>NC_056746.1:1227989486-1228364486 GCF_019279795.1 Protopterus annectens | reverse complement strand
ACATAGTTTCACATATTTGATTAAGAAGATTAGGAGTTCAGTGTGTTGTGACATTTTGATGAAATGTCATAAATCCATCTCTCTGAGGCGTGGCCAAGGATGAACACAGGATAGCAGCAGATTTCTTCAGCTCCACCAATTTCATTACACTGACAGGAATTAATTACTTAAAAAATTAATTTTTGAAGTAATTTTCTTTCTAAATATGTTTGTTTTATATAGTTCTTGAACTATATCTAAAAAAGAAAGGAAATCTTAACAATATTCCTGTCAGAAATCACTTTGGAAATTTTCCTGTCAGTTTATCAATCTGAAATGAATTCCAGTAAGACAAATTCTCAAGACTCCAGCATCAAGAAAGAACTTCAGTCTCTGATAATTATAATCCAGCAACTTACTGCTAAGATGGATAAAATGGATACTAAAATAGACACCTTCATAGAAAAAACTACAAAACAAATAGACTTGTTACATATAGACCTGCAACAACAGAAGATCCAGATGACAGGCATAGAAGAAGCTGTGAATGACATGGAAAATAGAATATAAGAAGAGGAAATCAACATTGAGTTTCTGCTGAAACAAAATACACATTTACAAACAAAGCTGGATGACCTGGAAAATAGATCTAGGCAATAACATTAGGATTTTTGGACTGCCAGAAAATATTGAAGGTAACAATATTACTTCTTTTTTAACAACATGGCTCCCTAAAACTTTAGACTTACCAGAAGCATTCTCTTTTGGTATCGAAAGAGCACATATATCTATAGCTAATACTAACTCTAACAAAACTATCCTAGATCAGTTATAGTTAGATTTCTATCATCTTTGATAAAGAGATGGTTCTTAAATCTGCTTGGGCTAAAGCTCCTGTTAAGATTAATGAGACAACTGTGCGTTTTGACAATGACTATTCTTCCATGGTAATAGCTAAAAGAAAAGTTTTTCTGCCACTAATAAGGGAGCTTAAAAAAGCACAGTTTAAAACATACCTTCTGTTTCCTGCCAAGCTTAAAATCTTCCTTCCTGATGGTCCTAAAATTTTCGATGACTTAGACTCTGCTTTACTGTTTATCAATAAAGAAGATTTTGGATAAAATAGAGGAAATGGAATGGGCTAGTCCTTCATTAAAGAAACTGGCAACTGAAACTTCGTGGAAGACTTCAGAGAAGAAGAAGAGACTAAAAAACAAATGATTTGTTCTATGTTTTTTTTCTCTCATCATTTTATTTCATTATTAATCTTTTTAAATATAGTTCCTGCATTTCCAAGAAGCCACAAATATTTGAAAAAGATTTAATCAAAGTTATTCTCTGTGTGCAAAGAAATGTTTTGTTTCATAACTAGTCAAAATATCTGGAGATTTAATGGCAAGCTGTGATTCAACTTGTTTCTCTTTCTGAAAAGGAGAAGTAAGGTCAGTAATTTGATACATTTTTTTTCTTTATCTTTTTTTCTTCTTCTCCTTTTCTTCTTTTCTTTGTTTAAACAATGACATTCTATTTAGATTATGTAGTGGGTAAAGGGTGGGGCAGGGCAGGGAGAGAAGAGTAATGAAAATATGATTAATAGAATAATAACATATTTATTCCTTGTAAAAAGTTTATATGTTCTTCAAATGCTATTCCTAATTATACTTTCTTGATTATACTGCTTATGCTTGTTTGTAAATAATCTGTCATGCTTTAACTAATAATAATTAGAACTAAATAATAGTAAATAATATGTTTTATTTTTAACTCTATTAATATAAACAGTAAGTAATATTCCATTGTATATACTTCTTATAGCTTTCTCTTACATTTTTTTTTTATTTCTGCCTTACACCCTTTTACTTTCTACTCTCTTTTTCTTTTCTTTATTAATATATAGAAATGCTTTTGATCATATAGACACAGTAAATAATAAGATTTGCATAAAAATTGAGTTGGGACAAAAATATTGAGTTTTATTACTTATTAATAATTTTGGGCTTAATTTCACTTACATAGAGGCTGTAATAACCTGTAAAATACTTTGTGAAAGTTTTGTCATGTTTAGATGCATTTACACTGCTAAATGAATGTTTGTCACTAGTTTTTAATAAGTTTCCCGCCAAAATGTTAAGAGAGACAATCTGGGATGTGGGCTGTCTCATGCACAGTGTCCATGAGCTACTTCAAAAGCTTCAACTCTCAGAATTCTCACAGAGAAGCTGAAAGCAGCCAGTCTCACCTTTGACCTAGATATCACACTGACACATCACAGATTCAGGAATGTCACTCTACCAGGAAATAGAAATGACACAAATGCGACTATGTGAAGGAAAATGAACTCTTTAACATCTAAATGTGAGTTATTTTATATAATTACTTAAATATCTATGTTATAATTCATAAAATATGTCAGTTATAATGAGTTTAAATGATACAGTTTCTTGTAGTAAGTAAATGTCTTATTTTAGAAGGCATAGAAAATGAAACATTTATTCAAGTGTTTTTGAAAATCTACTTAACAGCAGCTTAATAATCTGTGTTAAAAACTTATGTTCCAAACATATACATTACTATAACTCATTTAATTCATCTGATTGACAAGCATAAATAATTTTATAACTCTATTCTGGAAGAAATTGTCATGTGATATATTTTAAAGCAGTAGTATAGCATGGTTGTAAAATCTGGTTACTGAGATGTGTTTGCTGTGCATTATTTTGTATAAAGCAGACAGATTTATTGTAGGGACAGCAAGTAAGATGGTGCTCGGCAAGGACACAACTCAGTGAGATCAGATATATATATATGTGTGTGTGTGTGTGTGTGTGTGTGTGTGTGTGTATATATATATATATATATATGTGTGTGTGTGTGTGTGTGTGTGTGTGTGTGTGTGTATATGTATATAAGTGTTTCTGAGAATCTGCATAACTATGCAGTATGATTTATAACAATTTCTATGAATACAATATTTTATTCTATTGACAATAATGAGTTTGAGTAAATGCTCATATACAAGCAATTCAAGGTTTTTTTTGGAAGCTGTTAATTGCATTTACATGACAGAAAATAGATGCATCTTAATATATGTAATGTCTGAATCATATTAGCCATTTTGATTTAAATGAATGTTAGAACTTATTTTTCTCTCCTCTTGATTTCTAACATCAAGATTATTTGAATGCTATTTGAATACAAGTGTTTTATATTACATGGATGTATATAGTAGTATGAACAGTTTAAAAAAAAAAAGTTTATTTTAGTTTATATGATGCTGTTTTACCAAATGTGTAGTCTTGTCTTGCTAGATAATTGAATTGAAAACTGTTAACCTCAGTTAAATATAACTAGTATTAAATTGATAAGGTGGTAGCTGAGGTACTGCTGCTTAGGGTAGGGGGTTAACTTGAGTGGTAAATACTACTCTAAGTTGGAGTTTAGAACTCCAGGCTGGATGCAAGGTTTAATCCTTACATTATTTTCACTTGTTCATTGTTATTTGTATATAGTTTTGACATCCACAATATATTTTGTACATTCATTGTCACTACAAACAAAATTGAATCCTATACGAAATCCCATAAGAGATTCAATAAATACAGCTATATTTAAAGGTACACCTAAAGGAGGAGATGTAACATTACTTATCTTGTTATTTTGATCATAAGATTCTTACGTTTTAAAAATGCCAAATGACATCTTTAAAAGGAATTTCTTTAAACATTAATGGATTGAATAATCCATGTAAAAGGGCAAGCCTAATAAGATACATTAATTTACATAAGGCTAACTTAGTCTTCCTGCAAGAAACCCATCTCTTGAAAAAAAGATATTGATAAACTAGCCACAAACAAATATACAGTATTGGTTAGTTCAGAGCACACTCAGAAAAAAAGAGGAGTGGCTATTTTATGGAATAAAAGTATGCCCATTCCAAAAACCATTAAGTCTTATCAGGATGACAAAGGAATGTTTTGTATGGTTACAATACAAATTAATGGGAAGACTTACACTTTAATTAACGTATATTGGATACCTGGAATTGGTATTAATACAGTGAAACATCATCTTGATAAGATCATATCATTCTCTATAGAAGATATTATTTTAGCTGGTGACTTTAATTGTATACTACATGAAAGTGATACTACCACTATATGGAAAAGAAGAATTATATCTAATGCAAAACATTTAAATGATTTTGCTAATTCTTATCATTTGAATGATATTAATAATCAGATAGATTCAAAATCATTACCATACACCTTTTTTTCTAACAGATACAAAACTTATTCAAAAATAGATAGGGTCTTTATTTCTAACCAGATGGTAACAGATTTAATTAATTCCAAAATCATTTAATGTCCTATATCTGATAATAATTCAATTGTTTTTGAATTCATGATAAAAAATACTCATAATGTTCAGATCAAAAGAATACCAGCATACTTAACTCAACTAAAAGACTATAAAGAATATATACTTTCAGAAGTAAAACATTTTTTAGACATAAATAATACTCCTGAAGTCTCCATTGTTTATGTTTGGGATGCCTTAAAATCATATCTATATGGACAAAGTATCAGATGGTATAATAATAAAAGGAAATCTTGGGATAAGGAATTGTTAGATATTCAAAGTAAATTAGACTCTTATAAACATAATAATAAAGAAAATATTATGGACAAGAAAGTTATTGAAGAAATTAACAAACTAAATGAGAAATACAAAGAAATTTTAACTCATAAAGTTAAAATAACTTTAGAAAAATACAAGTTTTTGTCTTATTCAATAAGCCCCAAATACTTACATAGACTTAAAAATAAAACAAAAAGGTTGAATAGACAAAACCATATCAAAGAAATCTTTTCTCTAAGGAAAAAGAAGAATGTTTCTAGTATACCAGAAATACTAGATGAATTTAGAAATCACTTTCACAAAATTAACCATAATAACATTAACATGGAACCTAAAGATAAAATAAAGGAGTTTATAACCACAAACATGAATAAAAAGCTTAATAAACAACAGATTAAACTATTGGATAAGAGTATTTCATATACAGAAGTTATTACACAAATAAATAAGCTTAAATCAAACAAAGCACCGGGTAATGATGGTATTATACCAGAGATATATAAAATCCTTTCTAAAAGTACATATTCATTAATACATAAGGTTTTTATTTTGGCCCAAACTGAGTTAATAACCCCCCCATCTTGGCAATATACATTTATTTCGCCAATTTTAAAACCTAACAAAGATCCAACTAGATGTTCTTCATATCGGCCCATCTCATTACTTAATGTTGATTATAAAATATTTATGAGTATTTTTGCTGATAGATTGAAGGCAATCATTCCCGGCATTATAGATATAGATCAGACAGGCTTCATTGTAAATAGAAATACTTTTGATAATATAAGAAGAACTTTAACATTAATAGATTTTGCAAATAGGAAAAAGAAAGATTTAACACTTATTAGTCTTGATATAAGTTCAGCATTTGATTCAGTAAGTTGGGACTATCTGTTTACCTTAATGAAGTGCACAGACTTCTCAGATGCATTTGTAAATCTAATTGAGCATTTATACAAAGGAACGTTGGCTTATATTAAGGTAGGAACATATGTTTCACAAAAAATACCCATTCTTAAAGGTACAAAACAAGGATGTCCACTTTCTCCACTATTATTCACTTTAGTAATGGAGCCTTGGGCTAATTTGATCAGAAACAGTACTGACATAGAGGGTTTTGAAATAGATGAAAATACAACATCCAAAATTCAACTTTTTGCAGATGATGTTCTAATTACATCAGCAGGATCTAATTCTTCTATGCAGTCTCTATTTGATAACATTAAAAGTCCACAAACTCATAAACGGTAACCGGAACACATAGGCTTCACAGATATCCAAGATAAAAGCTTTCAAGATAAAATATATGACCGAAGACTCATATAAAAACAACGAACGTTCTTTATTCAGGTACAGTTAGCGCTTTCACCTCCTTGGCTTCATCAGACTGCATCAAGACCACATATCACAGTCCTTTATATATTGCATTCAATTAATTAACCCCCTAGCGTTTGAACATTTGCCTCCATTTAAAGACTAATAAAATAATTACATACTCAATTAAAATAAAATGACTTAGTACAAAAACATTATAAATGCAGCAAAATAGCATATCCTACCATCTATTTATAAAGCTGTATAACTATAAAATATAAACATATAATACATAAAATACATGGAATATCAACTATCAGTGCACATATATATGTATATTGTATATGTTGCAATAAATAAATAAATAAATAAATGCATGTGTGGAACATTAAGACTCTATCTATCATATAGTCAGTGCGCACATGCTGTTCATTTCATAATCCCTTTTTTCAATCTGCGTTTTTTTAATATAGTTTGTAAACTAGTCTTATCATTAAGGCCGGGTGGGCTGTCTGCTCTCAGACGTAAAATCCATCTAAGTTCTAACTCTAAAGTAAAATTCTCCAAATCCCCACCTCTAAGATTGTTCTTAATGTGTTGTATTACGCAGAAAGTAAATTTGTGTGAAGGGCCTGCTTCTATACAGTGCCTGGCCAGGGCGTTGTGTTCCTGTTTGGTTCTAATATGATTTAAATGTTCCCTTATCCGGACTCTAAATTCCCTGTTCGTCTTTCCAATATAAAACGCAGTGCATGCATCACACTGGACCAAATATACCACATTAACACTCCTGCAATCAGTACCTGTCATGAAAAAGAATTCCTTTTCTATATTGGGGGGCTGGAAAGAATAATTCATATTAATGTAACTACACTGGTTGCATTTACCACACGGGATGGTGTTATAGGTCCTCATTCTCTGTTCTGGGGTGGATTTATGGCAAAGCAACCTCTTCAGGTTCTTTTTATTCTTATATTTGAATCTAGGTCTGTTCCCTACTAATTGCACAATCTCTTCATCTGCCTCCAGTATATCCCATCATTCTTGAATAATTCTCCTAACATTACTTACATCCGTAGTATAATAGATGGGTATACTTAAATTCTTAGGGGTACTACTGGAACCCCTTTCATTTGACACATGTTCCTTGTAATTATAACTGCTAGAAAAATACGGGCAGGCTATGGTGTCCCTTAATTTAACAGCGGTCTCAATGGCTTTCTCAATTTCACTACTATCATATGACCTATTATGCAGCCTCTGACTAAGTCCATCCAACTCATCCCTAAAACCCTGAAGGGTAGGGTTCAGTCTGGATGCTCTCATGGATTGGCCCAAGGCTACATTGGCAAAAACATGCATGGGATGCATGCTATCTCTGTGTAGGAGTGTGTTCCTGTAACAATTCTTCCTGTGAACAGAAGTGTTCACAATCCCATTGCTCAACCTCATGATATTCACATCCAAAAATGAAACAAAATCTCTGGATGAACTAGAGCTAAACTTTAAAAAGTCCACAGAGTTGTTCAAAAAACTTTCAAACTCCTTCAACTCAATCTCATTCCCTCTCCAGACCAAAAAGAGGTAATCTACGAACCTCTTATAGAAGCTGACATGCTTCGTAAATAAATCAGAGACAAATAGTTGTTCATTCTCCCAATCTGCCATTACAATGTTGGCGTAGCTATTGGCACAGCTGGTGCCCATAGCTACGCCATCATTCTGTAAATAAATGTCCCTATCAAAAATAAAGACATTATTTTCCAAGATGGTTTCTAAGAAAAGTGCCATTAAATCCACCAATCTACTATCCAAAGATGTATACTTCTTCAAGTAATTCATAACCCATGCAACTCCTCTATCATTAGGTATAGCTGTGAATAAGCTATTAACATCAAATGTAACAAAAATATATTCATCAGCCTCATCCAACTTAGTGATATATTCATAAAATTCCAGCAAAAATTCCTTGCTGTCCTTTAAAATACAGGGATTCTCTTCTACCACAGGTCTTAAGTAGTATTCAACGAACAGGGAAAAAGGTTCCGTCAGCCAACCTTGCCCCGAGACTATGGGTCTCATCGGGGGGTCGTGCAGTTCTTTATGTACTTTTGGGAGGCCCTTTAGCACTGGTATCAAAGGGTTCTCCACTCTCAAATAACAAGATGCGTTCTTATCAATCACATTGCTTTTTAATAAATCATCAATCATAGCATGTACCCTAAAAACTTTCATCACAACATCTTCTTTTCGCAATTTACTATAGGTCTTGGTGTCGCATAATAACTGATTTACATTCTCCTTATAGTGTTCACTATCCATTATCACAATGGACCCACCTTTATCCGCAGAAGTAATAATGATGGAATTGTCATTCTTTAAGTTATCTAATGCTCATTTCTGTGCCAAGTTTAAGTTGTTCCTATTATAAAACTTCTTACCGGCTTTGTTCCTATCATTATAATACTTATACAAGTCATTTTCAATCAACCTAGAAAAAGTTTCTAACACAGGATGTAATAAGGGAACGTATGTGCTAGTAGGTTTAAAAACCTGTGATGCTGCACCTACATCGTTACAGCCATAGTCTAACTTAAGCTGGACATTTCGTATGAACAACTTGACATCAATAATGGAATCAGAAATTTCACTTTTCTGACTGGGAATAAAGTTTAACCCTCTATTGAGTACCTGTTCTTCGCACCCACTCAGCTGTCTCCGGGACAAATTTATCACAATGGATTCAATTTCTTCCCCCACATTTTCTTCAGTGTCGGTCCTTCCACCTCTGCATCCAGGGTCTTTCGTTTCTGTCAACCCCGACTCATGGACCGAGTCCTCCCTCTGAATTGAGGTGTCTGTATAGGGAAAGGGGTAGTTAAAGTGTTAAAACTCCCATCCCCATAATGATTAACTATATTTTTACTCCTGTTGGTAGTAACTGTCTTGTTACCTACTTCAATAACCTCATTACCAACATGCTCCTGTGTTGCATTACTGTCTTGCATAACAGGAACTGAACCACTAGCTAAACTAGTCTGTTTGATATTACTATTAACAATAACCGGATATAAATTGCAATTGTTAACATCTTCACAAACATTAGTGTTAATATTATGCACAGACACATCAGGTACTGTTGTACTGTTGACATTAGGTATAACCAGTCCCCCAGTCACCTTGTCCTTTACAGTGTCTTTTAAATTAACAGTCACATTCTTTCTTTCATCATTCAAATTATTCCCTGTTCTCGGCCAAGAGAAAACTTGGCCCAATCTAAAATCATTTATATCTCGTTCAATTTTGGTCTTTTTTATGTCCAGTAACCATCGCTCAAATAAAGAAACATTGTCCATCAATTTATTAATCCCCACACCAGCTTTAGGGAATGAGTACTTAGAAACAATTAGTTCATACATCCTAGTTACTTTACTCCTCAACGCCTCTTCCTCCGGTTTGTGAAAGTCTATTAACAGCTTCATATAGCTAAAGCTGAGTTCCATATTTAACTTTTGCCACCGTAGTAGCAAATCAGGAAAAAGATTACCTGATGTCGGCATCTTCAAAACTCGGAGACCACGGGGAATAATCCGCTTTTTCAAACAGGCCTCGAAATGCTGTCTTTGCAGCTGTAGCTTCTTTAACTTAATCACTTCCATTTCCAGCTCCTTCAACTTATCCGATAGCGCCAGCAACTCCACCGCTTTATCCCCTTCGGATCCACGCTTCTCTTCAGGCTCATAAAGAAGTAACAGGTTTTCCTCTCCAGCTACGCACTCACGAAACTTCACCATACTATCACTGGGTCGTGATGTCACTTCCGGTGTGAACGCCAATTCTATATCATCTCCTCCTATAAACGCCATGCCCTCTGCCTGCAGCAAATAAACCAGGAAAACACCAAGAACAATAATAACGTAGCCCCAGGCGAGTAGCGTGTCCGTTACCACGTAATAAGATATATTAAAAGTCCACAAACTCATAAACGGTAAGAAGATGCCGACATCAGGTAATCTTTTTCCTGATTTGCTACTACGGTGGCAAAAGTTAAATATGGAACTCAGCTTCAGCTATATGAAGCTGTTAATAGACTTTCACAAACCGGAGGAAGAGGCGTTGAGGAGTAAAGTAACTAGGATGTATGAACTAATTATTTCTAAATACTCATTCCCTAAAGCTGGTGTGGGGATTAATAAATTGATGGACAATGTTTCTTTATTTGAGCGACGGTTACTGGACATAAAAAAGACCAAAATTGAACGAGATATAAATGATTTTAGATTGGGCCAAGTTTTCTCTTGGCCGAGAACAGGGAATAATTTGAATGATGAAAGAAAGAATGTGACTGTTAATTTAAAAGACACTGTAAAGGACAAGGTGACTGGGGGACTGGTTATACCTAATGTCAACAGTACAACAGTACCTGATGTGTCTGTGCATAATATTAACACTAATGTTTGTGAAGATGTTAACAATTGCAATTTATATCCGGTTATTGTTAATAGTAATATCAAACAGACTAGTTTAGCTAGTGGTTCAGTTCCTGTTATGCAAGACAGTAATGCAACACAGGAGCATGTTGGTAATGAGGTTATTGAAGTAGGTAACAAGACAGTTACTACCAACAGGAGTAAAAATATAGTTAATCATTATGGGGATGGGAGTTTTAACACTTTAACTACCCCTTTCCCTATACAGACACCTCAATTCAGAGGGAGGACTCGGTCCATGAGTCGGGGTTGACAGAAACGAAAGACCCTGGATGCAGAGGTGGAAGGACCGACACTGAAGAAAATGTGGGGGAAGAAATTGAATCCAGTCCCGGAGACAGTTGAGTGGGTGCGAAGAACAAGTACTCAATAGAGGGTTAAACTTTATTCCCAGTCAGAAAAGTGAAATTTCTGATTCCATTATTGATGTCAAGTTGTTCATACGAAATGTCCAGCTTAAGTTAGACTATGGCTGTAACGATGTAGGTGCAGCATCACAGGTTTTTAAACCTACTAGCACATACGTTCCCTTATTACATCCTGTGTTAGAAACTTTTTCTAGGTTGATTGAAAATGACTTGTATAAGTATTATAATGATAGGAACAAAGCCGGTAAGAAGTTTTATAATAGGAACAACTTAAACTTGGCACATAAACGAGCATTAGATAACTTAAAGAATGACAATTCCATCATTATTACTTCTGTGGATAAAGGTGGGTCCATTGTGATAATGGATAGTGAACACTATAAGGAGAATGTAAATCAGTTATTATGCGACACCAAGGCCTATAGTAAATTGCGAAAAGAAGATGTTGTGATGAAAGTTTTTAGGGTACATGCTATGATTGATGATTTATTAAAAAGCAATGTGATTGATAAGAACGCATCTTGTTATTTGAGAGTGGAGAACCCTTTGATACCAGTGCTAAAGGGCCTCCCAAAAGTACATAAAGAACTGCACGACCCCCCGATGAGACCCATAGTCTCGGGGCAAGGTTGGCTGACGGAACCTTTTTTCCTGTTCGTTGAATACTACTTAAGACCTGTGGTAGAAGATAATCCCTGTATTTTAAAGGACAGCAAGGAATTTTTGCTGGAATTTTATGAATATATCACTAAGTTGGATGAGGCTGATGAATATATTTTTGTTACATTTGATGTTAATAGCTTATTCACAGCTATACCTAATGATAGAGGAGTTGCATGGGTTATGAATTACTTGAAGAAGTATACATCTTTGGATAGTAGATTGGTGGATTTAATGGCACTTTTCTTAGAAACCAACTTGGAAAATAATGTCTTTATTTTTGATAGGGACATTTATTTACAGAATGATGGAGTGGCTCTGGGCACCAGCTGTGCCAATAGCTACGCCAACATTGTAATGGCAGATTGGGAGAATGAACAACTATTTGTCTCTGATTTATTTACGAAGCATGTCAGTTTCTATAAGAGGTTCGTAGATGACCTCTTTTTGGTCTGGAGAGGGAATGAGATTGAGTTGAAGGAGTTTGAAAGTTTTTTGAACAACTCTGTGGACTTTTTAAAGTTTAGCTCTAGTTCATCCAGAGATTTTGTTTCATTTTTGGATGTGAATATCATGAGGTTGAGCAATGGGATTGTGAACACTTCTGTTCACAGGAAGAATTGTTACAGGAACACACTCCTACACAGAGATAGCATGCATCCCATGCATGTTTTTGCCAATGTAGCCTTGGGCCAATCCATGAGAGCATCCAGACTGAACCCTACCCTTCAGGGTTTTAGGGATGAGTTGGATGGACTTAGTCAGAGGCTGCATAATAGGTCATATGATAGGAGTGAAATTGAGAAAGCCATTGAGACCGCTGTTAAATTAAGGGACACCATAGCCTGCCCGTATTTTTCTAGCAGTTATAATTACAAGGAACATGTGTCAAATGAAAGGGGTTCCAGTAGTACCCCTAAGAATTTAAGTATACCCATCTATTATACTACGGATGTAAGTAATGTTAGGAGAATTATTCAAGAACGATGGGATATACTGGAGGCAGATGAAGAGATTGTGCAATTAGTAGGGAACAGACCTAGATTCAAATATAAGAATAAAAAAGAACCTGAAGAGGTTGCTTTGCCATAAATCCACCCCAGAACAGAGAATGAGGACCTATAACACCATCCCGTGTGGTAAATGCAACCAGTGTAGTTACATTAATATGAATTATTCTTTCCAGCCCCCTAATATAGAAAAGGAATTCTTTTTCATGACAGGTACTGATTGCAGGAGTGTTAATGTGGTATATTTGGACCAGTGTGATGCATGCACTGCGTTTGATATTGGAAAGATGAACAGGGAATTTAGAGTCCGGATAAGGGAACATTTAAATCATATTAGAACCAAACAGGAACACAACGCCCTGGCCAGGCACTGTATAGAAGCAGGCCCTTCACACAAATTGACTTTCTGCGTAATACAACACATTAAGAACAATCTTAGAGGTGGGGATTTGGAGAATTTTACTTTAGAGTTAGAACTTAGATGGATTTTACGTCTGAGAGCAGACAGCCCACCCGGCCTTAATGATAAGACTAGTTTACAAACTATATTAAAAAAACGCAGATTGAAAAAAGGGATTATGAAATGAACAGCATGTGCACACTGACTATATGATAGATAGAGTCTTAATGTTCCACACATGCATTTATTTATTTTTTTATTTATTGCAACATATACAATATACATTTATATGTGCACTGATAGTTGATATTCCATGTATTTTATGTATTATATGTTTATATTTTATAGTTATACAGCTTTATAAATAGATGGTAGGATATGCTATTTTGCTGCATTTATAATGTTTTTGTACTAAGTCATTTTATTTTAATTGAGTATGTAATTATTTTATTAGTCTTTAAATGGAGGCAAATGTTCAAACGCTAGGGGGTTAATTAATTGAATGCAATATATAAAGGACTGTGATATGTGGTCTTGATGCAGTCTGATGAAGCCAAGGAAGTGAAAGCGCTAACTGTACCTGAATAAAGAACGTTCGTTGTTTTTATATGAGTCTTCGGTCATATATTTTATCTTGAAAGCTTTTATCTTGGATATCTGTGAAGCCTATGTGTTCCGGTTACCGTTTATGAGTTTGTGGACTTTTAATATATCTTATTACGTGGTAACGGACACGCTACTCGCCTGGGGCTATGTTATTATTGTTCTTGGTCTATTTGATAACATGATGAATTTTAAAAGTATTTCTGGTTTAATATTCAATGAAGAAAAAACTAAAATACTACCTATATATACACGAAAAAATATTCTCATTAGTGATTTTACTAAATATGTACCCAATTCAGGTCAGATAACTTATTTAGGTATAATACTATCTAAAGATATTAAATCTATTATATATAATAATTATAATACCTGTTTTTTTAATATACAAAATCTTTTTAATACCTGGAATAATATGTTTTTTTACTATGGAGGAGTGACTTACAATAATTAAAATGATAATATTCCCCAAGATTTTATACTTAATACAATCAATAATACTTCCACCTACAAAAATAATTATCAAGAAACTGAATACACTAATGTTAAATTTCCTATGGGCACCTAATAGACCTAGGATTGCATTAAAGACACATACTAATGGCTGGTCTCAAGGGGGTATTTTTTTTCCAGACTTTAATTTATATACTATCTCTTCTATTGTAAAAGTTATTACTTTATTAATAGATCAGTCATATGTCACAAAATGGAAAGATTATTGGGAGCTAATTAGTATGCACTTCATGAAAATCTCCTTAACACATAAAAATATGATTGTAAATAACTCTAGGTTATGGTTACTAAAGGAATTTTGTACTTCACCTATTACACCTAAACATATGGTTTGTTACCCATTAAATATTATTATTAGTTATCGTAACTTTATATTCATGCACCCTAAGTCTAGGGAATGGAATTTTATTGTATTCCCTATAATGTATACTCAGGGTATGCTTTTGTCATCTACTTCTGAAGGAACTCATTTAGCTATAGATAATGATCTAAAGTACTGGTATCAGCTGATATCTGATAATAAAGTTAAAAATCTAGATTTCTTAAAACAAGAATTTGATCTAAGAGAAACTTGCTGGTTAGAGGTTCAGACCTTTAGACAACATCTCATTAATAAAATAGATCTAATGTCTATAACAGTTAAAGAATCTATTCCAACACTGATTGATTACTTGATATTAAATTTACAACATAAAGTTTCTGATAAAGGTAAACTTTCATACATACATAAAATTATCAGACAACAAACTTTTTACTGTGTAGATTCATACTGGAATTATTTCACTTCTATTAATGGGGACCCACCAAATCAACAAGATAAACAATATATATTGGAATCGGCTTATAGAACTACATCTTCCATTGTCTGGAGACTTTATACATGGAAATTTTTACATAGATCTTTTTATACACCATTGATGATGAATAAAATAAATAATAAAGATAATTTATGTAAGAGATGTAATGTAGAAATTAATGCTGACTGGGCTCATATGTTTTATGACTGTATACAATTGAAAGAATACTAGAAGTCAATTAATGAATTTTTGCAGGCTCATTTTACAGATAATTTCATTATTTCTAAATCTCTTATATTATTCAACACACCTGTACCTCAAAGTGTTAAAAAGGTTAAGCTTCCCTTGTTATGGTCTATTCTAGCAGTGGCTAGGAAAATAATAACTAGAAATTGGATTTCAGATACACCTCCTTCGTTCAGTGAATTTAAAAATGTTATGAATATAGTGTGCCATATGGAAATAAACACAATTAGGACAAGAACAAATAGAAAAACATCTTATTATATTGTATGGGATAATTTACAAAATTTGTTAAAAAAATTTTAATTTCAATAGCATGGTATTTTAGTTTAATTGATCTGATTGTAGTGGATGTCTTTGTAAATACTTTAGTTGTTTTGTTGAATATTATAATACCTATTTTTAATTACTGGTATAAAATTGTTATGATATTTCTCTTATATGTTAAAACAATAAACCTGTTTTGAAAAAAATAAATCCATCTCTCTCTCTCTCTTTTATTTATATATATATATATATATATATATATATATATATATTTATATATATCTATAATGTGTGTGGATGTGTGTATGTATACGCACAGACACACTCATATGAATACATATGGATCTGGATTTTTCCATTCAGACGCACTATTGTTTGGTAGATCATTGCAGAGGTTTAAGACTATATGCTACTAGAAAGATGTTGTGCAATTGTCCAGAGCATACCTCTCAACTTGGAAACATCAAAAATCTGGACAAAGGCCCATGAAAAATAGGTACAAATCATTTTGCTGATTAACATAAATTTTGCATACATAATTATGTTACTCCGCCCATTCTGATGGAATTGTGGGATACCAACTTTCAAATGCAAACTGAAAAATCGACGGCCAAAATATGACCCCAGACTCTCCCTGCAGCCATTCCAGTATCCCATTACTTGGTTATTTCACCCCATTTACCATAAACACTGTAATGTGCATACTGCTTTACTTCTACAATGATATGGATTTTATTTTACATTTTATAGCACAAACACTAATAGATGTCAGCTAAACAAAGCAATACAGTCTCACAATGAAAATAGACTTGGCATTAAAACTTCTCTGCCCTTGAAACTCACATTCACTGAAACAACATTGAAACCCACATCCAAAGAAAATGCATCTGGCCAGTGGCGGATAAAAATTACCTTTGGGCTGTTTTTACATCTTCGTAGGCCCCTTGCACACACAACATACATGTGTTTTTTGATGTATCTTCCTGACTGTATTAAATTATATTCCTTTTATAATGCAGCAAACTTGTTAGACTGTTTTAAATTTGTTTTGAACATTTTTCCAGTAAGCAGTGAAACAAAATGCATGAACCGATAATGACAAAACTGCCCAATTCAGAACATTTCCATCATCAAAGTCTACTCAAACTTCTACAATCCACCAGTTGAGTATCAGTAAATATGCACAATCTCTGCAGAAGTAAGTCATCTAAATAATTCTACATTAAAGAGATCTGTAACTAATGAAGATGTTGCTGCTAGCAAACAACTTTAAATTTCTTTGTTTCATCTACAAGTAAACTGCCTTCTGTTGCCCTTGAAGAATAAATTGCCTATGTAACATAAAAAAAAATGATGTTAGTAATATTTCAATAGGGAGTGGATGGTAAACTGATAACATGTTCATAGTTACTAGATTGGTAGTACACACAGGAGCAACAGCAATGGTTAATATTGCCAGACAGGACTTAAACGCAGCAAAGTTACACACGCTTGCAAATACACACATGCTGTTACCATTACCTAGAGAATTCTGCAAACTTTCTTACCTAGAGGACTAACTTTAAATTATGCTGCCATTACCTAGAGGACTGCTCATGCACACAATCTCTAGATGCAAAGATAAATGTTTGAACTTATGCAAAGATCTCACAGCAGTAACAGCAAACTTACACATGCTTGCATATACACATTTGCCTCTAAATGCAGTGCTTGCACATACACGTATGTCTTTGAATGCAAAGAGCCATAGAACAAACTTACACACGTGAAAGAGAATGAGAATGCCGGACTTAAAGATGCCAATTAAAATGACAAAATGCAAACTGAATGCCGGACTGCTCAAGCGCAAGAACGCTAAATGAAAAGATAAATGAACTTGTAATGCAGCAACAGGTCGGTCGGTAGTACACACACAGCAGCAACAGCAACGGTTGATGAACTGAATGCCAGACTGGACTTAAATGCAGTGAACTTACACATGCTTGCACATACATATATGCTGCCGCTATTACCTAGAGGACTCTGCAAACTTTCTTACCTAGAGGACTAACTTTAAATTATGCCACCATTGCTGTAACTCTGTTATGTTACCCCATTTCCCTCCAAGTCCAGCAGGTCATAGCTGATGTCACCATGCAAGCCCCTATAGGCTGGTGATGCGTGGTGACATCAACCAAAAATTTGTAGTAGTAAAAAAAAAAAAAGACCGGGAAATTGGAAATTATGGAGGCCACTCCTGAATTTGTGGCACCCCAATATTTTGGCCTCAAAACCAGTAAATGCCAAGCAATTTGGTATGGTTGAGAGGTCTGGTCCAGAGTTTGGTCCTCATGTCCTCCTTTCACCTAAAATGTACCTCTGAACAAGTTTCTTTAACAGATATTGCTCCTGTGCCATCTCTAATTTCTCCAAGTATTTAAGCTTATTGTTTACTACAGTAATAGGAATGGACCTCATTCCTAAGTCAGGTTTTTGCTTCATTCTTTAATGTCTGCAGCCTCCTGTTCTAAGCACCTACAGAGTACCCAAAATGACGTCATCCAATAGTTTTTGTTACTCTGTTGCTAACGATGTTTATGTAACTTGAACGTTCTTTTTCTTTACTCCTTTTGCTCTTACTAGCACTGGAATGATCTGGGTGCACTTATTCCACATCACTGTACTTTCACATCTCAGTATTTTACAACTTTATATCTTTTAGTATGTTTGACCTTAAAGTCACCAAATGTGGCAGTTTCAGTAATCAGTACTGCTTTTGTCCTTTTCTCTTCAAAAACAAAATCTGGTTTTGACTGCAGTGGTGAGGATAAAGCCATGACTGTGGTCCAGGAAACATGAATTTGATTAATGACACAATAAATCAACAGTGCAGGCAGGGAGGATGAGTACATGGGTATGTCCATCACGGGGACTGCATGTACAGGCAGGGATTAGGGGTATGTCCCTCATGGGGACTGCATGCTCAGCAGGGATGATAGGTATGTCCATCATGGAGACTGCATATGCAGGCAGGGAGAAAGGGTATGTCCATCAAGGGGACTGCATCTGCAGGCAGGGATGATGGTTATGTCCATCATGGGGACTAAATGTGCAGCCAGGGACAATTGGTTATCTCCATCATGGGGACTGCATGTCCAGGCAGGGGAGGATGGGTATGTCCATCATAGAGGCTACATATGGAGGCAGGAAGGATGGGTGTGCCCATCATGGGAACTGCAGGTGCAGGCAAGGATGATGGGTATGTCCATCATGGTGACTGCATATGCAGGCAGGGACAGTGGGTGTGTCCATCATATGGACTGCATGTGCAAGCAGGGACAATGGGTATGTCTATCATGGGGACTGCATTTGCAGGCAAGGGTAATGGGTTTGTCCATCATGGGGACTGCATGTGCAGGCAGGGACAACTGGGTATCTCTATCATGGGGACTGCATGTGCAGGCGGAGACAGTGGGTGTGCCTGTCATGTGGACTGCATGGGCAGTCAAGGATGATTGCTATGTCCATCATGGGGATTGCATGTGCAGGCAGGGACAGTGGGTATGTCTATCATGGGGTCTGCATGTGCAGGCAGGGACAATGAGCATGTCCATCATAGGACTGCATGTGATGACAAGGGTGATGGGTATATCCATCATGGGGACTGCATATGCAGGCAGGAAGGATGGGTATGCCCATCATGGGGACCGCATGAGGAGGCAGGGATGATGGGTATGCCCATCATGGGGACTGCATGTGGAGGCAGTGATGATGGGTATGTCCCTCATGGGGACTGCATGTGCAGGGATTATGGGTATGTCCCTCGTGGGGACTGCATGTTCAGGCAGGAATGATGGGTATATCCATCAAGAGGACTGCATATGCAGGCATGGACGATGGATATGCCCATCATGGGGACTGCATGTGCATGCAGGGATGATGGGTATGTCCATCATGGTGACTGCATGTGCATGCAGAGACTATGGTTATATCCATCATGGGGACTGCATGTGCAGGCAGGAGCAATGGGTATGTCCATCCTGGGGACTGCATATGCAGGCAGAGACAATGAGTATGTCCATCATGGGGACTGCATGTGCAGGCAGGGACGATGGGTATGTCCATCATGTTAACTGCATATGCAGGCAGGGAGGATGGGTATGTCCATCATGGGACTGCACATGCAGACAGGGAGGATGGTTATGTCCATCATAGGGACTGCATGTTCAGGCAGGGATGATGGGTATGCCCATCATGGGGACTGCATATGCAGGTGGACAGACCTCTTGGATAATGCATGATGAAGACCAAGGATGAGCAGATAATCAAGGTAGGGATGACAGGACTGTAGCTGAATCAGAACAGAGACAGATAGCAAACAATAAGCCAGCCCATCCCATTGAATGTCCTCTCAAGAAATATGGGTATGTTCAGGTGAGCAGGGGATGTACACATATAAATAAAAAACAAGTGGTGGCTGCATTATAACACTATCTCTGCCTCAGTCATCTCATTGGCTCCAAGCCTGAGTGACAGATAACCTGGGGAATGTTTCTTGGGTAAAGCAGATCAAGTGAGGAGAGGTTCCTGACAACACCTAATGGTCAGCTGTGGGAAGCACAAAATATTAAAAATATATAAAATCTGCTGATTGTTGCTTCTGTCGTCTTAACTGTTGGTAGTAGCTGATCCCAAATCATTATTTCAATAATTATGTCTGGTCCATGGTCTAAGACTCATAGGCTTACTTATACATTATAATATTTACACAGTGTCTTATGTAACAATGTTGGCACATTGTTTATCCTTTCAATATATAGTATTTGAGCCAAATTTCCATCTATCTATCTGTCTGTCTGTCTGTCTATCTGTCTATCTATCTATCTATCTATCTATCTATCTATCAGAAGTTATTTGAGATATAAGAAAATAAAATTATCACCTTTTAAGTATGATGGTTATATTTGCATCACCTACTCAGTCCTCTCTGTCTACAGCTGTCAGTTAAATTGATTGTCTGTTAACTGACATTTATTACCCTTTTTTTAGGGGTAGGAGGTTGGCATAATGGTTAAGGCATAATGGTTAAGGTGTTTTCCTTACAAACATAAGGTGCAGGGTTTGATTCTCACATGGAGTAATTGGCTAGGCTTAAAATGGCCCAGAAGGGCAGTTTGCCTAGTACTAATCTATTAACCTAATCTATGAACTAGCAAATAATTTAATTCATTTTGAACAATATAGTTGAAGTCCTTTTTTCTGTCAGTATATACCCGACCAGAACATACCAGTCATGACTGGTGACTGTAATCTTAGTTGACGTCTAGTCAAGTGATAGCCTGTTTCACCATTCCATTGAAAGTATGTAACTTTTCCTGCAGTGGGGTGACCTTGAAGTAAGTTATATTAAGTACTGCAGTGCAGAGGTCACCTGTTGCATTCCCTTTAATCAGTTATGGAAAATTAATGTTTTGTATGATGAATTTTGACAAGGGGCTCTCTCTAAGTTTCAGGGAAATGTACCATGCCAAATAGAGGAATTCTAGAGGAAAAACTGCCTGGAAGAACAAAGGAAGGACATATATTTTTTTCAGTTATATAATGTAACAAAAAAACAAAGGACAAGTAAATCTTAAGCTGTGCTACTGTTCACATAAATGCTGGAAATGAATATATATATATATATATATATATATATATATATATATATATCTGGTTTACTATGGTTTATGCGAAAGACCTTCTGTCAGCAGAACTACTGCTGAAAATCAGAATGTCGTGCACAAAACATAAATGGATGGGATAGTCGAACACACTTATGCAAATGCAGTAGTGCATTCACATAAGTCTATTTGACTATCTGCACGGAGATCGGGGTACAGTGGGAATTGGAAATTCATCCATATCCCCACTGTAGTGCGATCTCGGTGTTAGAATATATTAGTAAGGCACCCCCCTACAGGGGGGGTCTTGCCCCCCACCAAAACGTGATATGTCGTATAGTAGTCTGAATTACATCAACTCCTATATGGCTATCATGGCATGGTTTTGGCCACAATGTCGACTCAAATATATCCATCATTTGGGTCAACATTGTGGCCAGTCGGAATGTGTGATAGGGTTTACTATTCGTTGTTTCGAATGGCAAATGTTTTGCCGTTCGAACAAACAATAGTAAACCATATATATATATATATATATATATATATATATATATATATATATATATATATATATATATATATATGTATACAGAATAAGTTGCATTTCTCTACTTGTGCAAGAAAGTAAAATTGACACCATATCAGATTGCAATGGGAAGGTAGTGAATGTTAAGGCAGTCAGTTTTATATTATGAATCCGACTTTAATGTTGTGAGTTTAAACACACAAACTGGATTCCCCACAAAAACCCGTGGTGGTGGTGCTGTGGTAGCATTGTCACCTCACAGTAAGACGATGTCCGGTTCGATTCTCAGCTAGAGCATCTTCTGCATGGAGACATCCGTTAATGGGCGTACCTTCATTGAAGGTTGTGCATCAGGCCTGGCAAGCCAGTATGTAAAAATCAACTGCCAATCATTAGCGGACCAGAGTTCGGCTGTGGCGACCCCTAACCAGGAAAAGCCGAAAGACAAACAAAAAGTATTGACAAAAGTATCCATAGGGAGGACACTTTATTTTACAACTGGAAAGGCTGCAGATATATCTCACAAAGAAGATTACTGGCCTCAAACAGATGCCCTACTCAGACCATCTCAGAAAACTCCAGCTTTACTCCTTCACATATCGCCTACTCACAGGCAATCTCTGCCTAACATACAAAGCTATGTCAAACCCAGAGCTGTTGGACATGCTCCTCTTAAAGAAATCCCAATCCCTCCGAGCTACAGGCTCTAGGGACCTAATCCTTGTCACCACAATAAACAGAACATGCTGGAAAGATAAATTCCTGTCCCAGAGACTTTCCGTACTCTGGAACAGACTCTCTATCTATGTCAAACAGAGCTCCTCATTAGCACTCTTCAAGAAAAATCTTGATGATTGGATGGGAAATAGGAAATTCACCCCTGGGATCACTTCTATTGCTTTGCTTGACAGGGGCACAGGAAAATAATTTTCTTGGGTGGCGAAAGCCAGGGTACCTTTTTGGCTAGGATTATATAGGCCCTAGGACCAATAGCCTAGTACCTACCTATGAACCTATGTTCTCTATGCAGAACTGCAAATAGTTTTTAAGATTTTTTTTGTTTAGCATTTTCTCATGGTATTACATACCGCAAATCACAGCATGCTTTGTCAAAGATGCCTGAAAACATAAGCATTAGCCAAATCAAAATCACTGTAGCTAGACTGGTACAATATATATAACCATTTCCAAGAAGTTCTATGATCAGTTTTGTTACATTTTACTTTATGGGTATTCTTTTCTGGTTTGAGTACCCACCACCATATCATAACACATGAAGTACAGAAAACATTTCAACTTTCTAAGGAACGTATTCATCATTCAGGTTGTAAATTACATTGTCATAAATTCAGATTATAAATCATGCCAATGTTTGATCTCTGAGTTAATGGTCAATATGCACACAGTTCCTGAGGCAGTATGTCAAAACCAGTAGAAATTCATTTAACAGTTTTCCTGCTTAATTTGGGTAATGTAGCTCATTTATATAATGTTGCATTCTAAGTCAAAAAGCAGATGTTGCTTGGTCTATTGGAAGGCTGGCTGCAAGGATTTCTGCTGGCCTGTTATACAGAAACTATGTCCACCTTTTTTAACCAACCCAAGTGAGATCACGCTCACCAAGACCAAGTTGAATCCCGCTAGCATATGGTTGAAATTTCAAAGGCAAAAGTTCATGTGCCAAATCAAAAATAAATAAATAAAACATCTCCCATGTCCCAAATGCTGGTGGGAATAACCACAAGAGGAGAGCATAGTGTCCCTTCTCTGCCCATGTGCAGCTATTTCGCAGCTAAATTCTTCCTTTGCTGAGCAGCCTTTCTGATCTTCACTGACATTTTACAACTGCCTTAAAATGACTAAACACTGCTAATGGGCTAATTGTCTCAAATTTAAATGTAGTTTAACAGAAGCTACCTCTGTAATCTTACTTGTCTCTTTTACCCCCATCTGTTTACAGTCCTCCTCTGCAAGAAACACATTATCCAAACATTTCTAATTTAATCCCAAGTTGAATGAATTCTGTTTCTCAATAAAGTGTGCTAACCATGCATTTTCTATTGTCATACCTGTATCTTCCTTTGATCTAGCTTTCGATGGCTTAAAAGCACATATTCCTTTTCACAATGCTTCCAAGGCATGCTTAAGCTGTAAACTATTGGCATTCGTCTGAATACCAACAGCTTTGCATTCCCAACAAAAGAAGCCTGACTTTGTACTGTGCTTTTAAGATATACCTAAGTTGAAGCCATCTTTATTTGCCTGCAAATGATTGCAAAAAGTTCATTATTCCTATCCTAAATTCTTCCATACCTATGGAATTGTGTGTGATGATATCACCCATCTTGTATATTTCTTCTAGTATGAATAGTGGATTGTCTGATACACTATATAAGGGTTTGACCATCTCACAAACCTACACTTAACATTGCATTCTGTTGCTAACATGGTTTGGGACCTCTACCTCCTACATATTGTATCAGTGGCTAGAAAATATTGGATAGAACTTCCTGCAAATAACAGGAAATGCTGCTCTATAGACCACCTCTCTAACATCTGCTTGTGCCAGGGTTTGTGCAGGAGCCCATACTCAAGCTTATTCCTTTAAGAAACCTCTCAGATAAAAACACTGAACATGTACTGTCAACTAGAAGGCTACACATACAGCATCCATTGTCCACCCTGCTAGCATCCTTCATGTTTTAAAGTTCATTGTACCTAAAGCATAACCTGATTCATATCCCCTTGGATCAGCATGAGGTTCCTTATCTACTAGGGGCCCAAATATTGTAAATAAAGACCACCAACTTCAGTACAGCTACCATGAAAAGAAACCAGATGCTGTGAGACGAATTTATTATACACACAAGACCTTTTTATCTAAATTATTTTGTGGAACTTGGTGGTTTCAAGATTATAGACCCCAGATAAACTATACAGCTTTGTCTACAATCTCCAGGTGTCCTACAGCCTTCAGTAGAGGGTTTTATCCATCAGTATAACTACAAGTTTGACCCATTTGATGCTCATCCCTGAGAGGTTCTTGAAAGGCCCTGATGTCTCCAAAGCCACAAAAGTCATAGGCCATCTGTGACTTCAGAAGACAAAAGAATTTAGTCATCTGCATAGGTATGGCCTTGCCCAAGTCTTTTTCTCATCCACCTGTATGTAGTTGTGGAATGGCTGTAGAATTCAGGAACCTCTTAAGAATCTTGACCATTAACAAGTCCAGGGAGGAGGACGGGGACCTCACCAACGCACACCTTGCTCTTTGGAAAATAATGAGATGGTAGACAAGTTGAAATGCATTCAGGCTGATAGATTTGTGTATAATAGGCTTGCTAACTGATAACAGCTTGTTGGGAGGATGGCCTAATGGTTAAGGTATTTGCCTTACAAACACAAAGTGCAGGTTTGAGTCTCACAAGGGATAATTGGCTACGCTTAAAATGGCTCTCAAGGGCAGTTAGCTTAGTACTAACCTATGAACCTATATATTCTAATATCCAACTGCCAAAAATATCAGAAATCTATACCCTATTTATGATATTAAAAACCTTGACAAAGTGAAAAAAGGTATTTGTTCTAGTTGAAGGCATAATGTATCTAACTTAACCCCCACCTTGACATGTACTGACTTCACCTACCATGTATAAATCCTATTAATGTTTAACTTACCAGATCATAGGCCTTGACACAATAATTTCATTCAGTATCATCTTCTTATACTTGAATATTTATCTAAATATGCAGAGATCAGAAAAACAAAAGTTTTTGCCATATTTGTGGAATGCTCCTTTATCTTTGGTATGTAGGACAGAAACAAGTAGTGGAAAATACTTCCTAATCTAATTTATATAATTAGCACCCTATATTCAAACAGATAGTTGCAACTCAAACTCTTGAAAATGTATAAGGGTGAAAAAAACAGCTAAGCAAAGAAAGGGACTGGGGCAAGGTAGTCATACACACACACACACACACATACACACACACACACACACACACATATATATATATATAAAAAAAAATATATATATATATATATATATATATATATATATATATATATATATATATATATATATATATATATATATATATATATATATATATATATATATATATATATATATATATATATATATATATATATATATATATATATATATATATATATATATATATATATATATATATATATATATATATATATATATATATATATATATATATATATATATATATATATATATATATATGTATACATATATATATATATATATATATATATATATATATATATATATGTATATATATATATATATGTATATATATATATGTATGTATATATATATATATATATATATATATATATATATATATATATATATATGGGGTCCCCCTCACATGGTCGACATTTCATAAAGTCGAAGACCATATGGTCTACTTTTGAAAACGTCGACCATGTGGAACAGGCATCTCTGTACAGTGTGGAATGGAAAAGATTTCCATCTTCCGCACTGTAGTGCTATCTCGGAGTTGGTATATTTAAGTTCCAGGGAGTGTGGGGGGCAGAAGGGGGCTTGCCCCCTGCTAGCAATGTGAAGGTAAGTGATTGTGTTTATTTTTTATTTATTTTTTTACATGGTCGACATTTCAAAAGTCGATAATATGGTCTCGACCATATGGTCTTCGACTTTATGAAATGTTGACCATCTGAAGGAGACACACATATATCACTGCATAGGTATGGCCTTGCCCAAGTCTTTTTTTCATCAACCTGTATGCAGTTGTGGAATGGCTGTAGAATTCAGGAACCTCTTAAGAATCTTGACCGTTAACAAGTCCAGGGAGGAGGACAGGGACCTCACCAACGCACACCTTGCTCTAGGGAAAATAATGAGATGGTAGATAAGTTGAAATGGGCTAGGCTTAAAATGGCTCACAAGGGCAGTTAGCTTAGTACTAACCTATGAACCTATATATTCTAATATCCAACTGCCAAAAATATCAGAAATCTATACACCATTTATGCTGTTAAAAACCTTGACAAAGTGAAAAAAGCTATTTGTTCTAGTTGAAGGCATAATGTATCTAACCTCCCTCCTTGGTCATATCTGACCACAAACTGATAACCCTAGACATCCTCACCCCTCCACCTCTCCCAGTCAAAGAAATCATTAGTCAAAGACCTTTCCAAAGCAAACTTCAAACTACTTGCATCCGAAGTGGAAAGCTTCACTATTCCCTTGCAGAAGGATAATGATATCCAGGATGCGGAATCCTACACCAAGGCACTCTATATGCATCTTCAGGATTGCATGAACCGTGCTATCCCAAATAAAACCAAGACTCCTTCCTCAAGCAAGAAGAAACCCAGTCTGGTGGACCCCGGCCATAAGCAAACTTTACAATAAAAGGAGGAGACTTATACAATAAAAGGCCAAATCTCAAGTAGAAAAATCATCCCTGATCAGCATTAGTAAGAAATTGAGGGCCCTCATCAAGTCAACTAAAGCTAATTTTGAAAAGAAAGTTGCCAAGGATAACCATAAGGCCTTCTATGGCTATGTCAAAAACCTAAATGGCAATGCTCAGGTCTGTTCTGAGCTAGTACAAAATGGAACAAAATACACCGACCCTTCTGACATTGCCAACATCTTGGCTGACAGGTTCAGTGCAAATTTCTCCCCCTTCTCACCACCTACAGGGCCTATTACCATTCTAGGGGATTGTGCAAGTCCAATTATTACTGATACATTGGTTAACAAGGCTCTATCTAAAGCTAAAAACACTGCCTCCATGGTACCAGATGGTGTCCCGGGTTGTGTCATACGTGAGCTCCAAAAGGAATTAACCCTGCATCTTAATACCCTGTTCATTCTCAGCCTCTCCACAGGATATGAGCCCATAGAATGGCGCACGGCAACGGTGGTCCCGCTACACAAGGGTGGGGCCACAACCGACCCTGGGAACTACCGACCAATAAGCCTGACCAGTCTGATCTGTAAGGCTATGGAGCAAATCATTATGGAACTCTTAAATGGAGAGATTGGGAACCTCCAGTCGCTGGACCCCACACAGTTCGGCTTCGTCAAGGGCAGATCATGCCTCCTGAACCTGGTGGATTTCTTTGAGGCAGTTACTCAGGCTATAGATAAGGGAAAGGAGGTACACATGGCTTACCTTGACCTTGCTAAAGCATTTGACACCATTCCCCATTCAGATATTATTGATAAGCTCACCAGCCTGGGCATAAACCCTTACGTCACAAGATGGATTGCAAACTGGCTCTCAGACAGATCCCATAAAGTAAGAGTAGCGGGATCTATGTCTGAATCCAGACCAGTAACGAGTGGTGTGCCTCAGGGCTCTGTCCTGGGGCCCCTACTGTTTGGCATATACTTCTCAGAAGTACAGGCAAGCACGGAAGGGCTGTGGCTGACTAAGTTTTTGGACGACTGCAAACTGGGTGCTATAATAGAGTCTCCGGCCTACATGGAGATCCTCCAAAAGGGCCTAAATGAGACTGATGCATGGTGTCAAAGCCATGGTCTCAAGCTAAATGCAATAAAATGTGTAGTAATCTCCTTTGGAAAAAACAGAGTACCTGCAAACTACAACATAGGAGGTAATCCACTGAAATCTGAAGAAGAAATAAGGGATCTAGGGACCCAAGTAGATAGTCAGCTTTCCTTTGATAACCATGTTGCCAAAGTGGCTAGAAAATCCTTCTATGTGACCTTCTATCCTTCTATGTGACCCATCTGATCACGAAACGGTTCGCATCAAGATCTAAGGATGTAATGGTGCCCCTCTACTCTTCCCTCATCAGACCCATTATTGAGTGCAATGCACCAATTGGAATGTACCTGGCTAGACATCTCCAGCTGGAGAGACCACAGAGGTACCTAACCAAGAGGATTACTGGCCTCAAACAGTTGCCCTATGCAGCACGATTGAAAAAGCTAAGACTGTTCTCTGTTGCATACCGCTTTCTCAGAGGAGATCTCTGTCTAACGTACAGAGCCATGTCCAACCCAGAATTGTTGAACATGCTCCATCTGAGCAAAACCAAATCTACTCAAGCTACACGCTCTAGGGATCTAAACCTCAACACAACAATGAATAGAACATGCTGGAGGGATAGATTCCCTTCGCAAAGACTTCCCTTACTATGGAACAGGGTCCCGATCTACATAAAACAGAGTCCCTCACTATCACTCTTCAAGAGGAACCTTGATGAGTGGATGGGTAACAGAAAGTTCACACCAGGGATCACACCAACAGCACTACTAGATAGGGGCCAAGGGTACTAGCTGCTAGTACAAGGGTCTAGGGAACTACTAAAGTTGCGGTGAATACCACACAATGTGGCTGGGCTAATATATGCCTTCGGGCAGATAGTCCAGTACCAACCTATGAACCTATATATATATCTATATATATATATCTATATATCTATATATCTATATATATATATATATATATATATATATATATATATATAGATATATACAGATATATATATAGATATATATATATATATATATATATATATATATATATATATTTATATAACATGATGCATATTAGATTAACTTAACATATTTTGTTTTGAAAATATTAATATTGCAATATCAGAATCCATATATATCTACAACCTATTATGTATAATTCTTTCTTTGTGACCTCACATTCTCTTATTTCAGTACTACAGACTACATAGCCTTCTGTATTACACCTATCTCATTATCAGGACAGACATCTTTATAAATGCAATATAGACTCAAAATTCTTGTTTAAAACTGTATCCTGTACAATGTTTCTTTGCACATTCACATTACTACACAAATAAATGCCTCTTCACAAAAAGATCGAAGAGTAATTTTGCCTCTGCATTTGCAAACTAGTCTGTTTTATATATCTATATATATATATATATATATATATATATATATATATATATATGATTTGTAAATGCATTATTTATCTGCTTATTTTGCATTTTAATTTTAATCTTCTCTTGATGACTAAGATTAATATAATTTGAGGTTTACATCTGAATGGAAATTCTTACATCATTATCAGGGTCTGGGTAATTAAGTTGAACTTGTCCTCTGACAATGTAATACTGCAAGCATTTTGCTGATGTCTAACCCCTTTGTTAGCTCAGCCAGGCTTCCTTGGATCATCTCACTCACAAACATAGGAATTCTACCTTCTACCCTGGCAGTTGCTACAAATTGTTCTCCTCATGGAATGGTACACTAGCATATCATTACCCCTTAGATTATCGTTCAAGCTTAAGTCACTCTATTACATTCAGCTCGCTAGTCCATTAGCAGGTCCAATAGAAGAGCCAGGTCACATGTTTTCTTTTCCTTATTCCCTATTATTTGTATTATTCTTTTTGTAAAAAGTCATTGTGCTTACTCATTGAAGATGTGTGTGCCGTTTTTGAAAGGTTAACTGTTTTCATAAATCTTGTACTTGTTAAAATATGATGGAAGCAAATTGACCGCCGCTGACTATGGTTGGTCAAATGTTCAACAGAGTGTTAAGACTGACAGATTTTCTCCATCTGTTTGTTTCAGTGGGAGTGTTCATAGTTCAGTATTAGGCTAACTGTCTTTGCGGGCCATTTTAAGCCTAGTTATTTATCTTATTTGAGAATCAAACCCTAAACCTTTTGTCTATAAGGTAAATTCCTTAACCATTATGCTAATCCCCACAATGCACTCCTATCTAAGAGAAAAATGCCCAAGTAGGCAGAATGGTAAAACTTATTAATCAGAGAACTATAATTTATGAAAAAAACAGTAGGAGAAATGAGTGGCTGAAGGCTGACTATTGTAAAGATGTATGCTTAAAAGATATATGGGGAGATAAAAATATGGCAGTTTGCAGTACCTTTTGTCACTGATGAATAGCTCAAGAAGTAGCCATCAAATACAAGATAAAAATAAAGTTAATTCAAAGCACAAGGAAGTGACAATCCCATTATGCAAACTTCAAATGCTCTTGGTTCATTGTTAAACATTTGTGGAAAAACTGAACTATTGTTTTTAGTGCATCTCACCTGAATATGAGATATGACATATACAAAAAGGTTTTATGACTGGCAATCAGAAATATAATTATTATGTATTGAACTGAGAGTAAAACAAGTTTCAAAATTCATTGTTAAGGTATTTGGGGGGGGGTGATTACCCGAACCATGGGGAGGGGGGTGCAAGTGAAAGCTCCCAACCCCTTCTATTTAAGTATACTAATTCTGAGATCACTGCATTTACACTGCAAAAGGTTACACACAGAGCTGTATGATGCAGAACTCTGCCTTAGCCCAATGGAAGTAAAAAGAGTGCTACAGAAACTCAATCCCAGAAAGGCGACCAATCCAAGTAATATATTGGGCAAGGTATTAAATAGCTGTGCAGACCAACTATGTACAGTACTCACCAATATACTTAACACCTCAGTAGTAAGGAAGGAGTAGACCAACACCACGATTGATGCAAAAGCTTTAATTCATATAAAAATCCAGGATGTGGCTTTGCGTGCTGCCAAGTGCACGCTTCTTCAGACAAGTTTAAAACACTCTAAAATACTGCTGACTTTTATATCATTCAACTATATCCTTTAATTAGTTAATTGATCCTTAAATGAATCAATTAGGATCTTAAAGTCAGGATGCTCCTTAGAGGTAAAAAATATATTCCTTACAACTACAGCACATCAGCCCAAATCAAACAAAACGAACCAAGATGTGCTGGTATATATATATACAGTTGACGTACATTCATAGTAAAAACACTTGCTTAGCATATAAAATTTGCATTTTGTTTTTCATTTCCTGATATTATTTAGTAAAAGAACTACCATAAATGATAAAATTTCATCTCAAACAAATGTAAGAGTTACCTTAAAAAATATACACATAACCAATGTTACATGTAGTGTACATTTCATACATACTTATAATGACTAAATAAATAATCTCAATATACTATCCACGTTTTAACAAAATCTAAAGACCAACCCACCTTCCTGTTTTTTACACTCACAATTAAACTACAATAATATTTCATTACATTAAATAATATATCTAATATATACTCATCTGCAAAAAATTGTTGTTGAACATGAATATTTGGAATATAGAAAAATATGTTAGTACAGAAATACTAGAAATGTAACATATAGAAACATGATATAAATTAATGTATATAAATCAAGAACTTGTACATAATGACCAACAGTACAAAGTGTTGTATAATATATAATATATAGACAGGTAATAGTGAATATAATAAAACAGAATAGAAATGTAAAATGAAATGAATAAAATTACTGCTCTTTTAAGAGCAGCAATATTAGGTAGAGACTTGTATGCTGTAGAAGTATAGTGATATACATTTTAGTGTCTCATCCTATTACTAATATTCTTTTCAAGAAAAATTCATGTTCTATACAGGCCTATATATTCTATAAAAACTCATTGAAAACTTTTAAGTATTTAAAAAATACTAAGAATAAATAGAGTTGAAATGACTCCTAAAAAGAGGAGACATATAAAATGACTGAAAATGCAATAGCTGATAGAATCTGTATCAAAATGTGTATTGAATAAGCAACCAAATACTTAAAAACTGTATTAAATAACCTATCAGAGAAGGTTACATTCTCTCCCATAATCAATGAATCATGTCTATGGTTTGTAAGTGTAGCGTCACCTACCGAATGGTCAAAAAAGAAGTGTGTATGGTATAGAGTAAACATACATCTTAAATTAAAACAAACTTTATATAACTAAATAAGATGTAAATAAAAAATATGTGTGTGTAAAAAGTATATGAAGTATAATATACTTCTAGCTATTTATACAGCCATACCAAATATACAGGCGCTCCTGAAAGGATATATATGTATATGTTGCAGGGTACTTATGAATAATATTTCCTTTTCTTTAGCTGTGATCTGATACTAACATAGCTATTGAGGCCAGGGTATTTATGTGCTCTAGTTCTGAATATCCAGTTCAACTCCAAACTCTCTAAATCATTAAAATTATCACCTTTTCTTAAATTAGGTGTCCTTTTTTGTAAAACTCTAAAGACAAAGGTGTGGTCCGGATATTCAGAAACATGTTTAAACAATGCATTCTTTTGATCCTGCTTTTTTATCGCATATAGGTGCTCTTGTATCCTATCCCTGAGCCTCCTTGTTGCCATGCCCACATAAAAGACAGGGCAGGACATACAAGTAGCTAAATAGACAACATTTGTATCATTGCAGCTCGCTGTACAATTAATTATAATCTCCTTTAACAATTCAGGACTAGAGAATTTCTTATCAGTCGATACCCATTTACAAAATGTACATCCTCCACAAGGAATAGTGCCTCTAGTGGCACTACTAATAGTATTGTCAATAAACCTCTCATTACATAAGATTCTTTTCAGATTTAACATATTCTTAAATGTAAATGATGCTCTACTTCCTATTAGATTCCTAATTTCATCACTAGCTGTCAAAATCGACCAATTTTTACTAATTATATCAGTGATATACTTGTTATCACTTGTGTAGCTTATAATACATCTTACTTGCTTTTGTTCTAAGGATTTATGATGTCCATGACCATAATGATAGTGATGCATTACCCTAGGTTTAAGTTGTTCGTCATTGATAAATCTTTCTTTTACATGTGCTATATTTGCCTGTTTGTACCCTCTATCTAGGAGGAGACATTCAAGTTTATCAAATTCAATATTACGTTCCTCTTTGTCTTGACAGATCCTATTTATCCTACTAAACTGTCCTTTAATTATATTTGAAAAAATAAACCTAGGATGCATGCTATCATGTGCTAATAATGTGTTCTTCCAGCAGTCTTTTCTATGAAGGGATGTGACTACCCTACCTGCCTTTGATTTTGTAATATTTAGGTCTAGAAAGTTAACATTGGAATATGAGTATTCTAGAGAAAATCTCAGAAAATCTGTAGTCCTTTCTAGATCTGTAATGAAAGCTTCAAGTTGTTCTGGTGTCCCATCCCAAATCATCAGTATATCGTCTACAAATCTGTAGTATGCTATTACTTTATTAAATTCTGTATGTGGAAACAAACTAGTAGTCTCCCACTCATATACCACCAAATTAGCATATGAATTGGCAGGGGTGCCCATGGCTACCCCCCACTGTTGTAGAAAATATGCGTTGTTAAACATCATAACATTTCTTGTAAGCACTAATTCTAGTAGAGCATTAAGTAGAATTTGTTCACTGTTATTATAGAGGCCAAAACGTTCAATAGATGTCTTATGGCTTCCAAGCCATATGCATTGGGTATCACCGTAAAAAGACTCTTGACATCTAATGTAACTAATAGATGTTTCTCCAGAATCTTACCCTGTATGTTATTAAGATGATCAATCAATTGATAGGAATCTTTCAGAATAGTATTGATTTTGTTTACTATGGGTTTTAGCTTATTTTCAACAAATATGGACATATTCTCTGTAACCCACTGATGTCCTGCAACAATAGGACGAAGGGGTGGTGGTGATATCCTTATGCATCTTAGGGAGCCCCTTGATACTTGGTATAAGCGGATGTTCAATTAACAAAAACAAATAAAAATCATAACTAATTTGCCTATTTACCATCATGTCATACAAATCATGGTGCACTTCATATACCAACTTATCAACTGTCTTCCTATCTATTTCTCTATAGGTAGAGTCATCTTTTAAAAGTGTAATCATGTATTTAATATAGTCAGTTGTATTAAGAACAACAATACCCCCTCCCTTATCTGCTGGTCTAATGGTTACTTCTTTATCTTTCAACAGGGCATTCATTGCTAGTCTTTCTTCCTTAGAGATGTTATGAAAAAGCATTTTAGAGCCTTGCTCAAGACTATCATAATGTTTATATAGGTCATTTTCACAAGCCTTAAGAAAACATTCAACATAGGGATGTAAAACAGGTGAGAAGGTACTTTTCTTTCTGTAACATTCAAATGCACCCACCCCCTCACTTGAAACATCATTATTCATATTGGATGGTTTGTGAAACAAAGCTAACGCTATATTACGGGTAAAAAAACGTAATTCAGTTAACAAAACAGATACATCACTGATTTGAGCAGGAATAAAGCTCAATCCTCTATTTAATACCTGATAGTCCATACGGGTTAGCGTTCTGTCTGATAGATTAAACACTAAGTCCTTTAATCTTTTCGTCGTCCCCTTTTGTTCGTTGATTCCCCTGATGTATGCCTCTTCCGCCTTCCATGACTCGTCGACCTCCCTCTGGATTCTCTCCGCTGGCGTACAGGTAGGGGTAAAAAAGAATCAAGGTTAGACTGTTGTAATTTTGGTTTGGCTCCCGGCTCACGGCGTGTGTCAGCTTGTTGGTTGGGTGGAGGAGTGCTGTCATCAGTGGATGCGCATGAGCTACTCATCACGCTGACCGTGGTGACTTCACCGGAGTTTACTAGGTCTTTTAAAGAAACAGATGCAGTAATTTCAGCTGGACCTCTCGTCTCTCTTTCAATACCATTAGTTTGTTGCCGTCCTTCCTCTGGTTATAGCGTGGCCATAAGAACACTTGGCCGTTGGAGAAATCATGAACATCTCGCTGCAGTTTACGTAATTTGGCAATTTGCAGGCGTTCCCCATAGGCACTGACCTGATTGATAAGGCTATCTATTTTATTCGTGAACATTTCGCCTTTAAATCTTTTGCAAATGTCTTTATATAATGACTCCGTTTTGTTGTTAGTTCAACCTCAATGGGTTGAAAGTAGTCAATAATAAGTTGTATATATTTATAGCCTAGTTCTATATTTAACTTTTGCCAGTTCTTTAGTAATATGGGATGGCTATTTCCGTATGAGGGCATGCATAGTACCCTCATTCCCCTGGGTACTACTTTATGATGAAGGCATGCCTCTAAGTGCCGGCGTTGCCATATAAGCCTAAATTGTTTATACAGGTCATTTTCTAGCTCTTTATAGAGCGGATTAAAGTCATTAAGCAAACTAGCAGTACCTGTTTCAGTTGCATTTAGCTGAATAGATAAGTCCATGTTTAGTAACGGATTTGACCTCTGTTCCATCAGTTGGACCCATCTGGAATTAGAAATGTTTCTTTCAGGATGATATTCAAGCTCAATATTGGTGTTCTCCATCGTGTAGGGAGTCGGTGAAAGCCAAACAGCAAAAAATATAATTGAGGTAAAGAGCGCACCTTCCCCTTGAAGTTGGTCAGCCACAAAAAGCCAATAGTAGTAAGGAAGGAGTAGACCAACACCACGATTGATGCAAAAGCTTTAATTCATATAAAAATCCAGGATGTGAGCGCTTTCGCGTGCTGCCAAGTGCACGCTTCTTCAGACAAGTTTAAAACACTCTAAAATACTGCTGACTTATATATCATTCAACTATATCCTTTAATTAGTTAATTGATCCTTAAATGAATCAATTAGGATCTTAAAGTCAGGATGCTCCTTAGAGGTAAAAAATATATTCCTTACAACTACAGCACATCAGCCCAAATCAAACAAAACGAACCAAGATGTGCTGGTATATATATATACAGTTGACGTACATTCATAGTAAAAACACTTGCTTAGCATATAAAATTTGCATTTTGTTTTTCATTTCCTGATATTATTTAGTAAAAGAACTACCATAAATGATAAAATTTCATCTCAAACAAATGTAAGAGTTACCTTAAAAATATATACACATAACCAATGTTACATGTAGTGTACATTTCATACATACTTATAATGACTAAATAAATAATCTCAATATACTATCCACGTTTTAACAAAATCTAAAGACCAACCCACCTTCCTGTTTTTTACACTCACAATTAAACTACAATAATATTTCATTACATTAAATAATATATCTAATATATACTCATCTGCAAAAAATTGTTGTTGAACATGAATATTTGGAATATAGAAAAATATGTTAGTACAGAAATACTAGAAATGTAACATATAGAAACATGATATAAATTAATGTATATAAATCAAGAACTTGTACATAATGACCAACAGTACAAAGTGTTGTATAATATATAATATATAGACAGGTAATAGTGAATATAATAAAACAGAATAGAAATGTAAAATGAAATGAATAAAATTACTGCTCTTTTAAGAGCAGCAATATTAGGTAGAGACTTGTATGCTGTAGAAGTATAGTGATATACATTTTAGTGTCTCATCCTATTACTAATATTCTTTTCAAGAAAAATTCATGTTCTATACAGGCCTATATATTCTATAAAAACTCATTGGAAAACTTTTTAAGTATTTAAAAAATACTAAGAATAAATAGAGTTGAAATGACTCCTAAAAAGAGGAGACATATAAAATGACTGAAAATGCAATAGCTGATAGAATCTGTATCAAAATGTGTATTGAATAAGCAACCAAATACTTAAAAACTGTATTAAATAACCTATCAGAGAAGGTTACATTCTCTCCCATAATCAATGAATCATGTCTATGGTTTGTAAGTGTAGCGTCACCTACCGAATGGTCAAAAAAGAAGTGTGTATGGTATAGAGTAAACATACATCTTAAATTAAAACAAACTTTATATAACTAAATAAGATGTAAATAAAAAATATGTGTGTGTAAAAGTATATGAAGTATAATATACTTCTAGCTATTTATACAGCCATACCAAATATACAGGCTCCTGAAAGGATATATATGTATATGTTGCAGGGTACTTATGAATAATATTTCCTTTTCTTTAGCTGTGATCTGATACTAACATAGCTATTGAGGCCAGGGTATTTATGTGCTCTAGTTCTGAATATCCAGTTCAACTCCAAACTCTCTAAATCATTAAAATTATCACCTTTTCTTAAATTAGGTGTCCTTTTTTGTAAAACTCTAAAGACAAAGGTGTGGTCCGGATATTCAGAAACATGTTTAAACAATGCATTCTTTTGATCCTGCTTTTTTATCGCATATAGGTGCTCTTGTATCCTATCCTGAGCCTCCTTGTTGTCATGCCCACATAAAAGACAGGGCAGGACATACAAGTAGCTAAATAGACAACATTTGTATCATTGCAGCTCGCTGTACAATTAATTATAATCTCCTTTAACAATTCAGGACTAGAGAATTTCTTATCAGTCGATACCCATTTACAAAATGTACATCCTCCACAAGGAATAGTGCCTCTAGTGGCACTACTAATAGTATTGTGAATAAACCTCTCATTACATAAGATTCTTTTCAGATTTAACATATTCTTAAATGTAAATGATGCTCTACTTCCTATTAGATTCCTAATTTCATCACTAGCTGTCAAAATCGACCAATTTTTACTAATTATATCAGTGATATACTTGTTATCACTTGTGTAGCTTATAATACATCTTACTTGCTTTTGTTCTAAGGATTTATGATGTCCATGACCATAATGATAGTGATGCATTACCCTAGGTTTAAGTTGTTCGTCATTGATAAATCTTTCTTTTACATGTGCTATATTTGCCTGTTTGTACCCTCTATCTAGGAGGAGACATTCAAGTTTATCAAATTCAATATTACGTTCCTCTTTGTCTTGACAGATCCTATTTATCCTACTAAACTGTCCTTTAATTATATTTGAAAAAATAAACCTAGGATGCATGCTATCATGTGCTAATAATGTGTTCTTCCAGCAGTCTTTTCTATGAAGGGATGTGACTACCCTACCTGCCTTTGATTTTGTAATATTTAGGTCTAGAAAGTTAACATTGGAATATGAGTATTCTAGAGAAAATCTCAGAAAATCTGTAGTCCTTTCTAGATCTGTAATGAAAGCTTCAAGTTGTTCTGGTGTCCCATCCCAAATCATCAGTATATCGTCTACAAATCTGTAGTATGCTATTACTTTATTAAATTCTGTATGTGGAAACAAACTAGTAGTCTCCCACTCATATACCACCAAATTAGCATATGAATTGGCGCAGGAGGTGCCCATGGCTACCCCCCACTGTTGTAGAAAATATGCGTTGTTAAACATCATAACATTTCTTGTAAGCACTAATTCTAGTAGAGCATTAAGTAGAATTTGTTCACTGTTATTATAGAGGCCAAAAACGTTCAATAGATGTCTTATGGCTTCCAAGCCATATGCATTGGGTATCACCGTAAAAAGACTCTTGACATCTAATGTAACTAATAGATGTTTCTCCAGAATCTTACCCTGTATGTTATTAAGATGATCAATCAATTGATAGGAATCTTTCAGAATAGTATTGATTTTGTTTACTATGGGTTTTAGCTTATTTTCAACAAATATGGACATATTCTCTGTAACCCACTGATGTCCTGCAACAATAGGACGAAGGGGTGGTGGTGTTATCCCCTTATGCATCTTAGGGAGCCCCTTGATACTTGGTATAAGCGGATGTTCAATTAACAAAAACAAATAAAAATCATAACTAATTTGCCTATTTACCATCATGTCATACAAATCATGGTGCACTTCATATACCAACTTATCAACTGTCTTCCTATCTATTTCTCTATAGGTAGAGTCATCTTTTAAAAGTGTAATCATGTATTTAATATAGTCAGTTGTATTAAGAACAACAATACCCCCTCCCTTATCTGCTGGTCTAATGGTTACTTCTTTATCTTTCAACAGGGCATTCATTGCTAGTCTTTCTTCCTTAGAGATGTTATGAAAAAGCATTTTAGAGCCTTGCTCAAGACTATCATAATGTTTATATAGGTCATTTTCACAAGCCTTAAGAAAACATTCAACATAGGGATGTAAAACAGGTGAGAAGGTACTTTTCTTTCTGTAACATTCAAATGCACCCACCCCCTCACTTGAAACATCATTATTCATATTGGATGGTTTGTGAAACAAAGCTAACGCTATATTACGGGTAAAAAAACGTAATTCAGTTAACAAAACAGATACATCACTGATTTGAGCAGGAATAAAGCTCAATCCTCTATTTAATACCTGATAGTCCGTACGGGTTAGCGTTCTGTCTGATAGATTAAACACTAAGTCCTTTAATCTTTTCGTCGTCCCCTTTTGTTCGTTGATTCCCCTGATGTATGCCTCTTCCGCCTTCCATGACTCGTCGACCTCCCTCTGGATTCTCTCCGCCTCTAACACCTCACTTGGCCTAGCAAAAATCCCTTCATGTTACAAGGTAACGAATATTATCTCTCTACCCAAAAAAAGCCTAACCCTCCAGCTTGAATGACTTCAGGCCCATTGCACTAACATCCACAGTTATGAAATGTTTTGAGAGGCTAGTCAAGAAATACCTGTCTGTGGAACTACCATCAACTTTTGATCCACTGCAGTTTGCCTACAGAGAAAACAAATCCATGGCTGATGCAATAGCAGTCACATTGCATCTTACTTTTGAGCATCTGAAGAGCAAGGACAGCTATTTGAGAATGCTATTCTTCGAGTTTAGCTCAGCATTTAACACAGTTGTCATTATGCAATTGATCAGTAAGGTAGTACACTAGGCATCAGCAAACACCTCTGCAATTGGATCCTGGACTTTTTGATTAACAGGCCACGGAAGGTTTGTGTGGACAATAGGAGCATAACACTCAACACAGGTGTTCCTCTGGTTTGCATTCTCAGCCCCCTATTTTTCACGATCCTAATCCATAACTGCATAGCAAACTTCAGTACAAATCATATCATCAAGTTTGCTGACAGCACCACAGTTGGTCTTATCGGGACAGAGGACGAGAGGGTATACAGAGAAGAGGTTAACACACTGATTGCCTGGTGTGCAAAAAAAACAACCTTGACCTGAATGTTAGTAAAACAAAAAAGATCATTGCAGACTGCAGGAAGAGGCAAACACCCCATGCACTGCTTCTGATCAATGGCGATATAATGGAAGGGTAAGCAGTACCAAATTCCTCAGAGTTCATATCTCTGATTATCTGTTTCAGTCCAGGAATACCTGCCACATAGTGAAAAACCACACCAAAGTCTCCACTTTTTGAGAAGACTCAAAAAGGTGAGACTACCATTGTCAGGACTTCCCACCTTCTATAGTCCAGCAATTGAAAGCATCCTAACATCCAGTTTTTATGATATTGGAGCTGTTCGGTCGCAGATAAGAAATCCCTGCAGAAAGTGGTGAGAGTTGCTGAGAGGATAACTGGCATTAGTCTGCCCACAATCCAGGATCTTTATACATCGAGGAGCCTAAAGAGAGAGACACCAAATACTAAGTTATGCAACTCATCCTGCAAAAACAGTCTGTTTATGTGCCTGTCATCATGTAAAAGCAATGCAGGACATCTAGATTCAAAGACAGTTTTTATCCGAAGGTGATCAGACTTCTTAACTCCAGCATTAGGTCTGATCATTGACAGGTCAGGATGTTGGGACTTCACATTCACTGTGCGATATTATTTTATCTATTTATTAAGCACAGCCGACCATTATAATTTATAATACTAACCCAGGTACAATATTTTTTCTTCAGCTGCTACTGCTGTATGCTTGTTCACCCATAATGTGGTACATGGTTCATGTACAATACTATTACTTCAACCTTGCTGCTAGATGTGTGTTTTTAGTATCTTAACAAGTATGTGTTTCTGGGAATGTATGTAACTGTATACTTAAGTGTAGAGTTGATTTATAAGACGGTAGCAGTATTATTATATGATGTTTTAAAATGTCTTTCTATGTATGTAATTTCTTTTTTGTCTGTCCCATGATGAGCTGATTGCACGGAATCTGATTTAATCTATAATTATTTAGATCTAAATGACAATAGTTACTTTTGACTTGACTAGAATAACACATTCGCCATGATACTGCAAACTTGATCCATAAACCAAAAGAAAACTGTACATTTATTATCACACATTAGAATTCCAGTTGTGAATGAGTGAGTGTTAAACCATGGACCCAAGTTGGTTTTCCTTCAAATCTGCTGATGAAGCAGTCCCAGCTGTGTGTGTGTGTGTGTGTGTGTGTGTGTAGGGGGCAAGTAAACTATGGAAAATATGGAACAATAGTAACTGATTTAAGGCAGATGATGATTGGCTAGAGATTACATATGCAGACAACTTCTTCTTTTTTCTTTGGGCAACAATATGTATATATTAATAATGTGCAGACATATGCAGGAATAGTTGGTAAGGTTTCATTTTTTTTGAGAAAGCAGTAAGGAAACACTGCTTAACATTTTAAAAGGACTGCAAACTTTGGATTATAGGAAGTTTCTCACATCAGATTTTAAATATCAAAATCATGGCTGATGTTCACAATTTCAATTGTGATATTAGCAAGGCAAATTAAACCATTCTGGATACTAAAATGACATTGTGATCATAATCTGTATAAATCATCATCTTCTTTCAGCTGTACATGTTAGGGGTCGCCACAGCGTATCATCTGTTTTCATTTCATCCTGTTCTCTGCTTCTTGCTCTGTCACGCCAACCACCTGCATGTCATGGGTTCATAGGTTGGTACTAGGCTATCAGCCCTAGGGCCTATACAAGCCTAGTCATAACAATTCCCTGGCTATTTCTTCCCACACTATTTACTTCCCTTGACCCTTGTCTAGCAGGGTGACTGACGTGATCCCTGGGGTGAATTTCCTTTCTCCTATCCAATCGTCAAGGTTCCTTTTAAAGAGGGCCAAAGAGGCACTCTGCTTGACATGTATGGGCAATCTGTTCCAGAGTCTGGGGAGTCTCTGGGTCAGGACCAGGTCTCACCACATCCATAAACCTTATCTTAGGCCTTCCTCTTTTCCTGTTACCTGTTAGCTTCATCCTTAGCATCTTTTTCCCAATATACCCAGCATCCATACTCAGCACATGTCGAAACCAACATAAACTTGCCTCTGTGGCTTTGTCTCCAAACTTTCCAACCTAGGCTGACCATCAAATATATTTATTCCTAATCGTGTCCATCCTTGCCACACCAAGTGCAAATCTTAACATCTTTACCTCTGCCACATCCAGCTCTAACTCCTGCCTTTTTGTCAATGCCACTGTCTTCAACCCATATAACATAGCTGGTCTCACTACCCTCTTGTAGACCTTCCCTTTCACTCTTACTGGTACTCGTCTGTCACAAATCACTCCTGATACTCTTCTCCACCCACTCCATCCTGCCTGTACTCCCTCCTTCACCTCTCTTCCACACTCACCATATTGATCCCAAGTATTTAAACTCATCCACCTTCGCCACCTCTACTCCTTGCATCCTCACCATTCCTCTAAACTCCCTCTCATTCACACACATATATTCTGTCTTAGTCCTGCTGACCTTCATTCCTCTTCTCTCTAGAGCATATCTCCATCTCTCCAGGGTCTCCTGCACCTGTTCCCTAATCTCACTACAGATCACAATGTCATCTGCAAACATCATAGTCCACGGGGACTCCTGTCTGATCTCGTCTGTCAACCTGTCCATCACCATTGCAAATAAGAAAGGGCTCAGAGCTGATCCTTGATGTAATCCCACCTCCAACTTAAACGCATCCATCACTCCCACCGCAAACCTCACCGCTGTCGCACTACCCTCGTACATATCCTGTACCACTCTTGCATACTTCTCTGACACTCCCGACTTCCTCATGCAATACCACAACTCCTCTCTAGGCACCCTGTCATATGCTTTCTCTAAGTCTACAAAAACACAATGCAAATCCTTCTGACATTCTCTGTACTTCTCCATCAACACTCTCAAAGCAAACATTGCATCTGTAGTGCTCTTTCCCAGCATGAAACCATACTGCTGATCACTAATCATCACGTCCCTTCTTAACCTAGCTTCCACTACTCTTTCCCACAACTTCATGCAGTGACTGATCAATTTAATCCCTCTGTAGTTACTACAGCTCTGCACATCACCCTTATTCTTAAAAAATCGGTACCAAAACACTTTTTCTCCATTCCTCAGGCATTCTCTCATTTTCCAAAATTTCATTAAACAATTTGGTTAAAAACTCCACTGCCATTTCACCTAAATACCTCCATGCTTCCACAGGTATGTCATCTGGACCCCCACAGCCTTTTTATTCTTCATCCTCTTCATAGCTATCCTTACTTCCTCCTTGCTAATCCACTGCACTTCCTGATTCACTATCCCCACATTATCCAACCTTCTCTCCCTCTCATTCTCTTCATTCATCAACCCCTCAAAGTACTCTTTCCATCTGCTCAAAACACTCTCCTCGCTTGTGAGTATGTTTCCCTCATTATCCTTTATCACCTTTACCTGCTGCACATCTTTCCTAGCTCGGTCCCTCTGTCTAGCCAATCGGTACAGGTCCTTTTCTCCCTCCTTAATGTCCAACTTTTCATACAACTCTTCATATGCCTTAGCCTTCACCACCTCTCTTTGCCATGCACCTCATCTCCTTATACTCCTGTCTACTTTCTTCATCTCTCTGACAATCCCACTTCTTCGCCAACCTCTTTCTCTGTATACTCTCCTGTACTTCCTCATTCCACCACCATGTCTCCTTGTCATCCTTCCTCTGTCCAGATGTCATACCAAGCACCTTTCTAGCCATCTCCCTTACTAGCTCTGCTGTAGTTACCCAGCTACCTTTATAAATAAGATAGATAAGTTAAGAAGTATATGTAACAGTTTTGTGTTTTAATAATAATAATAATAATAATACCAATCTGTTAACCAGGTAGGCCTGCTTGGATGCACAGTCCCTTTTCAGGGTGACCTGGGAGCACTGTTTAGTTAACTGATTTGCTCAGAGTTACACAGTAGGTAAATGAGGGCTGAGGGAATCAAACCCTGCACCACAGGAACTACAGCCTTAACCTTCTACATCAGCTTCCAGACGTTAATGTCTTTTAATTTAAATTCTGTTTTCAGCTACCGAAATCTTTGTGCCATTGCAGTTTTCAGAAGAACATAAGGCACTGAAATGATAATACAATTAGTTAACCAGTTTAGAAACTCCTGACACAAGAAACACGGACAGTGTAAGTGGAGACAAGCAAAAGGGTGGCTGATGCATTCTGCAGCACACAGCAGTTTGGGGTAGGAAAAGTCATTCTCTTTGTAAAATGAATATTTGCATTTGCTGCTTTTGAGCACTAATGTGCATTAAAGATGATGCAAAGGTTATTTAAAATGTGCTTTAGTACATGCTATTAGACTAACAGCAGCCTTAAATTATGACATTTGTGCTTTGTGCAGAAACAGTCAGCTAAATTATTTACTAGCCATAAAGTTCACTGAAGCTGTTTAAGGCTGTACAGTTAGCAGAAGACTTAAATGAATGCAGGTATGAATTGTGAAACAAAATTGCTAGCATAATTATTTAACTGCAATAAAGTTCACTGAACCTTTTTTAAAGCTATTATTCGTTTAATAGCTGAAGACACAATCATCACATGGTGGCTTGGATTATGTGTACCCATCAGCAGGAGCTGTTCTGTACAAACTGACTCGGCTAGGAAAAGCAGCAATTTTAGGGTATGTATGTGAAAGGCAATGCAAAGTGTGCGCCATTAGGACTTGTATGTGAAAGGAAATGTAAACAGAGTGCTGCAGTACAGAATTATTGCACCCGTTACAGGTTTCATAAGTCTAACGTACTGTTTCATATATATTAATGTCTTGCAGGTATTAGATAAGCAAATTTATTTAAAACTTTGGCTGTCAGGTTTAACTAAGCTGTGAAGGGCATGTTAGGTCAACAATTAAATACATCTCAGATCATTTTTTTATATGTAGTAGCACTGAAACACAGACGAGCCAGCTTTCAAAAGGGACTGTATTGCACTGAAAATTAATTTCCCCTGCAGTTCATATACTTGCAAAGCTTATAAGGCTGTAAAGAACTGAGAGGGTAGCATAACACTGACTCTCTAAATCTAAGTAGTCCATTTCAAACTGACTGTATTACTGTGGAATGTAACACATGTACCCGGCAGGCTTTGATGTCAATGAAACCAAATAAACTCTGTTAAGGTGCCAAGAGGCTGAGATATTAAGGACAGCATTTGCACATTTTGAAGAATAAATGCAAATAAAGACCAATAATCTATTGGAAAGTGCATAATTAAAAATGTTCCCTACTGTGCCACACCATCATTTAAGTGAGTCAATGGCTGATGTACTAAACTATGACTTCTGTTAGCACTGCTAGCACTGCCTAGAACAACGTTAGAATAGCTCCAAAACACACTCCTGAGTATTACACATTGAAGAAGAGAGGCAAAGTATATTGTGACACTACCATATAAACTTAACCTACAGGTCATACAGGCAGTTTTGAGCAACTGTAACAATTATTAGTTGGTTAAGAGTCAGTTGTTATGCATTTTAGAACTCTTCAGCCTGCTTTACTTATATCTGTAAATGTACAACAAATATTCCGAAACTGCATAATTCTTATTCATAAAAAGGATATTAGCAAATCTTTTTGCCTCATCTACTAGTGCATTTTTAATCCTGTAAAAGTGGCAACATCTCCAAAGCTCCTTCTTTATTTCATTTTAACTAATATCTTGGGGTGAGACACTTTAATCTGGTATTTGAATTTGCTGACCTAGTCAGATGCCATTTAAAACAGCACTGTATATATATTTTTAAATATACACTGTATTATAACATGTAGATAGGTGATGGTATTAGATTTGACACTTCCATTATTTATTAATTTTATATATACAGTATACTAGAATATTTTTTACTGAGCCTTTTTCTGTAACCTTTTAAAGAGGTCTGTTCCAGAGATAAGTTTTCCCCATTAACACAGATCTACTAAAGCCATTGTTTATGTTACGAATATAATTACAAGGGTAGGAAACTGACTTCAGTGTGTTGGAAAGTGACTTGTAGATCATTGCTAACAACATAAAATGTGTTGATGTAATTCAAAGTTATGAGGCTGATGAAGCTGTCAGAATGAAGGGCACATTGTCAGCTATTCAGTTACTTTTACAAGGGCCTGTGTATTAATATGACATGGCCTGTGAGGAAAATTCAGAAGGGTGACATCTTAGGAATATCAAAGAACATTTGTGATGTGTAAGCTGTTTTCGGATTGACGTGGAAAGATCAGGGGGTTCTGACACTGGGTAATATTTGTTTCATGCTATGATTATCTTTGTCAACTTTCCAAAAAACTAGCAAGAACTCCTCACAAAAAGAAAGATAAAAGAACGGTGCAGTAAACTGTAACAGAAATCCTTGACTCAATTTTAGTTATGGACTACTGACATCAGTTTGTTGTTTACTCTGGTATCCCAATGTTGGAGCCATTTAACAGCTTTTTTTTAACAATGCAAGTATTAAAAAGAGTGCTTTGCTTAATATCTAATTGTTTGATTTTCAACTGTCTTGCAAAGTGCTTTGAGTAACAAGTTAAGATGAGGTGAGTTTTAAATGGAAGGAATTCTTAGGAAAGAAATACAGCTGAATCCCTTATTATTACAACATGGCTGTTGAAGTAATTGAGAATACAGTGTTGTTTCTCTGTATCTGGTCATCACTGAGTACAAGACAGCTTTATATAAAAAAGGTCTGTATGGGATATTCTTCACTATGCTGATCAGTTCCTAAATCTTGAGTTTAGAAATTGTGGATCAGTTTATATATAAGTATATATGGGGTGAAACCAATATCCTCTGTAACTATTCAGTCAGCTTAGTGTTCCGACTCAGCCTTAGTGAGAGTTCAAATTTGTTTCTGTATTGGAAAAGTTAGGCAAGTTTTTCCTTGGGAGATATTCTTAGTAATGGGTCTGCCTATCTAGTAGCCCTAATATCTTCTACTAAAAGGTATTAAAGGCAACTAACATGCATTTTAATAGACCTGGTCTAAAAGCATCAAGGTTTTGTGTAATTTGGAAAGGAGTTTGTCTATATCTAGATTATACCATTTTCCAACGGGGAAAATGCAGGCAATTAATGAAATTCAGAGTAAATGTTACTCTAAAATAAATTGGTATTTGCTAAGGTCCCAGAAAAAATTGTAACATGAGAATGTTGACATAATGTATTTACTAAAAGTAAGACTCAGTTTCTGTTTCACTTCTTCTGTATGCATATGTTGCCATGGAAGGGAGCTATGCAACTCCAAATGAATTAGCATTGTTATATGATAAAAGTAATAACGGGATACTACTTTAAGATAAGCGAGCAATAATGCCCAACAGGGAGATATGTTATGGTAAGGTATTAGGAGGGGGGGGGGCAAATGAGAGAATGAATGGTATGAAGTTGGAAGAAAAATGCTCTGCAAGAAATATTAGCAATGTATTCGGAGAAGGAATTTTCAAATGAAGAAAGTTCAGTAAAGAATTGCTGGTTACTTGTAAGCTAACTAGTATAGCCAAAAAGGCCTTATGATTGTCTTTTACCATAGAGTCGATTAACCAAACTATTTGGGATCAAGGTTAGTTCGGATAAGCAAACATATAACTGAACCAGATAAAAAACTTCTAAAATCTTGTTTTTTTCTGCACACAGGGAAAAAACTTTTCAACAATTCAGTGATTCTAGTGGACAGTAAAGAATATTTTTCACACACGGGTGGTATACAAGCTCAAAAAACACACACAAGAAAATACATCTAATGTTTACATATTCAGACTTTGATTTTTCCTACCCAAAAACTTTGCAAGACTGAGTTTGGATAATTCACATTTTGGATAATGGATGTTTGGATAATCGACTCTCTACTATATATCAGTTGCAATCCTAAGTTTGCAGTCAGGCTTTCATTTCTTATTGGCAAGATTGAAGGACTTAACCAGTTTTAAATTCCTCTCCTAATGATGAAATGGAGAACTTTTGTAGATGGCTAAGACATTTTTGTTTTTGTTCAGGGGATTTCTGGTATGGGATTTACTCTGTAGTGGTTTTAGATTTAAACTTACCATTATGTTTGAGTTGGAAAAGGGTAGATTTCTCAATGCATCTGTTTAGCAGGGATAAAAAAAATTCAGAAAAGCAGCCTCAAATACAAAGTTTGCTAGGAACTATGACATTTTTTTTTGTTTGAGTTGTCACTCCTGCCTGTATTCTCTCATTCTATCATCTAATTATTCTCCCTCACCAGGTAAAAGCTGACAGAGAGGGATTACCATCCAGGCAGGCATCAGAGCTGACTCTCTGCTTTTCTATGTTATTCCTAAACCCTAATGTGCATATAATTGGCAAGGTGCCAGAGAGTGGACAAATAATGGGCTTCTGTAGAGAAAAACTAAAACTTTGAATGCCAAATAAAATTACCACAAATAAAGTACATGTTGCAAAATTAAGAGAAAAATAAAATACATTTACATGGTTCTTCTATGAGCAGTCACTGTGTTTTTTGGATGACTTGTTTTTTATGTGAACATTTTATGCCTCTTTCAGTTTCACCACAATGTGCTGTATTGTGTGAGCCAACAGTCTGCCAAGATATGCATGTTGTATATGAAGAGGATGTGCAAGTCACACCTCATTTTTCTGCCTGGTGAATTTTCCATCCATTGCCTCATTCTCAAGTGTGTATTTCAAAAGCTGTATGCCTTTGGGCTGCACATGCCAGCAAACGGCTGTGTCAGGTCATCTGTGTGTTTCATCCATATATAGCAGTGGCTCACTTCCCCATTTCTGCAGCAGAGCGCAAGGTCATTGTACTGCTATGCACAACCCCCATGTGCACTCTGCTAATATTGCCATGGACTTGCTACACCCTTCAATCCATCTTCCTACTGTCGCATGCAGTAGCATAAACACCCTGTTTCCCCTTCTCCTAACAGAGCACTATCATCCTTACACCCATATTTGGTGTTTTCATGTTCCTTGCACCACGTCCTACCATAGATGGCCAGTATACACAATCTGCACAACTACTACCCCATCTAGAAATGACAGTGCCGTGACATTATGATATGCTTTCTCTCACACATACCAGAGGTATAGACTGCATTCCTGGAGTACATTACTGGGTGAGTTTTCCTGCCTTCTGTATTTATATTTCAACTTCTGAAGAATCATTATGTAAATTACTGTATTCCACTGAATTTCATCTCTTATGTTCTCTCAAAACTGTAATAGCAAGGACTATGTAGCATGGTAATTATACTAATGAGTCCAGTAGCACTGGCCCACTCAAAACATAACATATTTGACTTCCATGCTAGAAGATCAGAAGACTGTGTGTTCTGTTCCTATACCAGTTATTTGGATTCATTTTCCATTAACTTTTATTGGATTGCAGCATAAGGGCACTTCACTCCTAAGTGAGTTGTCTTTTGTAATGAACATAAACTAAAGCCTCATCAGACTGAGTTGGTAGTTGATCTTTTAGGTGTAAAAAATCCCATGACACTGCTCGGAAAGAGTAGAACTTACTTTAATGAGAGTTTCCTGGTAATCTATTAGAATTAACCACTTTCACCACCCTAGTATGAGTTCATTTCACAGTCAGGGAATTTCAATGAATTCAGTATCCCTGAAGCTGCTGCACATGCCCTGTGTAGCACTGCACTAGATAGCTGCTGCACATGCCCTGTGTAGCACTGCACTAGATAGCTGCTGCACATGCCCTGTGTAGCACTGCACTAGATAGCTACTGCACATGCCCTGTGTAGCATTGCACTAGATAGCTGCTGCACATGCCCTGTGTAGTACTACACTAGATAGCTGCTGCACATGCCCTGTGTAGCACTCCCCTAGATAGCTTTTGCACATGCCCGATGTAGCACTGCACTAGATAGCTTTTGCACGGTTTACTATCAAAAATTTGAAGCGAACTCTGTCGACTCCACTTCCGTTGAGAATCGGAATGCCGAACCCGACAATGTTGAATGCCGATATTGCCGAACTACAAACCTCACCCCTATCTCGACCCATATTAAAATCCATCCATAGGTTGAATTTGGTTTGTGATTCGGCAATCTCGGTGTTCGACAATGTGAGTTTCGAATTCTTTCAGTCGACCATATGTGGGTCAACTGAGTTGGTTTCGAATTTTTGATAGTAAACCATTTGCACATGCCCTGTGTAGCACTGCACTAGATAGCTGCTGCACATGTCCTGTGTAGCACTGCACTAGATAGTTGCTGCACATGCCCTGTGTAGCACTGCACTAGGTAGCTGCTGCACATGCCCTGTGTAGCACTGCACTAGATAACTGCTGCACATGCCCTGTGTAGCACTGCACTAGATAGCTGCTGCACATGCCCTGTGTAGCACTGCACTAGATAGCTGCTGCACATGCCCTGTGTAGCACTGCACTAGATAGCTGCTGCACATGCCCAGTGTAGCACTGCACTAGATAGCTGCTGCACATACCCTGTGTAGCAATGCACTAGATAGCTGCTGCACATGCCCTGTGTAGCACTGCACTAGATAATGGTGATAGTATGTAAACTATATATATATATATATATATATATATATATATATATATATATATGTATGTGTGTGTGTGTGTGTGCGAGGGGCTGTGGAGCAGTAACAGTTGGCTCAGGGTCAGCTGGCCAATGCCACTGGTTCTGGTCACTTGTAAGCATGTCTCCTTCTCAGAAAGATGGAAGTTACCTATTAAAGGTGACCTGCAAGGATCAGTGGTGACCTCTGTGATCACTTTTCAGTAGGTAAGTTGGAGATTTTTCTTCCAACAATGACCCAGAGGGGTAAACATTCATCTACCTGCATAGGTTGTAGATGCTGGCATCGTCTGCGAATTAGATGCTTTTGCAGCATCATGGAACACCTTGGCTACCAGAGGTGCAGCCTGCCATTGATACAGAATTGAATGATGACTGACTATTGCTCTCTGGGCTAACTGGCAATGGCCCCTTCACTATCCCTTCCATGTGTCTTTACTTCTGCATTTTGTTATCCAGCCCTCACCATTACTACCCAGTTCATCTGCATCCTGGCACTTTTTTGTCCACCATTTGTATGCACTTCACCCATGTTTGGCCATTGTCTGGACTTTTTGTTTTCTGTCTACCTCTGCTTTCTTCCTTTTCACTTTATCCCTTACCTAACTGTCCATTTCTGTCTACCTCATCAACTCTTCTTCAAATGTTGCAAATGGGTTCCCTACCCCTCCCCCCCCCAAAAAAAAGCAGCTGCCCTACCTTATGGTTACACCTTTGCTTGCTATATTCCCTTTTACTGCTTTTTTCTTTACTCACTCAAAGATGAACTGGATTGATGCGTTACTATGCTGACCGTCTATAGGCTAGCTGGTATGGCAGCATTATAGTGCTTTGTTGCAATCATTGATGTGCATGAACTTTGACATTCTAGCCTGTCTTGGTGATGACGTCAGCCATGACAGTCACATAAATGTCTGTGGGGCCACTCTTCCAATGTGCCAGCTGAGCAGAAGGTCTTCCAGACCATGAGCAACAGTGATTTGTTAGGTAGTCTGTTTGCAGGAAGGACTTTGCACAAATGTATTTGTTTGGAGAATATAAGCCATGATACTGTTTACTGTTATGTGGAAAAAAAAAAAAAAACAATTCATTTTTTTTGCACTGTTGTTATTTTCTTTATTTGGATCTATTAAAATACATCTGTGTTTTTATAAATTTGTCACCACTGTTTTATTGCACTTCCAATATGTATGAAGGCATATGTATGTAGTCAGTTACACAGAACTTTCAGACATCAGTTAGAATTAGTATTATAGCAGAAAAATACTTTACTGCTTTTAATTTAATGTAATTAAACCAAAGTTACTTCTAGGTATGTAGTTATAATCTCAAGTATTTATGATGTGACTAAAAAAATCAAGAATATGGAATAGGGAGAAGTGTGATAGCTGATGTGCCATCCCAATTTCATGTAAAAATAACTGACAGAGGACTGATTATCGTCATAATGATAACACAATGGAAAAATGCTCATGCACTGCTGTGTGTGCGTGTGCATGTGTGCACGTGTGCGTGGTGTGTGTCTGTGTGGTGTGTGTCTGTCTGTGTGGTGTGTGTGTGTCTGTCTGTGTGGTGTGTGTGTGTCTGTCTGTGTGGTGTGTGCGTGTCTGTGTGGTGTGTGCGTGTCTGTGTGGTGGGTGTGTGTGTGTGTGTGTGTGTGTGTGTGTGTGTGTGTGTGTGTGTGTGTGTGTGTGTGTGTGTAAGGGGGGGAAGACTTAGTGAAGCAGTATGCATAGAGTTTTACAAGTTATGTAGCTACTGCATAAGAGTAAAATGTGAACTAGAAATCTGAAAGGTGCCCTAGAGGTACTTGGCTTTGAGACTGAAGTGACTCAGACAGTTAGAGAGTTTTGGCCCCAGGGATGAAGAGGAAGATGAGAGAACATGCTGCTCAGCTTTATTCAGAAACGTTATTTCAAAGTCTTGATCATGCTATGGAGAAAGTCTTATTTATCTCATAGAACTTAAAAGAGGGGTTACTGATGCAGAGAGACTAATATTTTTCAGGAAATACCTTTCCAGTTAAAAAAGAAGAAAATTAAATGATATGTAATCCTACCCATGTTTACTTTTTAATCCTGCTGATGTAGAGATGATGTACTTTGCTCATTAAACTGTTTTGCAAAATGTAAGGATTTCTGTAAACATTTTGTAAAAGTGTACATTTGTGCATGTGCAGTAATAACATTTGTCTTGCTTTCTTCTTTATTATGCGCACACAATGTGATTTGACCTACTTAACCATCACAGTCAGAGTTTACTAAACATACCTGTAACAAAACACAAATTTGCTTTGAAAATGCAGTACACACAACTATTGCACCTAATTTTAAGGCGCAGTTTCACTAATTCCTTAATATTTAGAAAGGACTGAAACTGTAATTCATCTCTACTCTGACATTCTGGTAAAAAAAGTTAACAGAACATTAAGAAACTTCACTGTAACTGTAAAAGTATAACAAAGGTTTACAATAGCACAGAATAGCTGAATACATTTTGTTGTGGATTGTAGAATGCTTGCCTGTGCATCTGCATGAGAGACTATACTGTAGCAGATAGGCTGCATTATGCAATATTCTTTCAGACTGCCAGGCTCAAATATGTAGTCTCTCTATTTATGTGCTAAATAGCTGTTGCTTTCATTCAGTAGAATAAATGTGCAGTGCTATTTCCTGGCTCAAAATACTACCCTGGGATGACTCTTATTACTATAAAACAATATAAAGCAAATGGAATGGCAGCAACTTCCCTTGAACCTCATTTCTTCACCATACTCTTATGGGAATGGTTCTCTTTGATGTCACGACCTCTAAACAGCAACATGAATTGCTAAACACTTTGCTACTCCAAGTATAAAACATCTTATCCCCATAAGGAATTGTAAGTATCTGTTAGTTAACTAAAATATTGTGTAATAAAGTACAGAGTGATTTAGTCGGTTTACAGACTATTGCAGTGCATTTCATTTTGATTATTGCATCACTTTATTTTGATTGCATTTTACCTCTTAATGAACTTTTTAAATATTTCATAACTGCAGCTGGATATGTGCATGCTGCATGTACTGGCCAAAACTGTAATGTATTTAGGACTATGTCTCTGATGTCACATCTTTGCAAGCTTACTTTTTTAGTAGTAATGTTTGAATATTGAGGTAGGAAATAAATATACTCTGGAACAAAGATATTAATGGTATTAACTGTTGAGTATATATATTACTTTAGCAATAAGTTCATCTTATCAGTTCTACAATAATGTGTGCATGTGTGTGTGTGTGTGTGTGTGTGTGTGTGTGTGTGTGTGTGTGTGTGTGTGTGTGTGTATATATATATATATATATATATAAATATAAATGGGTCCTAGTTGTTACATCAAAAGTATGGTTCATCGAACCGTACTTCCGATAACTGTGGAAAAATAAAAACTAAATAAAGAAAACACACTAAACACAATTATACAGGGGGGCAAGCCCCCCCCTGCACTCCCCACATGGGGGGCTATGCCACCCACACCCCCCTACTTTAATATTCTCACTCCGAGATTGGACTACAGTGGGGAAAAGGGAATATTCCCTTATCCCCACTGTGCCACGATCTCAACAAGACTTTGCTTAGTTGTACATAGTTTCATAGGTTCATAGGTAGGTACTAGGCTATCGGCCCAAGGGCTTATGTAAGTCTAGCCAACAAGGTTCCTTGGCTTTTGCCACCCAAGAAAGTTATTTTCCTGTGCCCCTGTCGAGCAGAGCCACAGAAGTGATCCCTGGGGTGCATTTCCTATCCACTTATCAGGATTGTTCTTGAAGAGTGCTAATGAGGAACTTTGCTTGACATAGATGGGTAGCTTGTTCCAGAGTATGGGAAGTCTATGGGACAGGAATCTATCCCTCCAGCATGTCCTGTTTATTGTGGTGACAAGGTTTAGGTCCCTAAAGCGTGTAGCTTGGAGGGACATAACTAACATGCAAACTGCATGTTTTTTTTTTGTTTTATTTTCTTTAGCAAAAGTGCATTTTCAATAAAATACTCTTTCGCTAAAGTGGGTCCACAAAAGTATCATGTAACAACTAGGTCCTTATATATATATATATATATATATATATATATATATATATATTATTTAGACATATATACATATTTATGTATGTGTGTGCTGAAATAATTTTAGAAATTAGTGTTCTATATTTTAGCATTAATCTAACTAAGCTGTGACATTCTGCTTTGCAGTTTATCAGGCAGAATTCAAGAGTTTCTCATTATAGCACCATTCTGTGATAATATTGTAAAATAATCCATCTTCTCTAACTGTAACGTTAACAAGGGGAATTCAGCTGGAGTCGTAGTATTTTGCATTGTTATTTATGACAAAAGGAAAAGTAACATCCAAAATAGAATGAAAGGCGTTTTATTTATGAATTACTTAGCACATACAAACTGTTCCTTTAAGCAGCTGTGATTTTTACAGCAGGTTTAATAGCTGTGACAATATCTGTCAAAGCAGCATTTGACACCTTTTTTTTAACAACTGTCAAAATAGCTGTTAAAGCACATCATTTGGCAATTGTTTTGACCATTGTCAGAATACCTATCAATCTTTGTTTAGTGTGATAATTTAGTAACAAAATTACAGAAAAAAACTGTATAATGCCATGATTTCACTTAAAAGGAGTTTGTTTTGTCTTTTTTTGTTTTTCTTGTGCAACACTAACAGTCTGATACACATGGAGTGAAATGAGGTTGTGCATATCTATAATACAAGTCACGTGTCATTGCAAGAGAACATTAGTCTTCTCTTGTTAGTGAATATCTGTATGTGTGATCTAACATACTTTATGTAGGCAGTCTTCCTGGACAGGGTACTGTTCTGAAAATTGATTATTCATATTATACTGTGTATTTGTATAGGTGCCGAACACCAGCTGGCTGCTTGGTACTCGAATATATTACTTCCTCCTCCCTACTGTACAGTTATGGGTGAATCAGAAATAAAGCTATTTAGTGCATTTTTTTCCATGCAATTGCCTTTTACAGTGAATATTTCTTTCAATCTTGTACTGTGAGATCAAGTTTTGTTTTATATTTGACTGAAATCCATGTTATCTAATATTTTTAACCAAAAGTGTCACAGGCAACTATCTAGAATGACTTGTTTTACATTGATAGAATTTGTGTAGTCTGTCACAGTTTCTTTTTTTCATTCATTAAGGGTATGTTATTTTTATGTGAAAATGCATGACCATGTCCTCTGTTTCATGTTTTCTAGTGTACAGTAGCATCTATCACTTCCAAGAGTCCAAGATTTTTCATGCATTCTTGCTTTTCTGTATTCCCTTCCATTTCATTTTTCCATGACTGCTAATGAGACACAAATTTCACTGGAGGGTATACACCAGGTACCTACACAAATGTGTTAGTATGGCATAGCATTGCAGTGATACCTACTCATCTGTTGCATGTCCACTTAAATAACCCAGCCATTAAACCCTAAACTGAGCTACTAGTCTTTCAAGGATATTCTGATATTTACTTAGGTTACTTCTTCTTCCAAGGGTGGGAAATAACTCATCCAGACTCTCCCAGCTGGAGCTCAGCTAACAGAGAGAATGGTCAGATATTTTGCCTCTATTCCAACAAGCGAGCCGCAGCCATTATGAGTATATGTTAACATGTTGTAATTCCAAATGACATTTTACTCTGCAGACACCTCTTGTGTCAGTTGACATCTCAGTCTATGTTAATAGTTTGTACCTGCAAATGACATTTTGCTCTGAAAATATCACTTGCATCAGTTGGCATCTTGTGTCTTTCCAACAGGCCTCTTTTCATTACAACACGCTGTTATAAGAACCGTTGCTTATGGCATTGCCTATGTGAGGCATCACATGCAGGAGTATGGTGTAGCACTTCCATCCCTGTTGTTATAGCTAGCCATATATGGCATCAAACGGGTGACATTTTCTGTTTTTCTTGCACCCTGCATTTAATGTTGACATACTATGTTATTACCACCAAGCCACGGCATTCAAGTTCTGATGTCTGCTGTAATATGTTGTTTTAACCACCTGTGTGGAAACACAATGCTGTTATACACTTTAACTAGAAATCTCTATACTGTACTTGCACCCTGTGATCTCTGCTGTGCAGTTAAACTCCACATTTATCTTCACCCTAAGATCTGTCCATGTCTCACAGAAACCAGCACTGGTCATTGCCAAGGAAAGCTAAGCATGAGCTAATACAGAATACATGCTGCTGATTTTTTCCTAGCTAGTATGCATTTCCTGGTCGGCAATTATAAATGTACATCAACCAAAACAAACCCATGTCTATGACATACCTACATGATAAACTATGGCTTACTTGTTACCACTGCAAGCTATATTAATGCAACTTTGAGTCAAAATATGAGCCAGTTAAACATAGCACAACATTAGCTCTATGTCACTTGTTATTAAACTTCTTTAAGCAATAAAAGAGGAACATCAGGGTGGCATTAAGCAGACACTCATTTAATATACTGCCACATGACAACTTCTTACTGGTACCATTTGTGCAATGGTCACCATACTAACAGAAAAGGGAGGGCGGTTCATTGAGGGGATACCTTGGGAGAAGTGCACCAAACTCAGTATATATGCTTTTGAACAATCTACATGATCAGACCATATTTTATTGATCAGATGTAGCGCTATGCAGAAACAAAAATTCCTTGATACCGATACTTTGGGGGGGGGGGTGCTAGTGTAGTTTGCTTTGCAATACAGAAAATACAGATAATATCTGATATGTCCATCTTGGAACTATGGCTAAATATCAATGAAGAAGTCAATTCTCTCTTTCTCACTGTCTCTATTGATACAGAGAGGGAGATTTCTATATTTTTATGCTCTGACAATAACCCTCAACTGCATTCTACTGTGTGTGTGTGTGTGTGTGTGTGTGTGTGTGAAAGATAAATGCAGGAAGTTAGTTTTCTGTGATAATTTAAACAAAAGGCAAATAAATTTATTGTAAAAAGTCCATAATGAGCATTCAGTTTTCAGAGTAGTTTATGGGTCACAGCTTCTTTTTATTAAAGTGAATACACTTTTATGTTTTTTTGTATGTATGAAGATGTGGGCTTCAGTTATTTTAAGTTATTGGATAAAATACTTCATAATTGTCTCTTTTGATAGTTTACTTTTGGAGTAGTTTTGTATTTATCTTGTAGTCAATGAAAATTAAGTACACATATCTGTGCTGTCTTCCAAAGACACATACAAGTTTAAATTATCCTTCATGTAGACCAGTAGTTACTTATGTATGCGTGTGTGTATGTATACACTTATGTATTTATTTAAGTACTGGGTCTCCATTGGCTATCTGGCACCCCTCCAATTGTTCCAGTTGCCCAAACGAATACTACCCTTGATCTGGGAGCTGTTAGTAGACAGGAGAAGGAAGGCAGGACTTTGGTTGTATTGATACTGTCCTCAGATGAGAAGGGCAAGCCAGAAGTGAAACATAATAGGTGCTTAGAGCCCTTAGGTAGTGCTACAGCCCTACTCGAGGTCTGAGGAAGCCATGACTCCTCAACTGACCTCTCCTTACAACTTGGAAATCACTATCAGGCCTGATGGGCAGCCTGTGTCAACAGCACCATCTCATCCCTCCTCCACTGTATGGGCATGCTGACCCTTCCTACCAATGCCATCAAGCTCCTGAGCTGCTAATCAAGCTTTTGTCTGTGCCATTGTCAAAAGCTTTATTCTGTTATACTACTGACCCTCTTTTAATTTTTAAAAATATATTTGTTAATCATACAAATGGTGTTTGTTAGAGATGCATAAAATTATTGGGATTAATAAGCATTACTGACTAAGCTCAATAATTTCATATAATTGTCTAGGATCATAATTATTTACTAACAGCGGACAACAACTCACTGTAATCTAGTATCATGCATCAGCAAGGAATTATGTGTCTTGAGTAGATCTTTGCTTAATATTCTAAATATGACTAAAATATTCTTACTATACTTAACATGTTGAATTTGATGGTGCATTATTGTTCAAAGTAGATGCTTCTCCATGAGTATCCCAACTGTGCCATCTTATGATTGCATATCCATAACATGTAAAGACTCATATAGTCACAAGTGGGTCCCTCAGGGATCAGTCCTGGGAATGTTCCTTTATGGCAATTACTTTCTCTGAAGTCAAGACCAATGTTAAGGGCATCTGGCTGACTAAATTTGCAGATGATTGCAAATTAGGAGCAGTCATAGAATCCTCTCACAGCCCTAATGGTGTCTAGAAAAGGCTGACATAGACAACTTGTGTCAGAATCATGGACTAAAATTAAATGTCAAGAAATATATAACTTCCTTCAGGAAGTCATCCATTCATGTTAACTATCGTATTGACAAGACACTCCTAAAAGTCAACCCAGTAGTCAGGAACTTTGGGACACAGACAGACAGTGATCTAGCCCTTGACCATCATGTTTTTACTGTAGTGAGGAAATCATTCTATGTTATTCAAATTATAAACAAAGCTATGATATCTAGGTCTAAAGAAGTCAATGTTCTACTGTAATCAGCATTCATCAGACCTATCATTGAGTACTATGCCCCTTTTGGTATGTACCTAACCAGAAACATCCAACAATTGGAAGTCCACAGAGTTCTTTACTAGAAGAATACAGAGTATAAGGAACATGTCCTATGCATTCTAACCTTAAAGCCATATCCCTGTATTTTGCTTCGTAGAGGCTATTGAGAGGAGCTCTATGCCTGGCAAGAAAAGCATTTCTCAGACAACACCCTGATGGACCTCCTGCATATCCACCAAACAAACAACACCATAATTACTCATTCTAAGGACCTAACCTTGCCTGTGATTCAAATAGGACCTGCTGGAGATACAAGTATGTATTCCAGATACTACCCTTCTCTGGAACAGTCTCCCCATCCATGTGAAGCAGAGCTCCTCCCAAGCCCATTTCAAGTGTAAATTGGATGATTGGATGGGGAACAGGAAATTTATCCTTAGTTTGCTGCCTATGTCTCTAATAGATAGAGGCTGCCTGTAAATGGTTTCCCAATCCCCTGCCTGTAAATGTTTCATCTCCCAGGACATGCTTACACTTATCAAGGGTGCCAGAACTTGTCAGAGATTTGGGATGCATAACTAGGCTGAAAACACCCTTGCACTCATTAACCAAGTACACACCTATGAAAATATGATCCTCTATATCTTTTTAATAAATTAAAGAATGTATTATTTTTGTATAGTGTCTGGATGATACAGTCATTGTCAACAAAGGGAACGAGTTTTTTTTCTTTCTTGAATAATTTATTTGTTGAGTTGAAGATAGCAATGCCTCTAAAAATTGGTAACATTTATTCTAAAAATTAAGTTATGTAGCTACCATGATCTGTGAGAAGTTTCAAACTACTTAAGTTATTCAGAAAACAAGTGGAAGTCAATAACGTTTTGACTTATAATAGTTGTCAGCCTAAATTGGACATTAATAATATTCCCTATTTTGTATTTATTTATAATATATCTGACAACCGCCTGTGTGAACAAACATTGCTGGTGGACAAAAATAGACATACTGAATGCTTTTACCTCCCATATTAATTATAAATAAAATGTTCTAGAAGGTAGGAAGTATGTTTTTTTCTTCCTTTAGAATATGCTAGCATTGGTTCCGAATGTTCTATCAGGGACCCATAATGTAGTATTGCAGACATCCTCTATTTTCAGTTTTGCTGCTAGCAGAAGGATGAAGCATAAATGCTTGTGTTCATCACAGAACAGAGTGAAGAACTCTCCTGTGTTTAGGGAATCATACTCAATATTAAATCTACAAAACATTCTTAAAATGTCCCTGCTGGCAAATTAAGATACCATTATATATGAGCAGGCTGCTTTAAGCCATCCACATAACAGCCTTGCCTTATACATCCAGGTGAGCCAATATTTTGTATAATTTCCATAATGAAAACCCTGCCCTGGGAGTGTAGCACACTTACTTTTATTTAAGGTACACTGTGTGACATAACTGCATCATGACGTTTGGAGCATGGTGATGGTGTCAATTGATCACACAGCAGCTGCCCCCTATCATTCTAGGCTATAATGACATCTCTTCTTGCAACCTAATGCCATACACACACGCACGCACACACCCACCTACACACCTGCAAGTGTGTGCGCGTGTGTATGTGTTTGTGTGCGTGCATGCATGCGTGCAGTTTGGAAGGCAGAATACTTACAGGATTAGCCAGTTTTCATAGTTGCAGGAATATGGGGTGCACAGATAGATGATTTCATTGTCCAAATGGTGAGAATGTCGACAGTAGTGGGGATGTGTGCAGTGTGTTGTTGGCATTAATTTTTCGTAGTAGTAACTTGAAGGTGTGTGAATTCCATTTAAATGACTGGGAGTAGTTGGTGTAGTAATGTGTATGTCTTCATGGGGATCGTTGGCAGGGCACATTTAAAGGCTGCACCAACAGTGATGTGCTTCTTTGCATTTGGTCCTATCCTTCTTTGTCAAAGACCTATGTAATAGAGCATATGCCCAAGGATAAGGGGAATAAAGATGTTTTTCTTTACCTATAAAATTTTGGCAGTCTTACAGTTAGCATATTTAGAGACGCAGGGTTATGACTGGATCAGCAAGCATTTTTTTAAACAGTTGATGATGGATTATGTAGGCTATGTATTTTCAGTTAGTGTTTTAGTTAAATGCTGATTCCACAGTTAGGTTGTATAGCCATCTTTAAAACTGAGTAATTGCTGTTAATTTCTGCTAATTGTGGAATGCTGAGAAATGGTGCTCAGTTTTTTCTTGCTAATTATGATTGCTTCTTAATGCCGGTAATTAATTCTGTGTTTTTATTCCTGCTCGACTACCTGCCAGTGTTTGGGTTTTTTTTTTTTTTTTGCTTTTCTAGCCGAAGTGGTATTATACCTGTATTTTCTGATTCCCTGTTTTACTTTATTTGCAAATCACTATGACATTTGCTGTTGCACTTTTGACGGGGCTGGGTTTTGTCATTCAGTTATTACAGTGGCCTAATTTACTGAGTTGTGTATTGCTAATGTTTCGTTCGCTATCAAGTCCTTGATCCAGCTATATTTCTATTAAATTAATTGAATTTAATTTATTTATTTATTTAGAAAGAAGGTGAACAAGATCATACAGTCCCTTTTCTGTCATGACCTCATTATATAATCAAAATAAATTTACATTTATCCCATGATAATAACAGTATCAACAAAAGGAATAGTAACAGGCAAATTGTAACTAAATTTATAGTACAACAGAGTATTTAATACTACCAATAGTGGTATGTATGCCAATAAATGCAGTCCTGTAGGGCTACAGCAAAACATAAATATTAGGAATTAGAAAGGATCTCTGTGTAACGTTTTAGTCTTTGTTGACTGGTAAAAAATTTAAACTGGCTGCCTAGCAGCAGATTCCAAATTACTGGGACCAAGAATGGCAAAACATGTCAGTGCTGTCAAGGAAATAGTGGGGGACAGAGTAATGGTCATAGAAGGTAAAGATCTAAAAGCCCTAGGGTGCTGTTTCACAGAAATAATGTAATATAGATACTTTGGTCAGTGTTAAAGCATGCTTTTATTAGTGTACTAACAAGGAGACATTTCTTAGAGTAATTGGAAGTCAACCTGTTTGATGGTTAGGTAATGCCTTCTGGTTGTACTAGCAAATAAAGCAGAATAGGCAGTTATATGCTACCTAGAATTTTTCTACATGTCTTGTAGAGATGATGCCTTTAACAGGGGTGAAGTACTCAAGACTGGAAAGAAAAACTTTATTATTAATGGTTAGTCAACCTTGCTTAGTTTAACGGTTGGTATACTGTTGGAAATATACAGCATAGCTTTTATTTAGCATATTGCACATGTGAGTGGAGAAGGTGAGGGCCAGACCAAGCCAAACTCCCAGGAAACTTAACCTAATGTATCACTTTCAAAAGGACTCCCATCTGAGCTTCCTATGATCTATTCACCTTTATATATGTTAATTTGAATCCCAAAAAAATTGGATTTTTTTTCTGAGCCAAATTTAAGTCTCACCATTACTACAGAACTGCAAACAGTGAAGACAGTAAAAATATTGTAACAGGAAAAATTCATGACTGGGCAGGGTGTCAAAATGATATAATATTGATACATGAAACCAAAGATATCACATAATATACTTTGGATTACAACACATTAAAAAAGGTTCATGTGTCTTTAAATGTCTTGTCACTATAGTTTGATAGATGTGCCCGATTGAACCTGCACGTAAAACATTCAAATTTTCTATAATTAATGAGCAAGTTGGATTTATACCTGTTTGCTACAAAAAAAATCTCACAACCAAATTTAGCCAAGTTCTTTTGAATTATTATTATGTACACACTAGACCAGATAATTTGTGGTAGGTTTAACTTTCTGATGTCAAAAGGTAAGGTACAGTCATATAAGTGAGGGCAGAATTCAGCACATTGAATAACCTCATACTCAAAGTGCAAGGCTTCATAGCAGGCAGCTAATTGAGATTGCTAGGAGGTCTGCTGCAGGTGGCAACATTTTCTGCTTCAGGTCTGAAAAAATATCTCTTCTTTAAAGTTACTGGATTGCTATGTTTGTGCAAAATTTTAGATATGCACTATGTTATAGTAACTGTGTCTTTATAAATTATATTTGATCTGATTTTTTTAGTTTGTTTTGAATATGCATTCAGTGTTAATGAGTGGTGCTTAAGTGATGGAGGTAAAAGTGGGAAAGTATCCGGGCCTGTTGAAAATGATGATTGGACCAGTAGAAGCAGAATAAGCGAGCCATGATGGTACACAGCATGCTGGGATTTACCATCAGGTGATAGACCGCAAAACCAAAAAAGTACCACATGTCTGTCTGACTAACACGTCTGAGATGTTATACAAGGAAAGAAACATCATCTCTGCTAAGAGATCAGGTAAAAGCCACCAGAAGGATTTATGGGATGAAATAGAAATTATATGATTGAAAATTAGAAGATCTTAGACAAAATGACACAAAAAAAGTCCTTTGAATGCATAAGATTATGTTAGAGAACTATAAAGGCATTGTCGTAATCAAGAAAGACAGAGTGAAGAAATATCAGAGGAGGTGCAGGACTGATGACGGGACAAGCAACTCTTCCCTAGATATTTGAAATTACTTTTACAAAGGGAGGATTGTGAACTCCTTAGTATGATCAACTGGGATGAATAGTGAATGTGGCCACCATGGCATTAGGATGAATGGTGAACATGTGCCCCATGAAATTAGGATGAATGGTGAACATGGGCACAATGGCATTAGGATGAATGATGAACATGGGCACAGTGGCATTAGGATGAATGGTGAACATGTGCACCATGAAATTAGGATGAATGGTGAACATGGGCACTGTGGCATTAGGATGAATGGTGAACATGGGCACAGTGGCATTAGGATGAATGGTGAACATGGGCACCTTTACATTATTCAAGCTCGAGTGGGGCAGATGGACTCTATGCAATAGGGATTTTGGTGGAATATACCTAATTTGTTCTCAGACATTTGCTCCATCCCTCTTAACACTTAAAACTATTTTGTGAAGTTGTAAGTTAATAGAGCTAGCATTTGAAAAAGCATGACCAGTTTGGGGTCTTTTCCCTAATTATTTCTTGCTTTGCCCATGACTCTTGAGGAAATGATGAATGGTATGGGGGACAGGTTGCTGTTAGAATACTGTATGTGTTTAAAGGGCAGACTACATAGACTTTTGGTCCCACTGTAATTACATGTATTTAAAGGGCAGACTACATAGACGTTTGGTCCCACTGTAATATTATATAAATATTACAGTGGCTTGCATAAGTGGATGACTTATATTGAACGTATTTAATTATTCAAACATGGTACCTGTTCTTAGGCAGAAAGGTGGATACGCAGTAATCCAAACTGCCTGTGGTTATGTGCTCTATTGAATCTCTATGGCTACTTAGTAATGCATATCAGAGAAATTGTGATGAAATCAAAGTGCACATTTTCTTTTGGTAAGGAGATGGTATAATAACAAAAAAGTTACTAATAATCTGTGCAATACGACTAATTTTCCTTTAACATCTCAGAGTCTCAGGTTTCAAGAAATGACTTCAGTTTACTCTTCAGTTACAGTCCACAGGAAAGATCAGTACTTAAAGAAATTTGTTTGCTAACAGAAAATTGCAAGAAGGTTCCTTACTCAGGGAGTAAGATGTTCATTTTACAACATAAGTGTAAAAATAATGACATTTTGCAGCAATCAAATGGATCACTGGACCTACTTATTCATGATTATTCCAGTGATGAATATTTTTGACTGTGTTAAGTTCATGCTAGTAGAACAAAGCTGTACCAACAAAAGCCACTAAGAATGAAATAAATATTTCAGCTATAGGATAATGCAATCAAAATCTGCTAGCATTAAAAATTCTACCATCCTCCACCCCCCCCCCCCCACACACACACACACACACAGTACTCATGTACACACGCACGCGCACACACACACACACACACACACACACACACACACACACACACACACACACACACACATACACACATACATACACACATACATACACACAAATGCATTTCTGTAAGGGGATAACCCCTTTAACCCACATCTGTATGTCTTTGCTTCCCTCCCAATTACTTAAATATCAGTAACACTATGGACACTGAACCACAAAGGACAAAAAATTAAATGGAGAATTGTTTCTTTACCCCTTCTGCAGTACTCTGCTGCATAAGATGATTACATTTCAGATGCAGTTGAAACAGCACAGCAAACCATTGCAATCACAACTCATACACAACTATATCTTCCAAACTAAGTTCAGTTGTAATCTACCACAAAAAAACTGAAAATGAATCCTGCAAAAACTGCGCATAAAAGATGATAGTTATTCTGACTGATATTTCATATATGTGTGGGTTTATCCATTACCCATCTGCAAATCATCATTCTTTGAAGGATACTATTCAAAAATAATAAGTCAAACAGCATAAGAAAACAGACAAATATCTTTTTTTGTGGGAACTCTGCCCACATTCTGTAAATTTTATATTCCAGCTCTGTGGTTGTACCATAATGGAGAAAAGAGGCAAAATACCTGAAGAGTACTCCATGAGCTTGCACAATTCAATGCACTATGGATAATCTCACAGTGACATTTAACTTTTGAAATTAAACTCCCCAAAAGAAAAAAAAACAGCAACAGTTCGTAAGTATGTCGTATGAAGGTCAAGTAAAATGAATTTGAAGAAAATACCTTGGAGGAAACAACAGAATCCTTTAAATTTAATTGGGACACAATATCAAGGGCTTGAGGTTTGCAAGAGGTAGAGTTTTCTTTTTTTTAAGTGCTTCCTAGATCAGTGGATGGGGAACAGAAAATTTACATAGTCCTTACATCTACATCCCTTATGGATAAAGGTCACTTATAAATACCTGGCTGTGTGTCCTATTTTGATAAGACATCATTATAGTTTTGGGAAAATTTGGCTAGGCTTCGAAAGTCGCCCCCCCCCCCGCCATAAGTCTAGATCTATGAACAGAGTATAAGATTTTGCCACAGCAAAATAAGCTGATTTCCTATTTCTTTAGTGGTGCTTTGTAGAACACCTATGCATGCCATATATTACTATGTCATATTTATCAGTGCTTCTTAAAATGTCATTTTGGTACCACTGCTATTATAAATGGGAGGCTACTCTTACAAAAATCACCACACTATAGGTAAAAATCTACAGCCATTGTCAGAAGGAATCTTTTTTAGAGGACATATCCACGGTGGTGCAGCGGTAGCATTGTTGCCTCAGAGCAAGAGGTTCTCCCGTTTGATTCTCAGCTGGAGCACCTTCTGTGTGGAGTCTGCATGTCCTCCCCGCATCGAGTGGCATTTAAAATACGTGCGTAGAATGGGTGTGCCTTCGTTGAAGGTTGGGCATCGAGCTGGCACCTTGACACCTGTAAAAACAAAATCTACTGCCAATCATTAGTGGACTGGAGTTACACTGTGGCGACCCCTAACCTGTAAAAGCTGAAAGAAGAAGATGAACAACTATATTTATTTAATCATATTCTTATATTCCTGCCTGATAGCTGTACTGATAGTGATGCTATCAATAAATGAAAACTGGTACATGTGTAAAAATGTTGGTAAATTGTAATATACCTTTCTTTGTACAAATGGGTACCAACTGACACTTATTTGCTTTGAATTATCATTACTGCATATGCTAATGTGTTCATAGCTGTTGCATTCATTGGTAGTACAAATGCATTGTTAACCATTACAATATTAGTTTTAAGGAAATAATGAAACAAGTTCATTCTTTCATGGTAACCTCTTTAAATTCAGAGACAGCTCCACTAGTGTGCTTTAGCATGAGGACATGCAGCACCATGGTGGGCTATGTTTACAGCCATGCTAAATTCTAATATGGCATTGAGGGGGAGCGACAAATGCTAATTAGTGCTCTCCCCAGGAGCTGCCAGCTGTAAGGCAATTATGCACTTGTGTTGACACATCATGGTAGAGAAAGGTGATGGGAAAGTTTATTGAACAGGTAGGGCTTGAATGTGTTTGTGCAAGGGTTTTTGCATGGGATGCATATGTGTGAATATATTTGTTAATGTCTTCCTGGGAGGTCAAAGTAGGAAGATGTTCATTAGGGAATAAGGTAGGTTTGTGTGTCTGTATATGGTTGAATGGGTATATTTGTAGCTACTGCAATTATGTGTGGTGTGTGATTGCATATGTTAGTGTGGGCTGTCATATATCTACACCACCCTATAATAACTAGTAAATCCTGCAACACTGGGTCAAGGAAGAGACACTAGTCATCAGGGATAACTTTTGAAAATTGCTAGCAACTAGATACACCACAAACTTTGTGCCTTAATGGCACTTAGGGTCAAGGGGAGCACTAGACACCAGGGAAAACACTGTACTATCATACCTTAATGACACTTAAATAATATGTGACCAGGTTAGAGACACTAGGCACCAGGAATTACATTAAATAACATGCCTTAACAGCACTTATAAAAGGTATATATTACCTAATCGAAACGGCTAAACATTGAATGCTGTTTCATTATCTACTAAATGTCGAACTACCATTTATGCAAACAGCCAATTCACTGACTTTGGCTGACCAGAAACGATACACAACTTCAAACATTGTAAAGTGGGGGGGCTTCACCCCCCACACCCACCCCTAAGTAAATATACCAACTCCTAGATCATACTACAGAGTGGAAAAGGGCAAATTCACGACAGGCCAAGCAATTTTTTTCCCTAGGAAAAAAATTGGTGAATTTGCCATTTGTGTAAATTGTAGTTCGATATTTAGTGGTTGATGAAATGGTGTTCAATGTTTAACCATTTTGATTAGGTAATATAGACAGCCACGGTGGTGTAGCGGTTAGTATTGTCACCTAACAGCAAGAGGTTCTCCATTTCGATTCTCAGCTGGGGTACCTTCTGTGCGGAGTCTGCATGTCCTCCCTGTGGTCGCGTAGGTTTCCTCCGGGTGCTCCGGTTTCCTCCCACATCCCAAAGACATGCAGCAGGTGGATTGGACACTCTAAATTGGCCCTAGGTGTGAGTGTGTGCATGTGTGTGCCTTCTGTGGAAGGTTGGGCGCTGGGCTGGCAACTCGACACCGTAAAACTCCACTGCCAATCATGAGCGGACAGATGATCCGCTGTGGCGATCCCTAACCGGGAAAAGCCAAAAGAAGAAGAAGAAGAATATAGACCTCTTACAAAAGATGCCAGTGGAGGGAACACTAGACACCAGGGATTACATTAGAGAACATGCCTTAACAGCACTTACAAAAGATGGCAGTGGGGGGAATATTAGACACCAAAGATAATTTTCATAGTGTCTTAAATGCATAAATGTACTCTCCTACCAACGACATTAGTCCTCCGCACTACCACCACTAGACACCAGGGAGACCAAGAAATAATGTAGTAAAGCTAGAAAAGAAAATAATATAGAGAGGAGGAGGAGGAGGTAAAAGTTTTCAAACGCTACAGCACCGATGAAGGAAGCAACAGCATTCACCTGCTACATTAGCTGATACACTAGTGAAGCAACACTTTTTTCATTATTTAAGGATTTCAGCAGTATGTGAGATATGAGGAAAAAGGACAAGATACCTACAAGTATATCTTTCAACCTCATAATGCCAGAAGTCTGGACAAACAAAATTAATGGCTGTACAAAGACCCACAGTCAGTGATAGATTCTTAAGTCTTCTAATAAACTTACAACATTGCAGCTTTTGTGTTATCACCATTTACTGATTTATGCTAATTGCAGAAGCCAAATGTCTGTCATTTTTACAAATTGCATTCCTCAGTGGTTTTCCAGAAAACCACCAGTTGTACGGTGAACAGAACAAAACTGTGACATTCTGTAAAATCATATGGACAGTTGCCATGCTTATAGGAGGCCACAGCAAGAGCATTGTTTACAGTCAGGACAGCTGAGAAGGATGAGGATATGTCCATGTTAGGGGAGGTTTCAGAACAAAGTCAGGATGAACAAGAGGTGGCATCAGGGAGAATTTTTGAAATATGACTTTGTTATTTAAAAATGTAATAGAGTAATAGGTCTAGCATTGTTATGCATTTTCTCTACAGTAAGAATTATGAGACTATAATTTCTGGCATTATGAGATGACTGTAATCATCTGCAATTTACCAGAACAAGACAAAGTTAAAAGTAGACATTGGGAATGTTCTATCAACTCAGGGAAAGGTATAAGGTATGTGGTGTGTGCATGTGTGTGTATGTGTGTGTATGACTGTGAGTACGCGTGTGTGTGTGATTTTGAAAATGCGTACATGTGTGTGAGTGCGTGTGTGTGTGACTGTGGGTACAAGTGCGTTTGTGTGTGTGTCTGTGAGTGCGTGTGTGTATATATGACTGCGAGTACGAGTGTGTGTGTGTGTGTGTGTGTGTGTGTGTGTGTGTGTGTGTGTGTGTTAGGGTGAACTAGGGTGGGTGGTTGCCTGTGACAATGAGATGCATGGTTCGCAGACATGTAAATTAGCTTATAATGAGGTATTTTCTCACTGAGGCTAATGTGTTTCTGAATCACAAAATGCTGCATTGTGGTACTACTACCTTTTTACTGCAGCCCTTAATGTGAGTGTTGGGTTTATTTCTGAATTCCAGTGAATATCTGCTTAGTGTGCTGCAGTAAATGGATTGCTCACAGTTCATATGCAAATTTTAAGAAATATTGCTAGCTCTTGACTCTGCTCTGATATAATGGTGATTAGCACAGTGTTTGTTTCATGCTTGCAGACACCTTAGCTGCTATTCCAGAAAGCAAAGCAGTGTGAACAGTGCAATGGAATTTAATTGTTGCTTTATATTTTAGGTTTATTAACTTGAAAAGTCTGTGGTTTTGTTAAAGTGCTGTTAAATGCAGTAAATTTGCAAACAATTGTATTGAATGCACCAGTCATTCATACAGTTAGGCAGTGTTTTACTTAGTCTTTTTTATTTAATAATTAATATGTTGCTTTAATATATTTTTTCTAATTATACTATGTAGACTGAAGTGTCGCAAACACAATTTCCGTATGGAATCACTGATTTACTGTAGGCAATAGTCCATCAATAACAATGGCTTTCAGATAAATAATGCTAGTTAACATGAGTGTTCATCAGGAAATGCATGAGAAGAAAATAAGGATTTGTTCATAATGTTTATTTTAAACATTACACAGATGGCAGAGGAACATAAAAGCTAGGGTATCCATGTTTACTAGCATTATTTGTTTGAAAGCCATTGTGTTTAATGTAGAACTTCATTTTCAAGCTTGCTAAGTTTTCACAGATGAGACAGATCTGTGAAAAGAAAAAAATCCAAGAAAAACAAGTTAACTAGCAAGCTGGGGAACAGAGAGTGTAATCTGGGAATTTGATTAGGAGGACAAAACTCTGGGCAGTCCCAAAACAATAAATAAAACATGTACAGCTACTATACAGACCTAATACATATGATAGGGGCAACCAGAGCTCATGTCAGATGTAAAATGCCAATGGCTATATATTATGCTGAACAAAGAAACTTTGGACATGGAGGAAAAGAGTCAGTGACATCTGTATATTGTGTTGCCTATTACACAGATGAGGTCAATAATGTGTAACAACATTAATAAAAATTAAACAAAAACTTCTCTGCATGCAGCGCCAGTGGCTGATCAGGTAGAGCACTCATTTTTGGTGCTGAAAGACCAGAAGGCTGTGAATTCTATTTCTATTCCAGGTGACCATATGGCTGACACCATAGTGCTACATTGGGGAGGACTGCACTCAAGTGTGTGCTTTCCAATGGAAGACATTTTAAACTGAGGTCCCATCAGTTTGAGTTGGTGATAACTCAGATGGATGTAAAAGATTCCACAGCACCTATTGAAAAGAGTAGGGGAAGTTTTTGGATGCCCTGGCCAAATTATTTTAGTAGTATAAATACCACCTCCCATGTCCCCTGAAAGAGGCCAGTAGCCTAGGCCATAAGAAGGCTCAAGCCTACATGTTAACAGTTAGTGGGGTTTGGTTTTATTAACCTGCATGTATCCACAAATATTTAAAAACAAAAAGTAAACAGTTATAGACATTCAGAAGCCATATAGCTAAAACACTTGATGTCCTTAAGGATTCATTTGCATATATCCCATGGGCCTCTATTACATGTATCCCACAGTGAAAAATCTACCTTGGTTAGGTTCTTCTTGTAGTTTGTCGATGTGACCTTTGGATTATAGGTAGATGCAGTACATATACTTCAGGACAATAATATGTGCTTTGATAGTTTTCTGCCTAATAATTGTAAGCATACAAGGGGATGGTGTAAAAATGTATGCAGAAGTAATACAACTGGTCATTTCTCACAGTGTGCTGGTCATTCACTTGACATAGCAAACTCCACTTCCTCCCCCTACTTCCACTCTGACAGGGTGCAGTGCCTGACTGACAGTTTTGCCACCTTGTGCATGCAGTCAATATTGTTGAAGAAATGCTAGTCGTATACAATTATTATACTAAGAAATATTTTCTGGTCTACACAAAATCTTTTCTTTATAAAAGTGGTCTTTACAGCACTAAGGTAATGCAATACTGTAAATGAAATTTTGTTGCAATGGACATTATTTATTTATTTTTTTTGACAGGAGGAGGAAAAAGACTTCAAACCTTGCACTATTTTTGTGTGTGTGTGTGTGTGTGTGTGTGTGTGTGTGTGTGTATATGAATGCATGCATTTATATAGATGAAAAACAGTAGTAAGTGTACTCATGATGATGTGTATTTGCAGTTTTTACACACACACACACACACACATATATATATATATATATATATATATATACATATATATATATATACATATATATATATATATATATATATATATATATATATATATATATATATATATATATATATATATATATATACATATATATATATATATATATATGCAGACTTATATAGGTTAATAGGTAGGTACTAGGCTATCGGCCCAAGGGCCTAAGTAAGCCTAGCCATCAAGGTTCCCTGGCTTATGCCAACCCAAGAAACTTAATTTCCTGTGCCCCTGTCGAGCAGAGTGACATAAGTGATCTTCGGGGTGTATTTCCTATTTCCTATCCATTCATCAAGATTTTTCTTGAAGAGCGTTAATGAGGAACTTTGTTTGACATAGATGGGTAGCTTGTTCGACAGTATGGGAAGTCTCTAGGACAGGGATCTATCCCTCCAGTATGTCCTGTTTATTGTGGTGACAAGGTTTAGGTCCCTAGAGCGTGTAGCCCGGAGGGATTGGAATTTCTTTAGGTGTAGCATGTCCAACAGCTCTAGGTTTCACATAGCTTTATATGTTAGGCAGAGATCACCTCAGAGTAGGCGATATGCTACAGAGTAAAACTGGAGTTTTTTGAGATGGTCAGTGTAGGGCATCTGTTTGAGGCCAGTAATCCTCTTTGTGAGGTACTTATGTGGCATTTCCAGCTGCTGCAGATGTTTTGTGATGTGCATTTCAAAAGGGGCGTTGTACTCTATAATGGGTCTAATGAGTATTGAGTAGAAAGGAGCAATGACCTCTTTTTTCCTGGATGAGAACCCTTTTGTGATGAGATGTGCCACGTAGAATTATTTCCTGACTACTCTGGCAATGTGATTATCAAAGGAGAGACTACTGTCCACCCCAGTTCCGAGGTCTCTTATCACACATTCAGCATTAAGAAGACTGCCGCCTATGTGGTAGTTCATGGGTACAGAGTTTTTATCAATAGCGATAACAATGCATCAGGCATCTATCTCAGTGAGACCGTTCTGTAGGATGTCCACATCATTTGGGGACTCGACTATAGCTACTAGTTTACAGTCATCTGCGAACTTCATTAGCCAGAGACCTTCTGTTTTAGCCTGTACTTCAGAGAAGAAGATACCAAACAGGAGAGGTCCCAGGAATGATCCCTGTGGTACCCCACTTGTCACTGGTTTGAAGTCAGATTTGGAGTCTGCAACTTTTACAGTGTGGGTTTCTTTATTCATGAATGTATATATATTTGTATTTATACAGACAGTTATATCATATAAACACTTGATAATGTATACAGATGCAGTGTTTTGTGTGGATTTGTTCATGCTTTATTTTGCATTATTATAACAACAACATAGATACTTGTCTGTATTGACATATAGTTCATCAAGCAAACACCTTGAATTATGCAACATTTTTATGTAGTTTATTTTATCTTTAAGATGAGCCCCCCCCCCAAAAAAAAAAAAAATAGGTAAATAAATAAATAAGGTTATATTTATTGTAGAACTCTGGCCTTCTCACCATTGCCTGGTCAACTATTTTGGTCATCTGGTCAGGCCTATGCTTCCGTAGATCATCATTCCTGTTATGGTAATGGTGGCCAGAGGCAGGTGATTCCTATTAAGAATGACAGGTGCTCACCCAACTCATGCCAACTTCTGCCAGATGTCTCTTTTTTCCACTCATTTCCTCTAATACACTCCTGGATCTTATCCAGATGTAATTCACGCAGAAGATAGACCATGAACTTTTTCTTCTTATCTGACCAGCTAGGAGGATGCCTCATACCTTCACACTTGCTGTCATCCAGAGAAGTGCCAGTACCAGAATGAAGGTGATGTGAGCAGGGCTGTAGTTTGCAGTTTGGAACCACTTCTGAGAAACCACCTTAACCAAACCTGATTAACTAAAATGGGCAATAGTCATGGTACTGTTACTAATGGAACGTGTGGTTTTACCAAAAATGCATGGTCACCTATGTTTTTTAAAAGCATTACATTCACATGCATATTTCATTTATATGGTGAATGAAGTTGATATGCAGTCATCATTTTTATATTACTTACAATTGCTACTGCTGCTGTACATTGCCTTAACTACATAGCTGAAATATTACACCTGGATGTCATTTATTTATCCCTCGTGCAGTATAGCACTAGTATTAGTTTTATTTATTTATCGGGGGGGGCATGCTTTTTGCAGAAATAAATATTCTTTTGTGTGTCAGTACCACCTCTTAGTAAATAATGACTACTTTCAGGTGATAAGGTGTGCCAGACGATGTTGGATTTGGATTGTACTTCATGGTTTTGCAAACTCTCATGCATATTTCTCCATTTTGTTTTTTTTTAACATAGCCCCAATTAAGCTCAAAGCTGACTATCTGTGCATTCCCACAGCATGCTGGGGACTGTTGAGGACTACTGTGGACTCTGTTGCTTTCTGCAGCACATTCATGTGAAACTGAGACCGCATTCATGAGTAGCCAAGAACGACTAGCGTGCAAAAAGTGTCCATCCATGTTCACATTTTACTGAAATTTATAGAGGCTAATTTGCTCACAAAATGTCTAAATAGTCCTGAATTTATGTGAAAACGTTTAACTCCATCATACTAACTTGTGGTTACTTGAGTTAAGTGGCAAAGGACTTAGGAAACCATGGACTTTATGAAGAAAGAACAAATAATAGAAACATTGTAAATTAATATAAACAGTTCAAAATAATATAAAACTAGTGAGTTCACAGGTCAATATTTAAGTCAAAGAGGAATATGTTTTTTTTAAAGGTGATGGGTGGGCTTAGGACACTTTCTAAGTCTATGTTTTTCATTCCTGTGGTGCTGCTTAAAACCTCATGAAGTTGTGATAGTTGGCACAGATGTTAAGTTTGTGAGAGTGCAGGGCCTGATGCCATCATTTGCCTCGTGTGACCTTGAGCAGACATTGTTCACTGGTCTCCCCTGCAAAGTGACTGTGTCCAGTGAGCCTATCTGCTTAAAAATGGATTAGTATTATTAAATACAGCTGTATGCTCTAACATGAGATAGCAGTCATTAACACCATTAATACTGATGCACTGACATTGTTACAGCTGGCAGTTACCTGAAATGTAAAAGTGCTAATACACAAGTTTTCAGGGAAACACTAATAAGAAAATTACCGACTAAAATGAGTATCCTGTCGTGTAAACCAACACTGCTTCCACTTCACCCTCATCACTGCACAGATGATATTTAATAATCTGATGTGCAGTAGCTCACCAAACAACATAGCTCAAACTGACAAAACATAAAAATATATTTTTTAAAAATTATACATTTTAATTCAGTTTATGTTAAATACTAGATTAACACTTCTTAGTAATTTTACCACTTCCGAACATTCAGTATGTGCATAGTTAGGTAAACCACCTGACTAGAATTTATTGTACAAAACAGTAAAAAATTTGATTATTCTTTATATGATGCAATTATTGAACAGGGATCAGTGAGTATTCAGGCATATCTTTTACCAACAATAATACATGTACCTGTTCTGAAATAAAAAAAAAGTGTGTGTGTGTGTGTGTGTGTGTGTGTATATTTGTTTGTGTCTTTCGGCTTTTCCCGGTTAGGGGTCACCACAGCAGAACTCCGGTCCACTAATGATTGGCAGTAGATTTTTACGTACTGGCTTGCCGGGCCTAACGCACAACCTTCAACGAAGGAACGCCCATTCACGCATGTCACTACACAGAAGACGCTCTAACTGAGAATCGAATGGGCAACGTCTAACTGTGAGGCGACAACGCTACCGCAGCACCACTATATATATATATATATATATATATATATATATATATATATATATATATATATGTGTGTGTGTGTGTGTGTGTGTGTGTCTGTCTACTTGACATGATCAAAATGCCAGTAGACCAACTTTTAAAATGCTGAGATGAAAATAGCAAACTTTCAGGTAACTGAAACTTCAGTATACTGACATTTAAAAGACTGAAAGTTTTGAACGCTGTCATTGGCAGCTACACAGAACAGAAAATCTGCTCATTTCTACACTGTAGTGTGATATCAGAGTTGGTATATTTAATTTGCAGGGGGTTTGGGGACACAGCTCCCCTGCAAAAATGTAAAAGTAAAAATAAATAATTGCAGTATTGTAATTGAGTGAACTCCAATGAATATTCATGTGAGTGCTGTAGGCATCTTCATGAATATTCAGTGGGACTTTCTATGAGTATGCTGGTATTGGTTGGTGGCCAGGGTGTAGATTAGAGTTGAGTATGTAGTATAGATTTTAAAGTGATAGACACTGTTGATATGCTATTAGTTCTTAGTTATAGATTTGCATTACATGGTAGCTAAGTTGGAATTTTATGCATTCAGTTTTATGTATGTTGGCCATTTAAAGTGTTGTGAATTTTGTTTTATTGATGTCTCAGCATTTTAAAAGTCAGTCCACTGGCATTTTTATCATGTAAAGCATATATATATATATATATATATATATATATATATATATATATATATATATATATATATATAGTTAATGTAAATGTAATGAATTCATACATCCAGTGACTGGCAGAACATTTACTCATCTGTTTGCCAACTGCCGTAGCAAGAATTCATTTATATTGCTACATGCAAATGTTGCACATGTTTTTACATTGGTAAAATGAATTGCATGCTGAAGGAAAATGCCCTCCAGCATCTCAGTGACATAAGATGTCGGGTTAGGCATAATACACTTCTTCAGCATATTAATGGCCATCCTGATTATGGGTTTGTTTTTATGTTATTACAATTACAATCTTTAACTTTAAGAGGTGGGGATTTATGTAATCACACAGAGTTAGATGAAATTAAATGGATTGCTGAATTGAGAGCAGACACGTTTCCAGTACTGAATGACGTTTTACCACTTAAACCAGTGCTAAAGAGGCGTAGGTCCTTTTCTGGATTGTGATTGGATACAGCTGATTTTTAACTGTGGATAAGTTTTTATAGCATTAGATCTGATGAAGGGCTGTGGCCTGAAAGCGCTAATCTTTTATTTTGTCATTTTTTTATTTTCTTATTAAAGTTTTTATCTACCTAGCTTTGTTGGTCCAGTTTAGTTGTTCTTTACATTGGTACGTTCTTTACAAGGTTGGACCTTTAGTGTTCACTGGTTTACTTTCTGCTGTGACATCATTAGTTGTCGTATCCAACATGCAATAGCTGAGTTAAAAGAAGGGCATGTCCCACTCATCCAGGCACACAAAATGACTCTTCAGTAAGCGAAAGACCCTCTGGATGAGAACATGACTCTGGGTCAGGGCTGTATTAAAGTTCTCTTCTGCATCTCCACTTGGATTTCTCACTGGTGTCATGAGCCATGGCTCCAGCTGATATCCAGCATTGCATGAAACAAGAAGAAAAAGAGAAGGTAAAAAGGGAGGGAGAGGCAAAATAAAAGAAAGGACATGTAGTTTAGTATTCAGTAACAGATTTTACCATGAGTAACTACATAAATAAAATCGAAAATATTTTTCTACTTTCAAACAAGATGACCACTGGGCATCCTTCCATGTAGAGAGAGGTTGCTGACTGTTCCAGATATGGGAATCATATGCACTGCCATGATGCTGGACAGAGACATTGGTGATGCACTTCCATCCATCACACACTACCTGGCAACTGATACTCATTAAGGCCCCTGTAATATCACTGTTCACATTAAACCTATCCAGTGCCTTCTGATTGTCAAAATGATAATGTTTATTTTTTCTTTGCTCATGTCTCTGCCTTCTTTACTGGTGAGTGCTGCTGGGCAAAAGCCATTTTGATTGGGCAAGACAAGCAGCTTGCACTGGGAAATGGCAACCTAGCAGCAAGGGGCGGCATCTTCACATATTGTAAGGTAGATAGAGTAGGTGAGATCCCACTTCATATAACATATCTGAAGACACCTGGGAAAAGTGGGAAATTGTCACTATGAGTTGCAAATTGGCTATTGAATGCTTCATTAGCAGACGCTATTTTATACCTTTACATTTCACCATGACTTCATTTGTTTATGCTTCTTAGCAGCCATCAAACATTGGCAGAAATGGCCTGTATAAACCGCAGCTTACCTGCACTCATTCACAGCAGCTATGATCGCCTTAACACATTTGCATTATGACTACGAATACTGCCACAAGTGTCACCTGGGGAGTGATTCTGTTAGGGAAAAGGCTTTTAGTAACCTATTGAGTAAAGTCAGGGTTAGGGTTAAGGTTAGGGGTAGGAGTATGCTTAGGGTTATCATTAGGATTAACACACATCAGTCTGCTTTTTGTTTACTTGTCTAATTAAATCTAGTAGCCTGGAAATGGTGGTTTTGTACTCTTTTGCATCCTATTTATTCTGTTTTCCATGAATAAACCTCAAGAATCTTTTGGCACGGTAGCATGTTTTTAATGTTGACTTAGTTAATAAGTACTGGACTTTTCCACACTTGAATCTTTGTGCTGTTTGAATTATGAGTGTTTTACTGAGGCTTATTGCTTATACAGATGGTTTGGTAACACAGAATTTGAAGTTGACGTCAAGGAGTCGGGGTTCTGCACATGATGACTTTCACTGAAAGGAAACCTAAAACAGGAAGTGTTTTGTCTAATGTAGTCCATAATGATTATATATTAGAAAACAAAGACAGCTACTAATATCCACTGCAATAAGTGAAGGATTATCTGTCTTCCTTTCCATAAAATGATAAAGTAAAAAACAAACAAAAAAAAACAATACAATTATGGCACCATTAATTGTGCTTTGTGTAGCCACTGCATGACTTATATTTTTTCTATTTAAACTGCTCAAATGACCAACACTCTGTTGCTCTGTGCTGCATTTTTATATTCATATACATGCATACATATTTGTAAAGAGTGGATTGCAGGTTTTCAAAGCTTTTTGTGCTTGTAGAATATGACTCAGAGGGTATGCGATTACAAAAGGCTTTGAAAGGACTTCCATTATCCTTGAGAGAACAGGCAAATCTAAGTTCAGTAAAATTGATATGACCTGAAAGACATTTTCAGATGGCGTCTGAACCCTTAATATCTTTGCACAGGATTAAGGTGATGTATATTTGGACAGTTTGGAAACTAAAATGCAGTGTTCTGTTTATATAAACATAGAATGCTATATCTAAAGCTTTTTGTTTGCTTTACTGGAAAATGCCATATTCTTTATGATTTTATTCATATTGTGAGAAACCAAACTGATAAACATTTTCTGCATTCCCTGTATGCTATCAAAATTATTTTCATTCTCTGTGTGTAGTCTGGTTTCCAGTGGTGACTGGACAGCAGGCAGTTTGAAGGACACTAGATGTGAAATGCATAATGTCAGGTAGGTCCAGGCACAGTTAACATCGCCTGTTGCTTTACACTTGGAAATATTTCACTTGTGTACTTAATGAATCGCAAACAGCAGTTACTTAGCAGCTTGACTTACTTTCTGTAAGATTTCACTAGAGAAATAAAATCATTACCACAATATATGTTGTAGAAATGGGAAGTAATGAGAAATATTGACAGCTGCAAACTGAGTGGAATTATTTGTAAAAGCTGATTACATTACTTGGTCTATCTAATTAACGTGGTGATCTTTACTTGAACAAGCTTTGTTTTGCAATGCTAGGGAAATATTTACATTTTTAATTGGGATTAAACTTTCGCCCTGTCTATTAAGTGTCAGTAAAGATCCTTGCTAACTTCATCTCATTAAGAATGTGATGAAGTATTAAGTCTGTAATTTTTCAGAACTAGTATATTTAAGAAAATAGTATAAATCAGTTTCTCTGACATTATTTTATAGAATTCTGGTAATGAAAAAGCTGAGTTACAGGAACAATAAGTTTCATTCATATCACATGACTGACTCAAATACTTTAGCATTGGATCTATGACATAAAGATTGAATGGTTTATACCAAAACAAATTAATCTAGTACTTTCATTAAAATTAAGTAGAATGAATGAAAAAATAAAAGTTATATATCAAAAGAAAATGTCATTATAACCAATGGACTATGAAACATTGTTCTATATTTCACATCTCTTGTGTAATTAAATTACATAAAGGCTTTTTAAGAATGCATTACAATTACATCTACTTCCTAAATTGTTTTTGAAAAAGTTTCCATTTGTTTCTGTGTGTTCAGAGTCTTATGCAGTTGTCTATCCTTGCACTAGGTTTTGTTCTTTACAATGAATGCCTGGAAAGTCTTATGGTATAAAAAGGAGGGGTACTGATTTTTTATTAACTTCCCATGATGGTTACAAGTTTACAATACAAACCTCTTATATGGAGAATAGATAGAATACTAAGCTGGGTATACAAAGGCAAAGCTATGGATTGCAGAGATGTAAGTTTTCTTCTTGTCTCTTTTAAGTATCTTCTGCTTTCCCCGAGTCCCTTGGGGCTCATTACTGGGATCTCTGTTTTTTTTTTGTATTTGCTTCTCAGGTCTTCAAACAGAGAACCAATGATTACAGAAAGGGGGTTGTTAAGTCACACTATAGCAACCAAACCTTCTAGAATGACCTTGCTGTACTAACCTCATAGTGTACTAATGATAATCTCATACTAAATGCTAAAAGTGCGGTGTCATAAGTTTTGATTGACAACCCCTCCTCTCATCATACTGTATGGGAAATGCACCTCTACAAAATCGCAGTAGTAAAACACATGAAGCAAATAATCCAACAAAAAATGTCACATGATACCTTCTCTTTGAAAAGAACCAGACACCAGGCAGAGTAAGGTTATAAGCGCTTCCGTTCCCTTTATTCACACTCAGTACAAACGGAACTTCATCAGATACAAAACCTTACACACTTTCCCCCCTTTTTTATATACAATTCAATTGCTTAATCACAATCAATTAACTTAAAAGAATTAATTAGTTAAATGTGCTCTCAAGTTAAAAACACATTAATATGTTCTTTAAAAATATATTGCTATGTATAATACATAAATAATTATCCTATAAAAACACATACATAATAAACATTTCATCTGTTAAAAAATATATATATATATATATTTGTACTAACCTAATTGCTTCTATGTTCAACCACTTAAACAATTTTCATCTAATCTCATCTGCCTTTAAATGAAGCTCCTTAGAGAAATACTGTCATTAATACCAGGAAAAATTGTAGCATTCAACACCACCTGCTGGTGTGTTTCTCTGTATTCTAAAAAACAGGGCCAATTACCCCCCCCCTCCTGTATACCTACCTTTTCCAAGACACAGAAGAGGAATTTTTTAAAATCCTTACAATTTATGTTATGTCTAAATAAGGCATTTGTTTTATCTTGTCTCCTAATTGCATAAATGTGTTGGTAAATTCGCTTTTTTAACTTTTCTGTTTTTCCTATATAATATGCACAGCATGACTGGCACAAGGCCACATAGACAACTCCTTTTTTATGACAATTATAATTCCCTGTCACTGGAATTATTCTATTGTGACCCTCTCTCACTATATTCCTACATTCATAGATATACCTACATTCCCTGCAGCCATTGCACTTCCTCATATTACCTAATGGAATCCTATCTTTGTCTTTCTTCCTTTCAAATAAGTTCTTAATATTGGGTCTCTTCTGAAAACTATTTTTGGTTTATAACTCAGTTTTTCAGTTAATCCATACGCCCCAAAAACACAATTCCAGTTCTTTTCCACCATTTTACGGACCTCTACACTATCCTCATTATATGTTAGCACACAGCAAGTAGTTGCCTCTTCTGTCTTCTTAACATTCAACAAACTCTCAGGTTTCTTCAATAATGGGGGATAAAAATCTTCTCTCCTGCTTATTACATAACTCTCCTGTCCCTCTAGAACACTAGTTGGGTAACCCCTTATTCCCAGCATAGTCTTTAACTCTACCATTTGATCTTTAAACATATTGTCATCTGTTATTAATCTTGATATTCTAATCATTTGGCCCTTTACCAAATTTCTTTTTTGCCAAAAGGGGTGGTCACTCTCAAAGTGCAGATAACTATTTGAGTGGGTGGGCTTCCTATATATACATGATTCATAACATCCATCCCTTCTATTTTTATATAGGTGGATGTCCAGATAATTAACTGCTTATTTCTCAATTTTACAAGTAAAATTCAAAAAATCAGTAGTGGCATTGATATAGTTCAAAAAATCATCTGCCTCATCAAACCCACCATTATTGAAGAAACCTGAGAGTCTGTTGAATGTTAAGAAGAGGCAACTACTTGCTGCGTGCTAACATATAATGAGGATAGTGTAGAGGTCTGTAAAATGGTGGAAAAGAACTGGAGTCGTGTTTTTGGGGCATATGGATTAACTGAAAAACTGGGTAATAAACCAAAAATAGTTTTCAGAAGAGGACCCAATATTAAGAACTTATTTGAAAGGAAGAAAGACAAAGATAGGATTCCATTAGGTAATATGAGGAAGTGCAATGGCTGCAGGGAATGTAGGTAAATCTATGAATGTAGGAATATAGTGATAGAGGGTCACAATAGAATAATTCCAGTGACAGGGAATTATAATTGTAATAAAAAAGGAGTTGTCTATGAGGCCTTGTGTCAGTCATGCTGTGCATATTATATAGGAAAAACAGAAAAGAAGTTAAAAAAGCGAATTTACCAACACATTTATGCAATTAGGAGACAAGATAAACAAATGCCTTATTTAGACATAACATAAATTGTAAGGATTTAAAAAAATTTCTCTTCTGTGTATTGGAAAAGGTAGGTAGACAGGAGAGGGGGGGTAACTGGCCCTGTTTTTTAGAATGCAGAGAAACACACTGGCAGGTGGTGTTGAATGCTACAATTTTTCCTGGTATTAATGACATGATTTCTCTAAGGAGCTTCATTTAAAGGCAGATGAGATTAGATGAAAATGGTTTAAGTGGTTGAACATAGAAGCAATTAGGTTAGTATAAATATATATGTATATATATTTTTTTAACAGATGAAATGTTTATTATATATGTGTTTTTATAGGAGAATTATTTATGTATTATACCTCTACAAAATGAAAATATAGTTAGGGACCTAAGCACTTGGGCTGACTGCTTCGTGCTTCCTGTCTTTTTGGCTATTATGCAATAGCAATTAGCTGGGCCAAGTTAAATGATTGTTAAAGGAATGTCATCAAGGTCTAAGTAGGTAATCAGTCCCAATACTCTACATTGATCAGGCCAGTTTTGAGTGCAATGCCTTCATTTGGTATGCACCTCACTGCACACAATTAGAAAGACCCCAAAGAAACATAACCAAAAAAGTGCCTGAGCTACCAAGAGAGGCTGGAAACTCCATGTGTCTACTCAGTATCTTACAGACGTTGGAGAGAATGTCTCATTCTCTCTCTATTACTGTGCCATTAGAAACTCACTTGTCCTGATCTCCTTATTTTTCTGCAAGTCCAGTAGCTCTACCTGTAGGAGAACATGGGACCTTTTTATTCACCAACAGATAAATATAACATGATGGAGAGGCAGTCTTGTAACCCAGCACTTCCCAAACCTCTGGAATAAACTTCCATTGCATGTTAAGCAATGAGATTCACTCTCTTCCTTGAAATATAAAGTAGATTACTGGATGGGTTTCCATAAATGTACTCCAGGATTGACAAGTGTGACCATCCTGGAAAACAGAGGTGCTGCCTGAGGGAGGGTACTGGTAATCCAAAAATGGTCATAAGTATCAGTGGCTTTGGAATATCTGTGGATCTATAAAGTTATGAAACCAAATTACCTTGAAGCAGCTTAGCCTGTCTGCTCATTCTGAAGGCATTCAGATATTCTTCAGTATTGTGAGTAATATCCAATCTATTTATTAACCAAAGGAAGCAGTCAGCTATTTATGCAGCCATCTGGACCTATGACATGGCATTTGCTAGCAGATAGTCTCAAATGACAGACACACATACATGTGGGTAGCTATGTATGTATGTATGTATTTATTTATGTTTGTTTGCAGAGGTAGTGCACTAATCAATATTGACCAATTTCAGGTTCTGTACAAGTGAACTACAAAACATTTCATAAACAAAAAATACAAAAATATAAACAATAACAGAATAGTTCAGACTAATTACAAAGAAAAAAATGTGTATATATATTCCATCGAACAATCATAATGCAATGTAAAATCAAGCAGAGTGTAATGTACTATATATACATTACCATCTAAACTAGGTCAGTCTTCAGTGACTCTTGAGAAAGCAGAAGAGACTCAAGGAAGATTGGTTAAGTGATGTGTCCTGTGCTGAAGCAGGAGTATTGGCTTGCATGAAGAAGTGCTTTTTGAGTTGCATTTTGAATTTGGAATAAGTATTGATTTCCTTAATGTTGAAGGGGAGAGCTTGCCAATAAGTAGGTGCCTAAGAGAAGTAAGCAGATATAGTGTGGTAGAATTTGGTTCAAGGGGGATATGACAGCTGGTGTGTCTTGTGAGTAGTGTGTCAGGTTGTGTGAGGAGTTTTTTGTGCAGTCTAGCTGCAAATGGAGTAAATGTATGGAGATGGAGTAGTTTCTAGAGTTGACATCCTAAAAGTAAGTTATATATTTGTTTTATGGATAGCCATTTGGCCTTTTCTATAATGATGCAGTGATGCTCACAGAGAGTCGAGTTTGTACTGGATTGGAAGATGCTATTAGAAATAGTTTGGAGTGCTGCAATGTTTTTCTTGGAGGCAGAAGCAAAAATTGGGAGCCCATATTTAAGAATAGAATGATAATTCCTTGCCAATGGCTGCCCTGGCTAGTTGGAATAGAAAAGATGAGATATTTTTGGCCCAGAAGATAAGGGTCTCATTTTGTCTATGTGGAAATGGAAGTTTAGAGATGGATCAAACTGTAATATTAGATATTTGAAGGTGGAGGTTGTCTCTACCAAATGGTTGTATAGGTCAAAGCAAGTTAGACTCAGGTGCTTAGTGGGGTTGAGCTGTAGTTTATGGCTTATGAGCCATAGGTGGGGCTCATGTAAATCTGACTAGAGTTGACATTGACTGTTGCTATGAGAGTGACCTGATTAGTAAATGACCATTTCGTCAGCACAGAGAATAAGTGAGAGATGAAGGAGGTCACAAAGAAGTTTTTAATGAATATGGAGAAGAAGAGGGGGCAAAAACTAATCCTTGTGGTGCACATTTGGTAATATTACCAGATTCTGATTGGGACGATCCTGTTTAACTCTGAAGTGCCTCTCAGTGAAGATGTTTTTAAACCAGGGAGAAGCATCTGGATTGATACCAATTTCAATTAGTTTGTTTTGGAGAAGATAGTGGTCAATACGGTGAAATGCCTTTGTCAGTTCTACAAATGGTGCATCTGTAAAGAGGCCACTATCAGAGATTAACAGGATGCTATAAGTTAGGGACTAAAGCACTGTAGTACTTAGTCCAGGCCAGAATCCATGTTGTTTGGAGGAGAGCAGGTGGTACTGCTGGATAGAGTGGGATATTTGGGTATAGACCATCTTTTCAAGAAGTTTGCCCAGAATTGGGAGGATGAATATTAGATGGAAGTGAGTGGTATCTTTTTGGTTGGTTTGCTTTGGGAGGGGTTTTTATGAGATCAGTTTTCCAAATTGGTGGCATGATGTCTTGTGTGAGACATAGATTATATATAGGTGGGAGAGAGGAATACATATACGCTCTCTGCAGAGATATATGAACCAGGGGTTTATATTGTCAGATCCAGGAAAGGTGTCAGTGGAAATATTTTTAGATGGAAGAGAGACTTCTTTGGGACGTATGCATCTAAAGTGAGAAGGGGGGGGGGGCTGAATGATAGCTATGTCGCAGTTTAGTAGTGGCAGGTAGATTCTGCAGAAATTTGCTGTCTTAAACAATTCTAACCCTTTTATATTGCTGGAAAATATTTAATATTCTGCTTCTCAAGTTTGTGATCATATACAGAATGAATCTGATACTGTTGGACCAGCCATTATAATTCTTAGTCTTCCTTAATTTATTTACATAAATAAAGTTTCTTAACTAATAATGCTGAGGGTGGCTAATCCTCCAATTTCAAGTCATGAAACAAGGATATGGATAGATGTCTAATATGTCAACCCAACACATGGTAAACTACAGACCTCTTTTCTTGTACTGATCTTTTTTAACTAAACATATATATTGCAAAGTATAAAAGATCCATTTATAACCATCATTACCCATGTCCATCACCACTATGCACTAATGAAGTAGCATATGAAAGCACAGGATGGTCTCCTTTTCTAAAATGCATCCAAATTTCTAGGCATTGTCAGCTAACTTCAAAACATGAAAAGGAAATCTATTGCTAATTAGAACTCTCAAGGAATTTCAACTAAAGAAACAACCACCATGTATACACATTCAGTGTAAACATGATAGCTAGTGTACATTTGAACTCCCTCACAGAGAGGTAAGAGGGGTAGGGTGGTTTTGGATATGTCTTTAATGGATTTGTTGGGAAATATGAAGCATAACTTCCTGCCCTCAATCTGGACAATCCAAACTTGTGGAAAAACAAATCCAACAAAAGTGATGACAGTGACATTTATTGTACAACACTTCTTTTGTGTGGAGACAAGCTGGTACAGACAGACAGACACACACCTCTGCATATATACATATATATCACTTTAGTCACTGGTTAATCATTAAAAAAAATGACCTAAGCACATGTCACATCTCCCATGTGGGCTTAATATGGGTTTTATAGGACCAATTTCCCCACATCTCAGGATAACATGGGTCCAGAAGTTGGGACACATCCAGTACAATACGTTCAGATGGTTATGCTTTAACCACTTAGTGTTCTTAGCCCCATCGAGAATGAGCATATGAAGGAACCCTATATATATATATATATATATATATATATATATATATATATATATATATATATGGATCTACTTCACAATGCCGAAATGTCAAAATGCCGACAATCATATGACCGACATCCGAAATCTGGACATTGTAAGTAGACCATGTAAAAGGAAAATAAAATTTCCTTTCAACTACTAGTAGGGAGGCTCCGCCCCCCCCCTGCACCCCCTGTAACTTTAATATACCAACTCCGAGATCGCACTACACTGCAGGAATGGAAATCTTTCCATTCCGCACTATAGTGCAATGCCGTTTCCGCATTGTCAACGTTCCGAATGTCGATCATATGGTGTCGGCCATATGGTTGTTGGCATTCTGGATTGTTGGCAGGTAGACCCATATACACACATATATATATATATATATATATATATATGTGTGTATACATATATGGATCTCTATCATATGATAGAAACCTCATTTGACTTAAACCATAAGACTAAAATTTCAAAAGACTGAAAAGTCACTTGACTGAAACCCATGACACTGGAACCCATAATACTGAATTTCAACATACTAAATTGTACAATGGACCATATAAAACCAGACTAGATGGGAGGCTGTGCCACCCACACACCACATGTGAGGAGCTGCACCATCCACACCCCCCTAACTATATATACTAAATCCAGGATCGCACTACAGTGGGGAAAAGGGCATATACCTTTCACTTACCTTACAGCTGTCTACATTCTGCCACACTATGGCCTTTCCCCGCTGTAGTGTGATCCTGGCATTAGTATATATAGTTGGGGAGGGGGTGTGGGGGTGCAGCCCCCCATATTGGAGAGTGTGGGGGGTAGCCCTCCCACCTAGTCTGGTTTTATATGGTCCAGTTTAAAATTTAGTATGTTGAAATTCAGTATTATGGGTTTTAGTCTTATGGGTTTCAGTCAAGTGACTTTTCAGTCTTATGAAATTTCAGTCTTTTGTTCGCAGTCAAATGCAATTCAGTCAAATGAGGTCTCTATCATATGATAGGGATCTCTCTCTCTCTCTCTATATATATATATATATATATATATATATATATATATATATAAAATTACCTATGAAAAGATGGACCAGCTGAAATATTGAACACCATATTGTAGATATTTCAGATGATCGATCACTGTAAAGTATTAAAAAAACAAAAACATGTAGATGTTATTGCAGGGGGGGCTTTGCCCCCCTGCACTCCCCACATCTCCCCTACTTAAATATACCAACTCCAAGATAGCGCCACACTAACAATACAGCATGGAACAGGAATTATTCCTATTCCCTGCTGTTGCGCAATCTCGGATTTGGTATATTTAATAGGGGGGTGTGGGGGGTGCAGGGGAGATTGCCCCCCTGGAACAACATCTTTGTGTTTGTTGTTTTTTTTTTTTTTTGTTTTTTAATACTTTACAATGATCGATCATCTGAAATATTGACCATATGGTCTCGACCATATGGTGTTCGTTATTTCAGCTGCTCGATCTTTTCATAGGTAACTATATATATATATATATATATATATATATATATATATATGTACATACAGATCTACTTCACGACTGAAACTCAAACTACTGAATTTCATTGACTGAGACCAGACTACCTAATTTTTAATATAATGAAAACTCATTTAACTGAGTCTCATTATACTGAAAGCTTGCAATACTAATTTCAAAAGAATGAATTTTGAACCGAAGACATGCACACTTACAACACCAATGACTAACTCCTTTCTAAAACTTAAAAACTACTTACTTACCTTCTTAACAGAACTAGACAGTATAAAATCAAACTGGGGGGTCTACACCCCCCACAACCCCCAATGTGGGGGGCAGCACCCTCACCCCCCCAACTATATATATATATATATATATATATATATATATATATATATATATATACTAACTCCAGGATCGCACTAAAATGGGGAAAAGGGCATATACTTTTTACTTACCTTACAGTACTGTACAAACTGCATACTGCGGTGTTGGTGCTGTGGTAGCATTGTCGCTTCACAGTTAGATGTTGCCCGTTCGTTTCTCAGAGCGTCTTCTGTGTGGCGACATGCGTGAATGGGTGTTCCTTCATTGAAGGTTGTGCGTTAGGCCCGGCAAGCCAGCACGTAAAACTCTACTGCCAATCATTAGCGGACCAGAGTTCCGCTGTGGCGACCCCTAACCAGGAAAACCCGAAAGGCACACACACACACACACACACACACACACACACACACACACACACACACACACACACACACACACACACACACACACACACACACACGCAGAGTACTGTACAAACTGCCACTACTGCTGTGAATGCACAAAACATCCACCATATAACTTTAGATAGTTCCCACAAAAATTTAGAGAGACATACCCACATTTAGAAACACTACTTTCTATGCTACTGTCAGTATTCTGAAAGTTGACACTTTAAGTTACAGTAATGTTTTTGTATCACAAACAAGTCACAGGTGAAGGAAAACACATATCATGTCTACAGCTTAAAATTCAGTATTTTGAAATTCAGCATTATAAGCTCTCAGTACAATGAGGCTCAGTCAAATGAGTTTTCAGTATTTTGAAAATTAAATATTGTGGTCTCAGTCAAATGAAATGCTTTCAGTACAATGAGACTCAGTCAAATGAGTTTTCAGTATCCGACCACAAGCTAATCACCCTAGACATCCACATCCCACCCCCCACCCCCCATTAGGGAAACCACCGTAAAAAAATTCTCCAAAGCCAAGTTCACCCTTCTTAAGACAGAAGTGGCAAACGTCACGACACCCATGCTGATGGACAATAGAGGTATGACTGCTGAATCCTGCACAAATGCACTTTATAAGCACTTACACGAGTGCATGGATTGTGTAATCCCTAATAGAACCAAGATGCTATCCAAAAAAAGAAAGCCAATCTGGTGGTCCCCTGCCATAAACAAAACTCTACAACAAAAGAAACAAATTGATGCAAAAAAGAGTAAAATCCCATGATTGGAGGAACTCCCTGGTCAGCCTCAGTAAGAAGCTGAGATCCCTCATAAAATCCTCCAAAGCTAGTTGCAAAAACAAAATTGCCACTGATTCTAAAGACAACCACAAAGCATTCTATGCTATTACAGACTCTCAATGACAACACTCAGATCTGTTCCAAGTTACAGCACAGTGGCACTAAATATACAGAACCAACTGATATTGCCAATATCCTGGCAGATAGATTCAGTGCTAACTTTACCCTCCCATCCCCTAAAGGGCCCATCTCTATACCGGAAAAATGCAAAGTTCCTGTAATCATGGCTGCACAGGTAAAAAAAAAAAAAAACTCTCCAAAGCCAAGAACACAGCATCCATGGGACCTGACAACATCCCAGGCTGCATTCTGCATGAACTACAGAACAAACTGGCACTCCACCTAAGTACTATGTTCAATTATAGCCTCACCTCAGGCTTTGTGCCCACTGAATGGCACACAGTGAGTTATCCCACTCCACAAGTGGGGAGCCACCACAGACCCTGGGAACTACCACCCCATTAGCCTGATGAGCCTGGTCTGCAAGGCTATGGAACATATCATCATGGAACTTATAAACAATGACATTGGTAATCTCCAAACTCTGGACCCCACCCAGTTCAGGTTTGTAAAAGGTAGATCATGTCTCCTAAAGGTGATAGACTTCTTTGAAGTAGTCACCAAAGCCATTGATGAGGGTAAGGTGGTTCACACAGCCTATCTAGATCTCGCCAAGGATTTTGACACCATCCCCCACTCTGGAATTATTGATTAACTCACTAAACTAGGTTTAAATCCCTATGTCACAAGATGGGTTGCCAACTGGCTTACTGACAGAACCCACACTGTGAAAGTAGCAGACTCCAAATCCAACTTCAGACCAGTGACAAGTGGAGTACCACAGGTTTCAGTCCTGGGTCCTCTCCTGTTTGGTATCATCTACTCTGAAGTACAAGCTAACACAGAAGGTCTTTGGCTAACGAAGTTCGTAGATGACAGCCATAATCAAAACTCCTAATGATGTGGGCATCCTACAAAAGGGCCTCACTGAGACAGATGCCTGGTGTCAAAGCCATGGCCTCAAGCTCAATGCCAAAAAGTGCATTGTCATCTCTTTTGGTAAAAACTCTGTACCCATGAACTACCAAATAGGTGGAAGTCTACTTAACACAGAAAGTGTGATGAGACCTTGGGACAGAGGTGGACAGTATTCTCTCCTTTGATAATCACATTGTCACAGTAGTCAGGAATTCCTTCTATGTGGCACACCTCATCACAAAAAGATTCTCATCCAGGAAAAAAGAGGTAATTGCTCCCCTCTACTCGTCACTCATTAGACCCATTATAGAGTAAAATGCCCCTTTTGTTATGTACCTCACAAGACATCTACAACAACTGGAAAGGCCACACAAATACATCGCAAAGAGGATTACTGGCCTCAAACAGATGCCCTATGCAGACCGTCTCAAAAAACTCCAGCTTTACTCTGTCACATATCGCCTACTCAGAGGCAATCTCTGCCTAACATACAAAGCTATGTCCAACCCAGAGCTGTTGGACATGCTCCACTTAAAGAAATCCCTTTGAGCTTCATGCTCTAGGGACCTAAACCTTGTCACCACAATAAACGGAACATGCTAGAGGGATAGGTTCCTGTCCCAGAGACTTCCCATACTCTGTAACAAACTACCTATCTATATCAAACAAAGATCCTCATTAGCACTCTTCAAGAAAAATCTTGATGATTGGATGGGAGATAGGAAATTCACTCCAAGGATCACTTCTGTGGCTCTGTTTGACAGGGGCACAGGAAAATAATTTTCTTGGGGCGAAAGTCAGGGCACCATTTGGCTATGCTTATATAGGCTCTAGGCCCAATAGCCTAGTACCTACCTATGAAAATTAAATGAAAATAAACTAAATAAACTCTAATTCAAAAGGAAAAAACAAACAAAATCACAAAATGGGTGAAGGTTAGCACTTTCGTTTACTCAGAATCAGCAAACTTCCTCAGACAACATCAACTACTGTAATCAGTACACCAACAAATTTAAATAGACAAATGATATGACATCACCAACACAGTAATACAAAAAATGCCCCCTTTTAAAGAGCCTTATTCAATTATAAAAATATACATCATATACATGTATAAACATCTCTATAAAAAACACATATAAATGTATATAAAAATCTATAAATAAAAACTTAAACAATAATTCAAACTATCTATTAAGGGCTTTGATTCTGAGAATACTTTTAATAGAAATACTATCATTAAGACCCGTAGGGACTTGGGCATTCACTCTCAATTGCCAAGACAATCCTTTTTTATCCAATCTCAAGGATGATGCCCCCCCCCCCTACAATTGTCATCCATTTTATCAATGACAAGAAAGGAAAATTCATGTGTAGGATTCTCATTAACGTGCCTAGCTAAGGCATTATTTAAATTAATCTTACTAATGTGGTATAAATGTTCATAAATCCTGTTTTTAAGGGGTCTTTCTGTTTTCACAACATAAAAGACAGAACAAACAGAACAGGAACTTAAATAAAAAACACCTCATGAATTACAATTAAATCTGCCCCAATATAATATTTTTGATTATGTATAACAAAAAAATTAGTAGTGTTAATATATTTGCACCAACGACATGCTCCACATTTGAGTATGCTGCAGTGCGGTAAATAGTAATAAGGCATCCCATTTTCAAGAATAGCTTTCAAGTTTTTCCCTTTTCTAAATACAATTTTCGGAAAGTCCGCCACAGTATTCCTAACCATGCTATCCTCCAATAGGAAGCCCCAATTCTTAATGAGAATAGATTTTAACAAAAGCGCATCCAAAGAAAAGGTAATAAAACTTGTATTCCCGAAACTTTTGTTAATGGAAAGATTTAAATTGTTAACCATACCAGATATGTTGACATTATCCACAGTTGGTTCACTCAGATCAATTCCTAACGAGCTAGTCAAGGAGGTATTTACATCTATTCCAGTTCCCACCCCATCCAACAGTTCGTTTTTACACAATAAAGGTTTGAAAGTCTACCTCAATCTCTTATGATGGACTTCATGAACTAAATCATTCAAGAGTTTACTAGGATAACCTCAATTGATAAACATTTCTTTCAAAAGGTTACACTCAACTAGAAAATGTTTATCAAGCGAGGTTATCCGAGTAAACTCTTGAATGATTTAGTTCATGAAGTCCATCATAAGAGATTGAAGGGGACTTTTAAACCTTTATTGTGTAAAAACGAACTGTTGAATGGGGTGGGAACTGGAATAGATGTAAATACCTCCTTGATTAGCTCATTAGGAATTGATCTGATTGAACCAACTGTGAATAGTGTCAACATATCTGGTATGGTTAACAATTTAAATCTTTCCATGAACAAAAGTTTTGAGAGTACAAGTTTTATTACTACCTTTTCTTTGGATGCGCCCTTGTTAAAATCTTTTCTAATTAAGAATTGGTGCTTCCTATTGGAGGATAGCATGGTTAGGAATAGTGTGGGGGACTTTCCGAAAATTGTATTTAGAAAAGGGAAAAACTTGAAAGCAATTCTTGAAAATGGGATGCCTTATTACTATTTACCGCACTGCGGCATGCTCAAATGTGGAGCATGTCGTTGGTGCAATTATATTAACACTACTAATTTTTTTGTTATACATAATTGAAAATATTATATTAGGGGTAAATTTAATTGTAATTCAAGAGGTGTTGTTTATTTAAGTTTCTGTTCTGTTTGTTCTGCCTTTTATGTTGGGAGAACAGAAAGACCCCTTAAAAACAGGATTTATGAACATTTATACCACATTAGTAAGCTTAATTTAAATAATGCCTTTGCTAGGCACGTTATGAGAACCCTACACATGAATTTTCCTTTCTTGTCATTGATAAAATGGATGACAGTTGTAGGGGGGGGGCCATCATCCTTGAGACTGGATGAAAAAGAATTGGTTTAGCAATTGAGATTGAATGGCCAAGTCCCCCGGGTCTTAATGATAGTATTTCTGTTAAAAGTATTCTCAGAATCAAAGCCCTTAATAGATAGATTGTATTATTGTTTAAGTTTTTATTTATAGATTTTTATATACATTTATATGTGTTTTTTATAGAGATGTTTACACATGTATATGATATATATTTTTATAAATGAATATGGCTCTTTAAATGGGGGCTTTTTTGTATTACTGTGTTGGTGATTTCATATAATTTGTCTATTTAAATTTGTTGGTGTACTGATTATGTTGTCTGAGGAAGTTTGCTGATTTTGAGTAAACGAAAGTGCTAACATTCTTTAGGTATTGTGGTCTCAGTCAAATGAAATGTAGATATATATACATATATATATATATATATATATATATATATATAAATTAAATGTATCTATACCTGTCTTTATCTGTCTATGTATATATACATATATATATATATATATATATATATATATATATATGTGTGTGTGTGTGTGTGTGTATATGTATCTATATCTATATCTATATCTATCTATGTATATATCTGGAACATTTCTCCCTGGGCCTCCGCTAAAAATTGGCTTAGTTCCAAGGTGGACTTCCTGGTAAAACAAATGTTACACACACACACACACACACACACACACACATATATATATATATATATTTATATATATATATATATATTTATCTTATAAATATATATACATATATACACGTGTGTATGCATATCTGTCTCTCTGTGTATCTCTCTGTCTATTTATCTGTGTATATGATTCAAAAGACCTAACTGTCAGCATATATAACATCAACTAAAATTATTAAAAAAAATTTTCACATTTTAATGCGTGGTCTCCAAGAAGTACCCTCAAGCCATACAACTTTAAAACAATCTTTTTTGAAGCGAGTAAGCTTCCCTGATCCCCATGCCATTTACACCCCTATGACCTATGTTTTCTCATTCCAAAATCACACAGTAACTAGGAAAGAAGATATTCCCAATTGATAGTGCTGTAGTGATGTCACACTATTGTCGGCCATCTTTTTTTTTTTTTTTTTTACCAAAGTGTGTCAGTATATTAACTTGCTTTCCATCATTACTTATTTCCACATCTAACAATTTTAAACAACACTTTTTTTTAACAATGACTGTGGCAATCGACTTCAATTATCTTTTTTTTAATTATTATATATTCTCTACTGCTTCCTGAAGTCAGTTTTGTATTTTCAGTAGCAGTTTTGCTATCTTGTAGAGTGGGCTGTTATATGTGAAGGAATAAGGAATTACCTTTTCTTTAAACTTACAGTCAGTTGGAGAGAACAAGTTTACCATTTGCTGTCATAAAAACACATACACGTGTAAATCATCCTTGCTAACTCTGATGATCTGATACCGTTTTTATTCTTTGGGGGCATGTTTCTTTGCATGACGAAGTCAAGTTTTCCATCAAACAGGGGTAGCTTTATGGTTATATCATTTAAGTCCGTGAGTGTCATATATTACTGTAGAAGAGCCTCAAAGGAAACATTTTAATCTGTACTGGTTCTACTTTCCAAGATGCTTGTTAATAAACTGCTGCTAGAAACAGTAAAGCAAGGAAGCTCTTCTATTTCTAATTAGGCTAGGTGGTTGCAATAATAATTTAAATTCCCAGCCTACATTGATAGTTTAAACTGCATGTTGTGAAATCACTGTTCTGTATAGTATGGAAAATAAAAAAAAAATGTTTTAAAATTAAAGAGTTCTATCATTTTAAGAAATGTTTATTTACAATCTGTTTCCAGAGCACGCTGAGTCTGCTTTCATTTACTAATGTAGGGAATAAGGGACAGAACTTGCCATCGATTTGCTAGTGCTATAAAGATGCACTTGTAACAGAAATAGTAAAGTGAAACCCTGATGCCTTTATGTAAAAAATAAGTAATTTAAAAAGTTTCCTGTCATAAAATATTGAGAAATATACTGAATATAAATTGTTCTAATTCCTAGGGAATTCACTGCAACGTGTTTTAAATGTGTATTCCTTTTGCCATAATCTGCATGTGTATATATATATATATATATATATATATATATATATATATATATATATATATATATATGTGTGTGTGTGTGTGTTTTGTATAAAAAGAGAAGACTAACACTATTAAACCAGTTAATTGGGGTCTTACAGTGTGGGAATAATTGTTAGAACATGGGATCTGCATGCTATTCAGCAGTAAGGAAGAATTACTGTGGATGCTTCAGAGAACATCTGGACATCCTTCTGTAAAACAAACCAAACAGGAAGAGAGCCTACTGCATAGTGTTTTTATGCTATAGATTTAAATTCTTACTTTTTGTAAATATCTTGTACTGTAGGTATAAGGACCAAGTTTTATAATAAGTTAATAAGTTGAAGGGATACCTATGTTCAGACCTTAAAGGCCAGCTTGAACTCTAAACTATGTTATACTAGTAGGAAAAACATTGGTGTCTACCTAGGAGTCAAGTTTACTTTTATTTGAACTGAGTGTTTTAAATCACTTGGTATTCATATGAAGTCTTTTCTAAGTGGTAAGGGATAATGTAGTTCATAAATCATCTGGACTTACTTGGTTTAACAGAGGCTAAAGTAAACCATGAGCTACTATCTCTCAAGGATCTTCTACCCTGATATTTAATGAGCCTCAGGTTCACTGAAGAGAGAGTTATAAAACATCCTATGGACAAAGCACAACCTTTTCCTTTTACATCTATAGCTAATACAGTAAACTGTGCAAGGAACTTTATCCTAGAAATGTACTACCTTATTCGTGTGCTAACCCTAAGAGTAACCCTGACTCTTCTCTTGTCCATAACCAAAACCCTACAGATTGTGCAAATAAAAACATTTCCCTTAACAGTACCAATAACAAGACAATATTTGATCTCTGTTTTGTAGCTGGAATTTACTGATGATGTGCTATTTAGTGAAAGAGAACTATTCTGTGTTTTGTAAATCAGTATTTTCAGGAGTCAGTGATATGTGCACTTGGTATTTGTTTTCTATATTTTGAGGTTTACTATTTTTCATTTTATTCATTTCATGATATCTGTCATGCATACACACACACACACACACACACACACATGCACACACGTACGCACAAAACTGCATAATATGGATTTATGTGCGTGTATGTCAGGGGCGGCTTGTTGTACTGACTGCTGGGCTGCAGCCCTCCTAGTTGTAAGAAAAACAAAAAAAGGAATGGTATTTAATGTGGAACAGTGACTTATCAGTTTAAATTTAAAAAAAGTAATGCTTGACTTTCCAACTTTGTTACAGTTTCTCAGAACTAAGAAAAAAGTTTATCTTAGTCAGTTTGCCAGGCTGTTCTGAAAACAGACCAGCTTTGAGCTTGCTAATCGACTATGGCTGATACATGTAGCTGTTGAGGGCATCTAAACTATTGTTCAACAAGTGTGTCACCTGGCTGCTGCTTAAACCAGCACAGAGCTCTTTCTACTGCCTCAGGGTTAAAGTCACATTAGTGCACAGAAGCAGCTACAGGAGCAGGGGAATTTCTTTCTGTTTTTTTTTTTTTTTTTTTTTTTTGCAGCTGATCAGCTAGTAAGTAGGAGGGTAAGTAATCAATTTAAGAGTGTGTGTGTATTGTATATGAAAAATGTATATATGAATTATGTCTGTCTATATATAGACATATGGCTCTGCTTGACAGGGGCACAGGAAAATAATTTTCTTGGATGGCGAAAGCCAGGGTACCTTTTTGGCTAAGCTTATATAGGCCCTAGGGCCAATAGCCTAGTACCTACCTTTGAACCTATATATATATATATATATATATATATATATATATATATATATACATACATACACACACACACACACACACACACACACACACACACACATATATATATGTATATACTTGAGATATTTAAGTTTTCGTGCTTGTGTGTATGTACATCTGTGTATAATCAAGTGTGAATTTATCTAGTTTATGGGGTTGTACATGCTCACAGATGATTTGACACATTCTTTGCTTTTTACAATTTCATTATTTGGTTTGGGATGATTAAGTGTGGGGAGTATGGTTGAGAAAAATGGTGGGAACCTAAATTTACTTACCATTATAGACAGGGGCAAGCCTCCGGGTTCTCCACTGCAAATACACTATCACAATCACATGAAAAAGACACACAACTAGTTATCACGGTAGGTTTTAAAAACTACTGTTTAGGTTTCAGTGATTTATTTGTTTGCAGTTTGTTTTCCAGAATATTCCATTGGGCTACAAGGAGCCCATTTTCAATGGAGTCCTGGGGAGAAAATCTCCAGAGAAATACTAATGCATAGTACAGAAAGAGCACGAATCCATATTATACATTTCAATTAAATGTTAAATACATATTTTGTATAGTACAAACCCATATTGCACAATTCAAATAATTGTTAATTAATACATAAATAAAAAAGATTTTCATTATGAAAGTTACACCAGGTTAATTCAGTAAGTAGTCGTTTTTTATTTTCTAGGGAATTACAATAACGTAATTTTTTAGTCATTGGTCGAATATGTCCCAAGGGATGTAAAACTTGACAGGCAACAAAGTTTGGAAAGTTAGGACAAAAGTGTGGTAGTAGTAGGTTGGATGAGAGCAAGAGCATTTCCATTGTGAAGTAAGGTGCGAGTGCAGTGAGGTTTTAAACAAGGAGAGACTGCTGGTGGTGCAGATGGGAGAAGGGAGAGAGTTCCAGAGGCATGCAAGAGAGAAGGACATCAATTGATTCCCAGCAGGATGTGTTGGTTTATGCAGTTTAATTAGGTTTTGGGAATTGGATCTTACATTTGTGCCTACTATAGTCCCCAGATTATAGGAAATTTTGGTGGCTGTTCTAAAGTCTTTGAAAGGATAAATTAAGGTATTAATTTTCCTTATTGCAATAGCTCATTGGGATAACACTGTCGAATATTATATACTGAACAAATTGAGAGCCTCTGTTGACTGCAGTGAGGCGCTCTAATTTCGCAGAGCATTAAAAGAGAACAGTGGTCATCATTTGATGCAGATGCTGTTTCTCTTCTCACGAGTGCCTATATGCTCTTTGAAATTTTTCTCTGCTATAGGGCACAAAATAATTGGTTTTCCCTGCTGTAAACAATACATGTTTTGATATTTACGGAAAACATTTTTTTCCTGCATGCAGATTCTGAAGCATAGAATCTTTTAAAGGAGGACTGGGTAGATGTTAAAGCACTACAAAAAGTAGCTAAGGGGATAGGCTTTGAAAAAAGCAGTTATGTGGGCAATTTATCTTAACAGGTGAACAGTGCAAAAGATGTGTATGAATGTGAATGAATGTGTTTGATGATGTGACAGTGCACAGGAAACTAGGCAGGTATCATGTAGAAATATTTTCAACAGTAAGAAAATTTCTTACAAAGATATTTGTCATGTAGTTCTAGTACACTACTGCAAAAAAAGCAATTGATATGCATATATGGGTGTGTAGCTATATGTATGCACTTGATTTGTGTGTGCATGTCTGTCTGTATGTGTACATATGTATGAATGTATTTATGTACATGGGATTATATGTGCCCACAGACTATTTGGATATTCTTTGCTTTCTCTTAACACCTCACCCCCATCCATAATGACATCTATCTGTTTTTTTTTTTTTCACTCTTTGCATTAAAATGTTTTATTTTCTGACAAATCACTGAGCACTACAGTCTAAAGCCAGACATCATAGTTTCAGAATTTTCATGTTCAAAAAGGACATGATGGTGGACGGCCTCTTGCTCTATTAACTTAAGTGAGTTAGGGTTATATGTAAAAATTGTCTTGTTTTGGGTCTTTGTCCCATCATTATTACTCGTTTTGTCCAGAATTCTTATGTAAATAAGTTAAGAAGTATAGAGGTGGCATAGAAACTCTCATCTGCCCCTGATTATTTTAATATTTTGGTCTGTTTTCTTGAACAGCTTGTGGTGTTCTGGCAAATCACTAAGCAATGTAATTAGAAAATAATGTGTCAGACATTTGAGTGTCGAACTTAACAGCCTTCACAAAATGCATGTTGATCAAAGTCCTGTTAATCTAGCAAGTTACTAAGTATACAAAAGCTATTATCTGAGCCTGATGATGGTCCTTTGTTCATTTTTTAAGATTTAATCTTGATTCATGAACTAAGATGTTGCGAGTTATTTGGCTGCAGTGAGTCACACACTATCTTATGACAGTAGTAAGCAATGTGACAGTTTTTTATGCTTTATTCATGCTTTTCATTGCAATCAAACATTTAATGTCTGTAGTCGCAGTCATATAATTGGCAGTAAGTAATGGTTATATCTGTGTGTTTGCATGTGTCTAGGTGTAAGGAAAGGTTAAAATTATTGTGGCAAAGTGTTTTTATTTGATTTATTTACATTTGGTAACTGGGTAGTGTCTGACTGGGCTATAAAAAAAACCCATTTTCAATGGAGACCCGGGGATTAAAGCTCCCAAAAAATAAGTTTACAATACTTATAGTAAGATGTGCTAGTTATAGTACCAAAAAGATTAGTATGACAGCTTAAGTAATAATAAAATACAGTGTTAAAGCAAGTTAATGTAAGATGAAAAGACACATTTTTATTTTATTCCATTCTGATCTCTGAGGTGTAACCAGTCAATAACATTGGCTTTAAGTTATTCGAGCCTATAAGGCCTTTTCTGTATTATTCCCGTTTACACCCATACTTCGTTATGGTGGCCAGATTTTTTTGGGGTCTGATTTCTTTAACTAAGTGACTTACTAGTTAATAATAGGCAGTATTAGAAAAGGCAAGCAGTTACTAACAAAAAGACACCAAAATTCTTAGGCTGGGATTTTGAAGAAAACTTTCTTTGATATTTGCACTGTAAGTTGCACTTCTTTAAATATATCCAGTATTATTTATTTTGCTAGTTATAATATTAAGCATATGTTTTGATATTTCTGTAAATATTCCAATAAATGTGCACTTATAGAGGAATTTCATGTTATCATTTGAAAGCTTATGTCTAGTTAACAAAAACTTTCTAACAATATTTGTCTAGGTAGTACAGTTTCTAATATATGAAAAATTGTGAAAATTCATAACAAATATAATTTGAGATTTGTATGCATTATTATACATTACAGAACATATGGAAAAGATTATGAATTCTTTGGCTATTACCACGGTAAAGAATACTTCCTGCTGATAACATTATTACTTTTTGTATAATTTTGATTTTGTTATTCACGAAATATTTACATATTTTTATATTGTGCTTTTTAGGTTTGTTTTTCAGAAAATGTTCTGGAATGCAAGATGTGCATATGCTTCTAAAGGCATGACATTCCACACCGCCTAGGTGTGATTGAGTTAATTGATGGGAATAGGGTTGCTTGTGAATTTAAATGACTGACATTGTTTTCGTTTAAGTTAAGCAGTCATTATTTTTAGTTTGTAGAGAGAGTGCAAATTTGTATGAAGTCATTTAAAATACTTTACTGGACCTGTTTTAACATACTCCATTACCTGAGCTACGCAGTCAATAATGTGGTTGTAACTGATAAGTATATGGATTGTCTGTGATGAAAATAACTGTGGTCATGGGTTGGTTGTCCAAAATGTTTCTCATTTTTTTATAACAATCAAATATCCGTGTTACACTCAGTAAGTTTGTCTGTTTGTGGTGGTCTGGCAGGATGTGTTTGATAGCAAGTGATCCTTGGCAGAGCATTGCATTGAGAAATGTTGCTGTCTAACATTGCTTGATTCTTTGGTTGAGTTTTGGGCTGTGATTACATCTGTGTGATGTCCACATGCACTCCTTATTTTGTGTGGGTTTTATCCTCATGCATTGGTTTCTTTGCCCATACCAACAAGTCTCTGGTCATTTGTGCTTTAACTTTCATTCCAATCTAACTTCAGAGAGTTAGGCAGAAGGTAACTATCTTATTTGGAAGGGTAGGAAGGCACTATTCACAAATAAGAATTTCTCTTCTCAGTTTATTGGGGGGGGGGGGCTACTGTTTTGTAGACTTTAAACATTAATCTTTCAATGCACCTTATTTTTCCTTAAAGAAAAAAACATGAGAGTGATTTTTTTTTTTTTTTTGCTGGAGCCATCATTAGAGTAAAAAGTTGTTAGGCTGTAGGATGCACCTCAGATCATCAAGGACCCTATGACGTCTAGGGCCAGTGTGTCTACAGACCCCAGGCTAAATTAAACTACTTCCTCCAGACTTATCACAGTACAGTCTTGGCCAATTAGGCTTTGTTGAAAGCATGATGGGGAGCTAAACAGTAAAACCAATTGTGAAATAACAAGAAGGAAGTAATTTATCTGGATGGTGCGAGGCCACGATGATGGTAAAATAGGGGAGTGGTACACTGGAGGTGCAAACAGACTAGTGTGCAACAGGGGGCCCTCAGTGAGTCCTTTCTCTGGAGTGCCATTTCACCCAAGGCTGGGCTTGTTGATTACAGTTGGATATCTGAAGATGTGTATATTCTGTAAAGTGGATATAATTAGTGTATGCATAGTGAGGCAGTCGGTGAAACTGAAGTGTATTAACCCACCAGATGCGCAGTAGCAAGCACCTCCCAAACCCCGCCTGAGAGCATGTTGACTACTACGCCCACCGCTTGATTAAAACACAAGGTAATATAGACCTTTAAACAGAAAACATTATAGGCGTTTTACGTTATGTTGTACGATTACATTGTACATTATAACACTGCTGTCAAATCAAAACATTTTTTTATTTCGCAAATCGGAGCAGAAGTACAAAGACAAGTACTGTTTGTATAGTAAAACATAATAAGAAATTAATGAAAAGTGTTGTTCAGGTATCTACTTTAATCAGCAGCAGTAGGTACAGATCCTATGTATTTTAACGAAAAAGGTTCAAAAGTCTATTAGACAAGATGAGAGAAACAGTAGACAATCCTGTTATTAATGACAGCCCCAAAGGTACTACATGAGCATCTCCAAAAATGTGGCAAGTTGTGAAACCTGCACGGCTTTATATAAGAGAAAACAAAAAATATGAAGATAATGTTAAACACAGACATTCAGTGAAATGTTCTATACAGACATTCAGTGAAATGTACTAACTTTAGAATTTTTTTTATTTTTTTGTTTTAAAGGTTAATTCAAATGTAACGGGGGCAGGGATGTAAATTTAATTTTAGATTAGAAAGGATGGTTTTGTCAGCTAAAATTCACTGCCAATGTACAGACAGAATTACATAAAATTGTCTCTATATTTTGTATTTTCAGAGCAGTGGTATAACAGCTTAAATGGATATACTTCCTTATAAAACACAATGCGCTCTAAACTCTGGTTTGCATGCTGTTTATGCATGTTGAGTGTTAAATGATAAAATAAAATCTATTATGTACTATTCCCAAAAGCTAAGCTCTAAAATCTATTATGTACTATTCCCAAAAGCTAAGCTCTAGAACGTGTTATCAACCCTGTACAAAGAAATGGTAGATAATGTTGTCCATGAAAACAGGTCTGTTTAAGACCATGCTGCTTTAGTTTCCAGATGTCACATTTGTTTCACCTACTGTTTTTGACTTTTTACAATCTTATTTTCAAAGATTTTTTTGTGCAATGAAAATAGCTTAAGGCTGAGTTAAGAAAGATATTTGTTATACACGTTTGTAAAGTACTTATTTGACCATTACATTTGCATTGCGTGTCAATCATGGCACATTGCCATTGTTAATACCGCCTTCCGGCATGTCAATCATGGCAGGCACGCCCATTCCTGTGCGAACTCAGAGGTAGGTTAATACACTTCAATTTCGCCAGGCAGTCTGCAGATGAAAGTTAATGACTCCATCTGTTGTTTGATTACAAGTAGTTGTCATTTACCTGCTATAATAGATCCCATCCTGTTTGGTTTATCCCACCCTGTTCCATTTCTTCTTGAAACCCCCTCTGCCACTTTGATGTCACCAGCCATGTTTGTATGTATATATATATATAAATATATATATATATATATATATGTATATATATATATATATATATATATATATATATATATAATGTGTGTGTGTGTGTGCATATTATACATATAAAAACACACACAGAAATATCGCAGTAAAATACTGAAATACTAGCCGAGATACAAAAAATTATTATGCGTATGTTAATTTTTATGCTGTCTACTATCCAGGACAGCATTCAGGTAGATTAAACCACACACACACACCTCCACACCTCTGCTTCTTAGCATGACAATTCTGGACAAAGTCTAAAATAGTGGGGGGGGAAAGGCCTAAAAATTCAGATGAATTTCTAAATATTGCTCTTATAAACTTAAAAAATTGCTAGCATAACAGGAGTTTTGTTATTGCGCATTTTCCGAAGGATATAAAGTTTGAAACTCAAATGCATGTCATTATTTAGTGACTTCAATCCTCAATGCTTTCCAGAAATAAACACACATTTTATGATGAGTATATCAAACATATGAGACAAAATTCTGCAGACATCTGGACAGCTGAGAGGTATGAAACCTCATATTCGGATATAACCAGTGGATTATGTCTAACAGCATTGTATGAGGTAGCTCATATGAGACAAAATTCTGTAAATTCTGCAGACATCTGGACAGCTGAGAGGTATGAAACCTCATATTCGGATATAACCAGTGGATTATGTCTAACAGCATTGTATGAGGTAGCTCATATGAGACAAAATTCTGTAAATTCTGCAGACATCTGGACAGCTGAGAGGTATGAAACCTCATATTCGGATATAACCAGTGGATTATGTCTAACAGCATTGTATGAGGTAGCTCTTTCTGATTTCCTTTATCACTTTCCCGTGACTTGTATATCTCGTTCCTTCAGATTTGTTTTTCATCCAAGTAATCAACTGATTTTCATTTAAAGTGATTGCTTCTTTTCTCCATTATTTCTATCTTTCTTTTTTCTGAAAACCATCAGTGACTGTTTCTGACCTCGTTTAAAATTAGTGCAAGTCCTGCAAAGTCAGCATCTTTTAGTTGGAATTTTATTTCCACAATATCCATTTATCTGTGATGTGTATCATTCTAATCATCATTCAGATAGTAATTTTGTGGCAACAGATCAAAGATATAAGCCTTGTGTCTTTCAATAGAGGTTACCGTGGGATCCTGGTTTAGGGATAACTGTTTCTATCTAGTTTGTCTATAGTTCTGCAGTCTACATATACAATAGCTTGGAGGGCAGGTCTCCCTCTCCTTTAAAATGCATTTATTTACTTATTTACTTTGCTTTTTTTCTTTTTTATTTCATTTAATGTAAATCCGATTAAACTTCATTCAAAATATACAACTAAAGACATATGCTCCAAAACCACATTCCTTATTGAAACTGGTTAAATGCTTTCATCCTAATGCTCTGTGACTTCATCAAAACTCTTAAATGTTTTTTTTTACTGTCCTCAATGACCTCTCCAGTCAATTTTTCCTTGATGCTATGATTTAACTCTAAGTACACATCTTCTAAAAACATATTTTTTTTCTTGAAGTTCTATGCATTGCAAAAGTGTCCATCTTTTAAAGAGAAACAAAGTACTTAGACTTCAGTCATACTATCAGAAAAGAGCTGACTGAAGAGGTTGTTGAGGAGAGTAAAAAAAATAAAAGTTCTGATGAACAGAAGTGTAGCTGGTTCAATTACTGGGGAAAAGAAAAAAAAAAATAAAAAAAACACAACTGTCATATGCCTATCAATACATTGTAAGGCTTGTTACAGTTAGATCCTTCTTGCCCTTCCACAAAAGGAAAAAAAAAAAAAAAGGTGTGGCCAGATGCATTGTATACACCCCTCCCTCCCTCCTGCCCTAGCCAATCAGGTCCCACTTTTGTGCCCTGCCCCCAACCCTCCTTCAAGATAATTTCTTCTTTTAAAATGTTGCATTTTATAGCAAATAAAGTGCATGGTTGCTACTTGCATGGAATGCTGCAATGCTTATGGGTAAGTTTTAAAAAATTATTCTTAAACTGTAGCAAACTGCTTGCTACAAATGTAGCAAACAGTTGCTAAAGTTTATACCCCACCTGTATGAAGTGCTATGATGCTCAAGTTTTTGTTTATAAAAAAACATCTACTTTTTAAACTTTATCAAACAGTTGCTTCAGTGGTGCAAACATTTGTTATAGATTACTCCTGGCTGCATGGAGCACCACAGTGCTCATCTGTTAATTAAAATATAAAAGTCTTCTTTTTAAACTGTGGTAAGCTGCTTGCTGCAAATGTAGCAAACATTTGCTATAGTTTATACCCTGCTTGCATGGAATGCTGCAATGCTGATGTTAGTCTGAAAAATATATTTTTAAACTTTAGCAAACTGCTTGCTACAAATGTAGCACATTTTTGCAATAGTTTATATGCTTCTTGTATGGAGTGCAGCACTTAAGTTTTAGTTAAAAAAAAACAATACAGCAAACTGTATGTGTAAAACAATACACAGAGCTCTACAGCACAAGGTTTGACTGCAAATTAAATTCTGGATTTTAAAAGCCAGTATTGCGTTAAAGAAAGATCAGGATTGGCTGATTGTGCTTCCCAACAATTAGCACTTGGAGAAGTTGCCCCTCTTGTCCCACTCTCTCTACATTACTGCTGATGAAATCTCAGAATATTGTGATGAATGCACTTAATCTGTGTTAGTAGAATATGGTTTTGGTGCATCTGTCTTCAGTTGCATATTTTGAATTATTTTTGGACTTTTTGGCTGTGGGACCATTTTTCTTATTACTGATTAAATTTAAGCCAGATTCTTGTATAGAGTGGTTCAAGCTGACTATGAACTAGAGGTCTTGGGTTTGGTGACTGGCCCTGGTGCTGGAAGCATCCAGTGGGAAAGGGAGAAAGGTTATGAGCTAATTGCCTGCTCAGTTTCTAGCAAACTAAAGGCTTGGCCTTTGGGACATTTGTTCAGATTTTATTCTCTTTCTGTGGAAAGAGAGATTGTGCAGGAGTACTTGCTGACAGGGAGGATGAGGCCTTTCTGATGGGTTAAGACAATCATGGAAGTAGGTAGTGCACCATAAAAAAGGCTTACTTTCATGCACACTCCTTGGAGAGAATCAAAAGGCTAAACCTGAAAACCCCATTGATAGCTGTTTAGATATCAAGTTTCCCCTTGCCATGATCTTGCCCCATTATGGAGAGCAAAAGTGATATCAAGGGTGTAGGTTACAGCTCATATGTCTGCCAGGTACAGAGGAGCAAAGAAAGTCCAAAAAATGTAATAAAACTTACAGTGAAGTAGATGACTTTCTCTGGTAATTGCTCATATCATCTCATCTTGCTGTTCATATGACGTTATGGGGTGCTGGTTATTTTCTTGTTGTTATTCAGTGTAAATAGCTGTTTTGTTAGTGAACAGCTATGTCCTCACTTTGTTAAGCTGGCTCCAGTTTTGCCTTGGGTATGATGGGTGAATTTGTTGTGACTGGATTTCATTCCCCAGACCACTCATCATTTCCCCCTGCCCCTCAGATGTAGCAGATATAGTGACTAAGGACTGGGGGATAGACTCATCCTCTGTAGCTGCAGGGTTGCCTTCTATGAAGCAAAACAACTCTTGTCAGTCTCAGTGGATGGTGTGGGTGAACATCTATTCTATGGCCAGGAAAGAGAGCCTAAGCCTTTGAATAGGGTGCCTCCTTTTGGTTCTTCTTCTTCTCCTGTTTCTATTTCAATGGATAGGGATAGTTAGCTGTGCTTTCCAGGGAGTTATTACTTGCATTATTTTACCTACCTCTTCTTCTTCTGTGAAGAAAAGAAAAAGAGTTAACTCCCTCTCTAGCAGACTCTTGTTTTCAGTTAGAAGAACATGGATTGGAAGGAAATACTGTCCTTCAGGATATTCTTCATAACCCCAGAATCTGATTCTGAGGAAAGTGTTACTTCTGATTTTCCTACAGAGGACCTTTCTTTTTCTGAAACTGTATCTAAGCTGATAGAGGTTGTTGAGTGGATCAGAATGAAAATCCTCTTTCCGTGCAACTGTATTATGATTTGTTAAAGTTGGAGATTCTTTAACTGCAGCTGTTCCTTCTGTATTATCGGTGTTAGAAAATGGTTTTCAAATAGTTTCTAGTTTATCTGAAAGTCCACCTCTTACCTTTAAGTAGTCTAATAAGTATTAAAGGGTACCACAGAGTCCTAAGTACTTGTTCTCTAACCATAAGGTACACCTTGTAGTGATTTCCCTATACAGAATTGCTTCTGCTACACAAACTAACACTATTGCCATTCCTCTGACAATGATAGGAGTGCTTTCGTCAAAGCTGAAAATAAAGTTCATTGTTCTCCCTCTCTTTCTGTCTGAGTCTATATCTGCTTTTGTGGCATCAGAATGGTTCAGAAATATGGGTTCTGTAAGTCATTCAAGAGAGATCCACTTGGCAATATGAGTCTTTCCCTTCCTTCTAGTTGATTCCGCCTTGCCAAAGTAAACCAAATATCACTGTTTCCTCCAGCTCTGGAGCACATGTTATCTCAGGTTGCCATACGTACACAGCCTGCATGACAGATGGTTAAATGTTTTTTACTGTTGAAAAGGAAAGAAGGTACCAGGAGACATGTGTGATAACCCGAACAACTTAGACTGCTGCAACAGTGATATATTAGATAACCCAAACAACTTAGACTGCTGCAGCAGTGATACATCAGATCATCCACTGTTATGGTAAGTCACTTACACAACTGTACAAACAAAAACATTAATGAGGCATACATTGTATGCCTGCTGGTATGCAGTGTAATCAAGCTGTTTTCTTAGTAAACAGTATTTCTTACTACAGAGATGGTCTGCTTTTCAAAACTTTGATTTGCGTACAGAAAATATTTATTTATACTTTTAGTGCATGTGGTTTGTGGCAGTAAATACAAAAATATCTTCCCAAATATGAATATTAGTACTATCTCTGACAAATATAAATCAACACTGAGCTGAATTATATGATGCTTAGATAACTATTTTAATTTAATAAAACTAAAACTAACACTCTTTTTTAAAGTAGATTTGCAAAGTACTGAAAAAAATCTATAGCAGTAAATCCTTGTCTTATGAATGGTTTCTCATCCAGATACGAGCATATAAGTGGATAATCAATTTTCTGTATATAAAAATGAAATTATGCCTGAGAAATATGACAATTTGTACACTGAGCACCAGATTATGATTGGTATTGATCTGGTATTGTTTAAGGAAAGTTTATAAAATTACAGAAGTTCATATGTGAAAATAAACAGAATTCTGATTAATTCACTAGAATACAGATTGATTGTTTCCATTTCTAAAATAATCTCTGTACATTGTTTTCATTTCTAAAAAAATCTCTGTATATTATGTGAATGAATAATGCATCTTTTTTCATATATTAATTTCTTGTTTTACAGAACCTCCCACCCCAATTGCTCCTCCAGAGCTTCTTGCAGTTGGTGCAACTTACTTGTGGATCAAACCAAATGCCAATTCTATAATTGGAGATGGACCTATTATTCAAAAGGAGGTAGAGTACCGTACCACAACAGGAAACTGGGCTGAAACTCATAGTGTAGACTCTCCGAACTACAAGCTGTGGCATCTGGACCCAGATGTGGAATATGAAATTAGGGTGTTGCTTACTCGACCGGGAGAAGGTGGAACAGGACCTCCAGGTCCACCGCTTGTAACGAGAACTAAATGTGCTGGTAAGATGGGATTTTTGTAGCTAAAACCTTTACTGCAAACAAGATGTTGCTTCAGCCATACAACATTAGAGTGCAGTAATGTGGAAAACATTAGTAAACTGATATGTAGTTTGCTGACACTAGAACATAATTAATGTGATGATGAACTCCTGGTATTTTTAAAGGTATGATGTAAAAGGGTTACCTCATTTAGTTCAGAAGTACATAAGGAAGTGCATCTATATGGAGATCAAGGAATGGAGCAATAATTTGCTGGAAAAGCATTTTATTCCCTGATCATTGCACAGGCCGATTTTTTACTACTTTTATCATATATATGTGTGTGCTATAAATGTATATATATATATATATATATATATATATGTATATATATATATATATATATATATATATATATATGTATATATATATATATACATATATATATATCTATATATACATATGCATGTGTATATATGTGTGTGTGTGTGTGTGTGTGTGTGTGTGTATATATATATATATATATATATATATATATATATATATTCACATATATATTTATTTATTAAAATAAAGTGGGAAAACTGCTTATTTGTAAATGATTACTCTTAATAATTCCTTCAAATTGTTAAAAGAGACCACTGAAAGATCTGTGCCATAGATCACTTTGCATCCTTATTAAAAATTCAGACATGCATACATTTTCTTTGATTAAACACTCCCTTCCTTGAAAAGGGTTGGAAGAGGTACGAGAACAGAGTCATTGGAAACATTTCAAGGGTAGAGTCATTTGAAGGGGTTCAAGAGTAGAGTATATATATATATATATATATATATATATATATATATACTTGTTAAATATAAAGTAATCCCTCCTTTGACCAATAATAGAGTACAGTGCTGTGCACCATTTGGCATGTACTTTATTAGGCACTTACAGCAGCTGGAGTGACCTCAGAGGTTTCTCACAAAGAAAATACAGGGTATAAACAATATGCCCTATATGGACAGACTAAAAGCCTTATCCCTTTACTCTGTCTTCCACCAGGTATTAAGGGGTGACCTGTGCCTGACCTACAAGGTGCTCACAAATCCAGACATGGTGAAGTAGCTTCACATCTGCAAGTCAAACCGCACGAGGGTTCCCATATCTAGGAATCTAAACTTGGGTAATGATTCAAATAAAACCAGCTGGAGAGACAGGTATGTATCTCAGAGATTGCCCCCTCTTTGGGACAAGTTTCCTATTTATGTTAAGCAGAACCCTTCCCTGGCCCTCTTCAAATACAGTTTAGGTCAATGGACAGGGAATCAAAAATTCACACCTGAGGTAATGCCTGTGTCCCTTATGGACAGGGGAATTTGGTAACATACTCAAGGCACAGGCACAAACTCATGTCATCATCTTACTCCTGTGGATCATATATTTAGTAAACTCAGGTTATATTGTCAATATCTGTAAGAGCTCTTTATCTGTTAGCCTCATAATCTGCTATGAATCCTGTATTCTTATTTCTAATAAGAATTCAAAGTGCTGAGTTACTTGGATTTTACATAAGAAGTTTTGACAAGAGTCTCTATCAGTAACTTGAAAGCCGAGGTGAAGAGTAACAATTCCTGCTCAGTTAGCTTCTGCTTCTCATGCTTGTTCTTATTTAAGGAAAGTCGTCGCTGCCCTTTAGGTTGTTAAAATGCCTTTCCAGTGGTACTAGGCTATGTCGTCTGTATATATGTACCTATCTATCTATATATGTTGTGTGTGTGTGTATATATATATATATATATATATATATATATATATATATATATATATATATATATATATATATATATATATATATATATATATATATATATATATATATATATATAGGGTCATAGGTGGGTACTAGGCTATCGGCCCAAGGGCCTACGTAAGCCTAGCCAGCAAAGTTCCATGGCTTACACCACCCAAGAAAGGTATTTTCCTGTGCTGCTGTCGAGCAGAGACACATAAATGATCCCCGGGGTGTATTTCCTGTTTCACATCCACTCATCAAGACTTTTCTTAGTGCTAAAGAAGAACTTTGTTTGACATAGATGGGTAGCTTGTTCCAGAGTATAGGAAGTGTCTGGGACAGGAATCTATCCATCCAGCATGTCCTGTTTATTGTGGTGACAAGGCTTAGGTCCCTAGAGTATGTAGCTTGGAGGGATTGGGATTTCTTTAAGTGAAGCATGTCCAACAGCTCTGGGTTTGACATAGCTTTATATGTTAGAGTAGGCGATATGCTCCGGAGTAAAGCTCGAGTTTTTTTGAGGCAGTTAGTGTAGGGCATTTGTTTATGCCAGTAATCCTCTTTGTGAGGTACCTCTGTGGCCTTTCCAGCTGCTGCAGATGTTTTGTGAGGTACATTCCAAAAGTGGCATTGTACTCTATAATAGGTGTAATGAGTCACGAGTAGAGGGGAACAATGACCTCCTTTTTCCTGGATGAGAACCCTTTTATGATGAGGTGTGCCAAGTAGAAGGACTTCCTGACTACTGTGGCGATGTGACTATCAAAGGAGAGACTGCTGTCCACCTGGGTCCCAAGGTCTCTTATCACCCATTCGGTGTTAAGTAGATTGCTGCCTATGTGGCACTTCATGGGTACAAAGTTTTTACCAAAGGGGATGACACTGCACTTTTTGGCATTGAACTTGAAGCCATGGCTCTGACACCAGGCATCTGTCTCAGTGAGGCCCTTCTGTAGGATGTCCACATCATTTGGGGAATTGACTATGGCTCCTAGTTTGCAGTCATCTGCCAACTTAGATATAGATATAGACAGATATTTATACATGGTAAACTAAAAGTAATTGAAACACTCAGACATCAGTATAGAAAAAATATGTTGCAAACAAAATGTTGATACACCAATCTGCATGCTCTGAAAGATATCCTTGGGCCATACAAATCAAAAACATACAAGTCCTTTGCACCCCCACACTTCTACTACTTCTATATTCCTTCTCTGAGATCCCAGAATAGCAGAAAAACAGGAATATTCCACAACCCCAATACTGTAAGATTACTATCTTTCTCTTCTGTCAGTCATCTGTTTTGTTGACCAAATTGTGTTGACAAAATAGATGTCAAATATATGGGTCTATTTCAGAATCTCAAAGAGGCATTTCAGTGAATGCCTCTACATCAACACACACTGAATGAATGTGCTAAACCTCGATCATTCACAACAGCAATTTCTTTCCCTGGGAAAAAAAATTGCTTGGCCACCATTTTAGTTTGCAGTTTATCCACTGTAGTGCGAACTTGGAATTGGTCTATTTAGTTGTGGGGGGTGACCCCTACCACACTTTGTTTTGTTTGAAGTGTTGTGTTTGTGTTTTGTGGGCAAGTTGTTTCTTTCCCAGGGAAATAAATCACTGTTCTTAATGATCGCAGTTTAGTGCATTCATTCAGTATGTGTCGAAGAGGTGTTTACTGAAATGCCTCTTCGATATTTGAATATAGACCCAAATATACCTATAGTTGACTACATTATCGGCTCCTTTATACATAAATAAACATCCATGCGCATATATGTACACACACACACACATATATATATATATATATATATATATATATATATATATATATATATATATATCTATTTATATATATATATATTTATATGGGTTCACTACATATGACCAAAAGTTCATATGACCGAAGCCCATTTGACTGAGACCAAATGACCAAAAGTTCATTTGACCAAAAACCCTAATGACTGAAAACTTATTTGACTGAAAAACAGCACTGGCAGGTATATGGCCTGTTCTCCACGGTAGTGCGACCTTGGAGTGAGAATATAAAGTTAGGGGGAGTGTGGGGGGCACAGCCCCCCCACATTTTGCAACCAGTTTTTACTGATGTTATATGTTTTAATGTATTTTTAATGGGTACACATGTATATAATAGTGCATAAACTGCAATTATGTGGGGGGCTATGCTCCCCAAACCCCTCTAACAATATATGCAGCCTAGAATAATTAAAACACATTCGAAGACATACATATAAGGTTGCAACTCTTTTAAAGCTTATTGTATGTAACCAAATGTTGCATCCTTCTGCTAATAACGCTGTTCTTACCAAATAAAATATAAAAGAGAATTTACTTTAAAAAAATGTGCAGGTTTACCTGATAAATCTGCCTGAGAAATAAGAAGTGCGTGCACTTCTCGGCATGGTACATGGAGCAAATCAAACTGGTGAAATGGATTCACTGCTTTTAGCTCACTGTCAGCTCTTTCTTCATTTATTTATTCATTTATTTATTGACAGTTAGAATGTAAAAATAATTCTGATTATTATTTTAATGTTCAGCTTGTTTTAGCATGTTTTCAGAAGTGCTACCACATGCTGTGATGTGGTTTCTTGACTTCTGAAGTGTTAGACTTGTTTAAGTGACCTGTTACATTGTTAGTGAGAAAGTGCACCAGATGTTATTTTCTCTCTGAAAATGTTTATACTAAATGAAGTTAAGCAACTCAGATTAAAGGGAAAAGATGAATACTTTTATTGTTGTAATATTTTCTCTATTCACTAAGATTGTTGAAGGTTGTGCGTCAGGCCCAGCAAGCCAGCATGTAAAAATCTACTGCCAATCATTAGCGGACCGGAGTTCCGCTGTGGCGACCCCTAACCGGGAAAAGCCGAAAGACACAACAACAACTAAGATTGTGATATTAAAAATAGTTTAGATGATGATGATGATAAAATATATTAATGTAGTGTCAGATTACAAACAGATTCTTATGCCATAAAGGTATTTCATTTGACTGTGTTACCACCAAAATGAATTGTGACTACTTACATACATACATACATCAAGTGCTAATGGTTAGGAAACAGGAACATTTAAATAATGTTTAAAATATGAAAAATGTGCAAACATATTGGCCATATTACTAAATCAGTCTTATGCGATGACAGAGTTTTTATCTTTAACTCAGAATAAAACAAGATAGGGCAAAAAATTAATATTCTGAACTGGGGTGTTTAATGTGATTGATGTAAGGATATGATGTGTGGATTAAACACATACCATTTAAAGGCCATACAAACTGTGATGTGAGTGATATTTATTGCAATATTAGCACTATTGATTAAACACTTAATGAGTAGATCATTATTATGCATCTGAAATATCTTAGTTTCTCACACAAATCTTATTGATTATTAATTTTATTTATATACATAGTAACAATATTAATTTTGCTGAAAAGTTTTTCTTTTACTATGGTTTCTGTATATGTCATGGTATCTAGATATTGAATATTTGTTTTTCACATACTATGTGCTATAGGTGAATCTTAACAGATTCCAGTCATGCTCAGATTTTCCAAGTTAATGAATTGTTCCAAACAGTATGTACCATTTGTTATAAAGTACACTAAGATCTCCCATCACCAAATTATGAGTAGCTTTTTTGTTATTTGCAAAAAGTCTACTTTAAAATACTAGTTTATAGTTAAAATCAACTAAATTAATATGCCATAGATCTGAGTTGATTTTAAAGCTTTTCTGACTCTTAGTACTATAGACTTTTTTTAGTTTTTCATAAAATGCACAGGGTAGAAGAGTTTTGTGATTTGGACAAAGTTTTTATGTTCTTAGATGATGACCACTTTGAAACCAATGGGGGTCATCTGTATTTGAGTCTGACCCAGTAACTACAACAATAAGTGTATGGGTTACAAACATTTCATCTGGCAAGACTTGACTTGTTCTTATGTAGTCTGATAAAGACTCACTTGCTTGTGTGGGTGACTGGGTTACATATTTCAATGCTCTATAAATATTTCAAGGGAAGATAATGATGGGGGAACGGAACTTTCAAAAAGTTAAATGTAGCAGTATAGGTGACTGCTTAGAGTTGAGGACAGACAGGAAACAAGGACTTGTGCATTAGAGCATATGAGAGACAGACTGCCTTCCTGAATGTTATGTGTATTCTGCTGTACTTTGCAATTTTGCTTGATTTGTCTGCTGATAGCCAGAAGCATTTTTATAGAACTTCATAGTAATTTGCTGTGATTCCTTTTGACATTATTTTATTCACTGAAATATTAATCAAAGCACTGAAAAAAAGTAGATTCCAATAGCATAAGTTGTACCTTAGCCTAGAAAATAATGTGCATTAGTATACCATAGCAAATGATTACAATGACTGAGTAGGTTACAGTAGTAACTTATTTAAATAGAGGAGCCTGTGCATAGCAGTGGGGTCACAGATGGCAGTAAGTATAATTCTGTTTTATTTTAGGTGTGTCAGGAAAGAACCTTGAATTGGAGCAAATGAGATTCATTTTATCTAGTCAGATTGTTGCAAAATTTTTAATCTTGATGGCACGTCATCTATACAGTTTGCTTTTTGTTTGAATTCCTTTTATTAAATTTATAATAATAAACATATATGGCACATGTAAATAGAAAATAAAAGGCATGATTATACAAATTAATCAGCTTAGCATTACTTCCATTCCCCAAAAGGAAATTGATCAAGTGGCATTTTACATAAAACCTTAAACCCTAATTCCACCTGGTATATGTACATATTTATCCTTCCAATGCAAACAAAATATATATTGCATACTAAAATATTTTAATTTATGTTGGAATATTCATCCAGTAGACATGTTTAAGCATTTAATTCTATTTGTCCTACATTTTCTGACATGCATTGACCATTTTTGCTTAAATGATTGAAAACAACTCCCATTTTAGTGTAAGTGATGACAAAAAAAACTTCTCATTTTTTTGCCACAATCTTAGCTTTTCATTAATGCCACAATATCGCATAACACAACAAATCTCTTTTGACTTATATTAAGTATAGAACATTTTCTACTTGTCCTGTTATATCTACCTGACCAGTTATATCTCCTTCCTTTTCCTTCCAGTTCAAAGCTAATTTATTTTTGACTGGTGAGGTCAGTGTAAGAATAGACTTGCTTTTCCTGTTGACCATCACTATAGTTATTACCCTCCTTCCAACATACACATCTCAAAGAAAGTTGGCATTTTCCCCAAAGCTGCTGAATCTCATTCCAAATCTCACAAGCTTCCCTTTGTCAGAAACACATGAATCATCCTTGCATGATTTTGTTAGTGCCAAGGGCCTTTATCCAGTTTCTTTCCTTCTTTTTGTCAAACTGTCTGGGGTTAACATCAACCATGGGAATGCATATTTGTTCATCCCAAATACTGTACCAGGGATTTAAACATCTCTTATTTGTCCTGGCTTACATCAAGTCCATTTGCTGCCTGAACCTGTGTTTTTCTCCTCCTATGGTAGCTCTACTGGGTTTTCCAAAGAAGCTTGAAGTGACAGGTTCCCTTCCATTTCTTTGCATAACACTATTTCTGCCTTGGGGATATCCTGTCATATTTCAACCATGTATTTTATTTCATTTCCACCCAAGTGTTAAAGTTGCGAAGCCCATGCACTAGTTTGGTAATCAGAGACCCTCAATCCTGACCATTAATGCCAGTGATGGGCATCCAGATTGGGAAGATAACAAGTACACACACAGTAAAGTACAATTTCCTTAAGAGCACACAGAGATCACAGTCAGTCTGGGGCTGGTTTTTCCCTTTCCCTCCAGAGCCCCAATAAGACTCCCCACTGGCACAGCTATTGGGTTCAGATCTCAGCAGAGTGGTCAAGCCAAAACTTCCAGCACTCTCTCTGTCCAACCAGTGCTTCGTGTTCCTGCCCAAGTAGCTGAAACACACACGCACACACACACACACACACACACACACACACACACACACACACACACACACACACACACTTTGAGATGTGAATTATATACAAACAGAGACTCCTGAGGCAAGCTGGCACAGGTTCTACAGCTATGCCCCCTCCTGCCCAGTCTATAAGATAGAAATCACTGCCACCAACCACTACTTATCAGCTACTGTAAAGCCCTTCTCTAAGGGTGACCAATTCCACTGTGTGCTATTATTGTTATCCAAATAGTAAGTGTAACCCAGGGCTAAGGCTATTGGAGTGGCTTATACAGTATCACCAAATACATGCAAGTATTCTGAGACCTTAAATTATCTCTACACAAAACAGCCACAGTTGAAAGGTTTAAAATATTTAATAACAATACTCATCAGTTCAACACAGTGCTAACAGAGAATTCAGAAATCAAAGGAAAATACTTTAAAACAATATTGTAAGATAATCTGACATAACTATAGAAAACAGCTAGACTAATCTGGCTATATTCTTATATATCGCTAAGAAAAACTATGGTCTAAATTCTACGTACAAGGAAAAGTGCTGGTGAGTTGTTGTCAGCTCTGAAGACAAATACAAAATGCTAATTTTTTCTCTCTGATAAAGTCTTAAATTGATAATACATATTACTGCTGAGTCAATTCAGATTATATCATTCTTGATAGTTCTACTTAAGTTTTCCAGGCTCACAGAAGTTACAATTTTAAGATTTCTTTTTGTACTCTGCACCTGCCAGGAAGCCACAACAATAAAAGACACTTTACGTGTAAAACCTAGTAATTATCTCTGTCTTAGAACAATAGAAATAATTTCCTAACCCAGACATCCTGTCTCTTAGCCTGAGATCAAACAGTCATAACATACTTTACTCATCAGATTTCTTCCAGCAGGGTGCACTGTGATTACATTTTTAAAGCTCAGAACATAACACAGTTTTCTTACATTTGTTACACAAGCCTGTGGATCATATTAATATTTACAATGACATAGAATTATTTATAAAATTCTATCTGGCTGGGCTGGTAGCCCCTCAGTTATTCACAGTAGTAGTCCAATATAATGCCAAAAGTCCCCCTTGCAGTTATCCTCTTGTAAAACCCAATAATATTATAGGTTTTACTGAGGTTCTTCAATGTGCTTCTGCTAGCTTCCCTTTTTGACTTCTGTTTTTTCCCCATCTTGCTACAACTACAGTCATAGAACTCGCCAAATGTCATTATAGTTCATAGGTTCATAGGTTCATAGGTTAGTACTAGGCTAACTGCCCTTGTGAGCCATTGCAAGCCTAGCCAATTATCCCTTGTGAGACTCAAACCCCGCACCTTGTGTTTGTAAGGCAAACACCTTAACCATTAGGCCACCCTCCCAACAAATCAACTGGCAGCAATTCATTGCCTATTATTTTCTGTATTCCCTGATGTGAGTTCTTCCCTATTTTGTTAATTCTTTCAGCCACTTGATGGCTTTTGCTGCCCATTCATATTTCCTCTTGTTACTATCTTCTACAAATGATTTAGTTACTGAATTTTCCCCATTATCTTATGTTCCGTTGAATTTTATTTTCCCGATTATTATCCAGTTGAAGTCTTGCATGATCTAGACTTACTTTCTTTGCAATACTCTGATCTATCTCTTATTCAAAGTCATTTTTTTATCTGTAGACCTAATGACTTCACAAGCTGTTTAGGTATCTCAGGTATTGCCCCCACTACATTTGGTACATCATCTGCTCTTAATATGCTAGCATCAAAAGTAAATCTAAAATATACTTCTGTCTCCCACTACACCTGCCGTTAACACAACATTTGTCTTGCAGTTCTTGGAAATTCTACTGCAAGTAAATCTCACCCTTCCTAATTTTCATTGGTCTTCAATACTTGTAGTCTGAAGTCTTTTAATACATTCCTGTTATCCAAGAAATAAATATTTCCCCATGCCTCTCCATTCAATCACTGCAAAAAAAATTTCAGATAACCATGTCAGATCCTTTTTGCAAGTGAAAAAGGACCAGCACACAACTGGATGCTTTACTTTCTCTGTTTGCATAATAAAATCTACCATTATTTTCTGTTTTCATCATACAATTCATCACTACTTTCTCTGTTTACATCATAAAATCCATCATTGCTGCCAGTTGATTATATTCACACCCCGCTCCACATACCCTCGGTGAAATTTGTTAGCAAGTCTCAGGATTTCATCTAATCTCATGACTGTCACCTTCACTGTTATCTAAATCAGCCTGTACTTATTGGGATCCATCAAGTCTTTCCAGACATGGGAACAACCACAACCCCTGCTCATTTCATGAAACCAGGCATGGCCTTCTCTGTTACTGTTTTACTGAAGTTTGTTCAAATGTCGTCATTTGACCTTCTTTACAGAGGATAAGCATTGGCATCTCTTCATCTACTACTTTACCTTTATCTTATGAATTTCATGTGATAGTTTTTTTTATTTAGTAACAGGTTTATGTAAATTTTCACGTGCTCCTCAAAGGTTAACCTATATGTTGGGTGCAACATTTCCCACTTGCAGTGCTGAACCACTTTTAGCCCCTATAAGCTCCCAAAAAAGTTTTGCACAGAGGCCATAAACCCATATCCTATTTCTTCCCCTTTTCCCAATATGATATTATTGTCTACTGCTAAATTATTACATTCTGGCAAAATAATCTGGTTGTTTCACTAAATATCTGCATAATATCAATCCATGAACGAGTCAAACTTCATTAGACTGTGTTGTCACCCTTTTGACTTCTACCAAAAAATAACTCTCTTTATTTCTGCCTATAGTCCCATCTCTTTACAATTCAACATTTATTTATCTTCCTGAGCCTAACAGAGATCCTGTTTAACATTTAACATTTTCTTTTCCAACTCCATCACAGGATTTTCTCTGTAATGCTTGATATAATTCTTGTTCTGATACATGTTTTCCCTCCATTCCAACATAGATCTCTAACTTTTTCTCTACCTTTTATGATTGATTGCATAACATGGTCCACCATCTCCTTCAGTAGCATCTGTCTCTCTGGGTTTGCTTATTTTGCTTTCCCACACCCTGTCCAGAAATAGCTGAACATCTTCGTTCATTTTCAGCTCAGGACTGCACCTTTATGATCTTAGATGTCCCTGTCCTTAGTTCTTATTTTCTTTGTCATATCAATTATTATTACCCAAGCTAGAAGCCAGTCCAAACAACTGTCCTAAAGCAATTCTTATCGTTCTTATCGAATGTTTAATCTTTTTTCTCTCTGTGTACTTTTCTTTAAACGTCCTCCCAGCTCCTTCCTATATTGCCAGGAAAAGACTTTCTCATATTTTCTGGCTGTATTCTCTTCTTCTCAATATTTTGTCTTTATTGGTGTACCTGGATATAATAAAGTTTCCCCTCACTATTTCAACATCTGTTTCTGTACTTTCTTATTCTTCAACTCCTATTCTTCAAAACACGTAATATATTAATTCTCATCATTCCCAGTAAGCCAAAATACACAACTTAATTTTATTATACTCTCATTGACTTTATTTACGCATTTAATCTGTGTAATCCTTTCACTTTCTTAAACATTTTCTTTTCATTTTCTGCCAGAGATCCAACACGGCTTATCCCCTTTAGTCCCAGAGTCAGCTTTCAGTAAACTCCCAATTACAAACCACCTTAGAATCATGCTATATTAATGCTATATTAGAAGACTTGGAACTAATCGGGGAGGATCTCTTTCTTATTTTTATCTATAAATTAACTTATCTTATCTATTAACTTACCTTCCCCCTTCATCTGTTATCTACCCAAGACTAACTTCTCTCTAAATCCAGACTAATGCATTTCTTATCCTGTATATTCTTACTCTCTTTCTGCTCTGTTTAGTTTATCCCCATTACTTGCTACAACAGTATTCATGTTTCTCAGATTTAAAAGTCCAATTCGCATAACTACTTAGAGGTCGAATCATTCTCTGCTTTCTAAATCAATCCTTCTTTAAATTATTGCAATGTATCCTCCTGTTTTTATTGGCTGATATACAACCATCTGTTTCTAAACATACCTGACCTGTACATTGTTGTCCTCTTATACTTTATAACATTGCGCTTTTGAAGTCATGAATTCATAATTACTTATTTCACAGCTCACCAGGTCTCAAAATTAATGTCTTTTATGTAATGATATAAAAATATTGTGTTGATCTGTACATGTCAATGTAGTGAAACATGAATGTGGATCTTCATTATACGCTGTTTATAATAAGGCCATTAAAGTGTACATCCACCTTAATAGAATAGCATTTTCCAACTGATTAGTAATGTTGTTCAAGTTTCAGGTTGTTCAGGCAGGTTTGAAGTCATTAATATTTTTGTTCATGCCTAAGATTGTTTATGTTTTACATTGTTTTTTTTTTCTTAAAAAAGTAAAACATCATCCTGCTTTACAAGTACCATATATACTAATATGGGTCTAAGGCTGAACTCAGAAGACATTTTCTACAATTTTCTAACTGTCATGTTCATTTTTCCTGTGTCTCATCTCTTCTCCTCTGTTCTCTCGTCCCATTCCAACTAGGCCCAGTTTATAGTAGATATTTGAGGGATGCAGTAATGCCCATCTTTGTCTTGACTTTCTTCCAACACTAAATCTCTTCAAGGTGTAAAGTGATGTGTTCTTCTGCTGCAAATGCTATGCTCAGGAGAATTTGGCATTTTCTGTCGTCTTCTTTTTTGAGATTTTTGGACCAGTGGGGAAGCGTTTTTGGAGTATCCTTTCTGTTTTCTGTAGAACCTTCACCTCTCCAGCCTAATTTGTGTCATTTCACACTTATGGCTGTCTTTACTGGCAGTTGAAAGCCTGAACCTCAATGTTGTTTTGTTCGTATCCCTTTTCTGTGATGATTGGCTCATATATCTGGCATGTCAACAACTCTGTGATCAATTCACATACTTGCTGGTGAATCACATTTTTTTCTGATGTCTTGTTCACTTGTTTAGTATTATTATGAAGTCTCAATGCAGAATCTTCCCCTTTAGAAACCAATACCATTCTAGCAGTACAAGCTAGACATTAGCTTACCCCTGCATTCATTGACTAGTGAAGGCTTGCTTTCTCTTGAACAGCTGGTACAAGAAATCTGTCACTTTAATCACATTGCCTTAATCCATTGTTTGTTTTCACACTCTGGCATGCATATTAGAAACAGTATTGCTTCATAGGAATATAACATCAGAGGTTCATGCCAGGGCAGCTTGTCTACCTTATCTTCAAGTCATTTGTGTCTGACACTAATGTGCAATCTCTGTAGTATTATTTGTTTCTTTTTTTTAATTAAAGATTGGCATTCAAGTATCTGTAATAATTCACTTCTCTCTAAGAAACAAAACTCGTCAATTAGAATATTTAAGCTGTGATGGCTGTCTGTCTCTACAAAAGCTGCAAAGTGTCAGATAACTGTTTTACTATCAGTTCAATACATATTGATTACACTTGCTAGTGTCAATCACCAGTGTAGCAAACTTTAGCCATGAAGTCATCACAGATGATGCTGAATTGATTCCTTCTAAAAGAACTACCAATTCTTCAGTTTCCCATGGAAAAATGGGTTGTTTTTTATTTTTTATTTATTTATTGTTTGAACATGTCTGCCAGCTTTACTTCAGGAATCCACTCCTGAATGCAATATTGTGTAGTTTTTGTACACTGTTCTTTCAGTAGTTTGTCCATAGTATCTGCTTTGTGGTCTATCACATCCACTCTCCCCATTATCTGTTTGTGCTTGTCTTCCACAATTTGCATTTTATTTTTTGCAGTTTGAAGTACTGTATGGTGTCACCCTAGGGTGATTCTTTTTCAAATATATTTTTATTTCACTTTTCTTATTACTACAATGAACAATATAGTACAAGGCGATAGTAAGAATAACAATGGAAACACATAAGATTGCAAATAACATACGATCCATACAGATTACACGGCATATGTGATGATTGCCCTTGAATTAAAAAAGTCAAGCGGAAAAAAAAACAGACAATCTTTTAATTGTAATAGGCATTGATAAAAGCAAGTATGGCCTGTAATGTTGAGTATAACTTTGAGGTCATACAAGATATCAAGCAACTGACCATTTATATAGACAGTATAACTTTAACCATTGTAATTTTCGCAAGAGGAGGAATATAGTCATATGCCTGTATCTGTCTAAGCAACTATATATACATTATTTACACTGGGTTGTCACTCATGCAGGTTGTTCTAGAAAAGATTACAAGATGAATTTTTGCATATAGTAGTGCTAGAAACAAATACCCTAGGGTGATTCTAACTTCACTACATCATCATCTGCTACACTGGATACAAATACCCTAGGGTGATTCTAACTTCACTATATCATCATCTGCTACACTGGCTAGTGCACTTCTGTTCTTTTCATTTATCTTTCTATCTGTCTGTCTATCTATCCATCCATTCTTTGCTGACTTAGTCTAACTAAGCTAGTCACCGCCTTTCAAGGGAGATTTAAACTACTAGGGAAAATTTGACCAAGGCATTGGGGAACTTCCTTTGCTCTTTTCAAAATATGTGCTGTGGGATCTTTTGCATTCACTTGAATTACTGCCAACTCAAGCAGATGGGACCTCAGTTTAATATTTCATCTGGATGATGGCATGCTCAGGAGAATGGCATTCCCTTTTCACTGCACTGCAGTTTCTGCAGTCCATCTACCTTTTACACCAAAGGTGAGTGTACCTGTTGCACCACTGACACTCATTTCTGTTGTGGCGTTCTTCAGTGCTACTGTTTGCTGATACATACTTTTACTTTACATTACCGATGATTTCTCTGTCTTTGCTTACTCTCAGGGAGAAAGCTTTTTGTTTGTTTGTTTTTAAAACTGACTTTATAGTTTTGTTTAACAATAATAATGCACATCCCTGAAGGTAAAAGGTGACAAGGTAAATACTCTTTTTTTTTTTTTTTTTTTTTAAAGAGTAAGTGAGGAGGCTCAATCTGGCTGTGGATTATTAACTCTGGTTTGGACAGTTTTTATCAGTTATACTTTTGATATTGAGTTTCCATTTCCAGATAGAAAGGTCAGTATTCCAAACATGGATGGATCTTTATTATTTAATATAGAATTAAGTATGATTTGTTCACATTAGTTTTGATTATCGATAAGTTAGCATTATTCCCTTAAATTAGCTCCAACATATCTGCTTCCTGTGATAATTAACAAAAATATATAAAATAGTATATCCATCCATCCTCAACCCTTTTTTCCCATTTTGCATATGGAGTTGGGGTGTCACTTCAACAGTGACAATCATCTCAAGTCAAGGTTTACACCCCCAGGTGGCTAGCCCTGCCACAGTACTTCCATACTACTCACTCGCACATGCACTCGCACCTATGGCCAATTTACAGCGTTCAGTCCACCTACTGCATGTCTTTGGAATGTGGGAAGAAACCTGAGAACCCAGAGGAAACCCAGATGATCACAGGTAGAACATGCAGAATCCACACAGAAGGCACCCCAGCCGGGAATCGAACCAGAGAACCTGTGGCTGTGTGGTGACAGTGCTAACCGCTGCACCATATATCTACTAGTTAACAATAAAGTTAAAAAAAAAATAGAAGCTATACATGAAGTTTCCAGAGCAAATAGCAAATAACCCCAGTTGACAGAAATAGAAATGAAACACAGTGTTAATTATTTTTCAGAAAATGAAAGACTGCAACATTTATGTTCATCTATTCTCTCCTTGTGCAAAGATAGGGATTTAATTTTTTTCCTCAATGACTCTCTTGCCCAATTTCATTTAATCAAACCAAAGTGAGCAAAATGATCAGTAAAAGTCAATATCTTTCAAAACAGGTGTTGTCTATATGGGGGTTTCTGCCACATTCTAAATGTAGGGTGTGATCCCATTGCATCATTTAAGTCACCTTACCTCATATAAAACAAATTAGTAACAACGGGTTCATTTATGGATTCTCAAAAAATCTTAAGAAAAATGATCTGCAACTAAACAACTGGTACTGGTAATCTAGTAACCCACTACTCTTACCCCATTATCTCCATCTCCTTTCACACCTCCCATCTCTCTTTAAATGCTGCTGTTTTGAGGGCACCTATCAGCATTTCTTGAAGACTCTTCAACATATTTGTTAACTCTTCTGTAAGAAAGTATTCTTTTATGTCTAGAATGAAATTGAACCTTTCTGAATATTATACTTTGTTCTCTGAGCCATTCCTTTTTAAAGTTATCCCTACATAACCACCCCAATCAGCAGACCAAAATACCACCCGCTCTACTTCTCTTAACTGCAGGAAATGAAGTCCTGTGTCCTCCATTGTGTCACCATATGCCTTTCCTCTGCACTCACTTGGATCATCAAGTATCCTATTCTCTGTGCCTTCTGGATAACTGCCTGCCATGCTTCTCATACAGTGTTGAGAGTGTGTTATCGGGATACACCAGTATGCCTCTGCTGGATTTCTGTTTACATTGCATTGGTAAATTATTTTGAATTTCTTGGTACTAAACATTAGTTATAAAGTGCTTAAAGACAAGCAAACAAACTTGAATTAACAACTAGACTAATCTGTTCACACATGTACTGTATGGGTGGTTTTGATCCATGCTGTACATCTTTTACGTCTTCTCTGTATGAGTCACTGTTAAATGTGTTCCATAGTCTTGGGCATTAAACTGTAGCATTCAGTGCTATATCCTGGGTATCTATACTTTCGCTATTACTTACAAGTAGTTTACAGTAGCATTACTCATCCTTCTGTTCAATGCATGCAATCCCACAGCATGATACTGCAACAATATGCTGATCTGTACAATTAACGATGACTGTAGCAAAAGGCATTTTTGTCTCTCTAACCTGCACATTTGACAGCATGTTCCCAACTATTGTCCCAGTGTTTTTTTTCTTTTAAATCATCATTAAACCCAGAGTTTCAGTTTGTTGTTTTGTAGTGTATTAATTATTAAGGTGAGTTATCCCCTTTATCCAAAACTGCCTCATTAAAGAATCAGTTTAAAATCTCTGCACTGAAGCATAAGTATTTGGTATAGCATTTGTGACCCTTTATAATCCCTTCTTCCACTTTACTGTCTTGTCATTTTAAAATGAATATTCACTGCACGTATCATTCACTTAATGTTTGTGTCGCCATATCATATCACTTTTATTTATTTATTGTGTGGTTGTGGTTATCTGCCTCCGACTGAATCCTTTTGGTGATTTATTTATTTATTTTATTTTACATTTGGGCTAGTCTAACTGGATACATGTCCATTTTCAGTAGAGGCCCGGGGAGATAAGCTCCGATGAAATAATAACAAAAATTACAAAGTAACAAAATCATAGTATAAAATAGATGTAAACAAGGTACAATGATTTTACATTAGTGAGAATAATCCAAGAGGTTAGAAGTTTATTACATATAGCAACAAATGCAGATATAAGTTGTGTCATTCAAATGCAGTTGTAATACATAGTATATAGAGAAGGCAGCTGATAATATATATAAATTATATATACATAAATATACAGGTATAAGTAGTATCATTCACATGCAGTTTTAATGCATAGTATACAGAGAAGGCAGCTAATTATGTACACTTTCTATGTACCAATAGTATTTACATTAGTAAGATACAAGAAGATGTAAGTAGTAGCATCCAAAAGTAGAATGTTAGTTGTACTTAAGAAAAGGGGTAGATTACTGAGAAGAGCAGGGTAGGTTGATCCTTTTAGCAGGGCTAGTTGATCAGTCAGGTTCAGTGCAGGGGCACAACCAGTGTGATTTGAGGAAAAGTTTGTTTGGTTTTGAAAAGTGATAGAGAGGGTAGTGAGGAAAGTTCACTGGGGAGAAGGTTCCAGGATTTTCCAACAGTATTGGAGAAAAGAAAGTTTCCAGCCCTGTTGTTTGAATTACAAATATTGACAAGAAGTTTGTGGGATGAACGCAAGGTTTTCAAATTTTTGTAGGGAGTTGTAACGGTAGATAGTATAGGGGTATTTGTTGGATGGTGAAGGGTTTTATGGACAGTGGTCATTTGGTGGAATTTAATTTGATTTTGTAATTCCAGCCAACCTAGCTGTTTTAGATTAGAACAGTGGTAGGTTCTAAAGGGGTTACCTGTAGCAAATCTGGTTATGTTATTGTAGGCGGTTTCCATTTTAGTAAGGTTGTATTTGGATAGATTTGTATAAATAGGCAAGGCATAGAGGAGAGAAGATATTAGATGGGTATGAGCAATAGTTATTCTAGCTGCTGGAGAAAGGAAGTGTTTTATCGTATAGAGAGAGCCTAGTTTTCTATTAACAGTTTTTATAGTGTTGTTAATATGGGTGTCGAAGGTAAGGTTATCTATGGTGATACCTAGTAGTTTGATGGTAGTATCTGGGGATATGAGAGTACCACTAGTGGATATGATTGTGAAATCTATCAGGGGAGATTTATGAGTTGGGATAAAAAGGAGGAGCTTAGTTTTTTGGGGGTTCAGAAGAAGACAGCATTGTATGAACCAAAGTTCAACTGTATTAAACACCTTTTGGGTAAGGGAGATAAGTTCTACTATAGATGTGGCTGAGCATATCAGTATGGAATCATCTACATATTGTATGCATGTTGGTTGAGGGATTTCTAGGTGAAGGTAATTTATAAATGTAGAAAACAGGAGAGGTCTTAGTATGGACCCTTGAGGGACACCAAGGTTAATGGGGAGGTTGGTTGATAAAGTATTGTGCCAGAGTACTGCCTGTTGTCTGTCTAAATAGGACTGGAACCATTTTATTGCTAGTGGCACTAGTGACAGGGATTTGAGGATATTTATAAGTATATGGTGATTAACCATATCAAAAATCCTTAGACAGATCTATAAACAGTGCAGAGGAAAGCAAATTGAGGTTATGGTTTTTGTTAATGCAGTCAGTAAAGGACAAGAGGGCAGTAATAGTGCTGTGTGAAGGTCTGAAGCCATGCTGACACTTAAAAAGTAAATTATTTTGGATTAGGTGGTCTAGCAATTGCTTGTGGATACATTTTTCCATGAGTTTAGCTAAGGGAGAAAGTAGAGCTATGGGACGGTAATTGGAGAATTCAGTACAGTTTCCACCCTTGTGAACAGGAATAACATGGGAGATCTTCCAGATTTTGGAGGTTTCCTTCAGTGATGGCTCTATTAATGAGAAGGGAAATGGGATAGGCAATAGATTTGGCTGCTATCTGTATGTATTCAGCATTTAATTGGTCTGCTGAAGGAGAGCATGGTTTTAGTTTTTGAAGAAGGGTAAGAATATATGTAGTTTGGACTGGTTGGAAGAGAAATGGAGGGGATGGGATAGTGTTAGATTTGGATAAAGTTAGGTTCTGAGTTGATAACTGACTAGCAAGAGTTTGAATGGTTTCAATAAAAAAAGGCATTGGCTGTTTGTATGGGATTATCCTGGTCAGTGCCTTGTGGGTTTGGTGTGGTGGATTGACCTGGGTCTAGTAATTGCTTAATACTTGCCCAGAACTTTTGTGGTTTATTATGGCGCTCATGCTGGAATTGTAGGTAGTAGTTTTTTTTTTATCAGACAGTACAGCTAGTTTAGTTTTATTTCTTAGTTGTCTGAAGGGTTGTTGGTCTACATGGTTTTTGGTTAAGCGGTATTTAGCCCAATGCTTGTTTCTGAGATTAATTTGTTGCTTGGTTTCTTTTGAGAGCCATGGAGCAGATTTAGTTCTCATTCTGATAGAGCGGGTTGGTGCATGGTGGTCTAGTATGGATAGGAATTGAGAATTAAAGTGAGTAACAGCTTCATCCAGTGGGAGGTGTTTCAAGGGGGACCAGTTACATACTTTAGATTCTCTTTGGAAGAGATCACGGTTAAAGTTTTTTTTTGGTTCTTATATTCTTGATAATTGCTGGAGTAGATAGATTGGTTTTAATCCTGATGAAATAGGTAAGTGAGTGATCACTAATATCATCAGGGAGGGTTCCAGCTTCATAGGTTTGGGCATGGTTATTAATGAGTATCAAATCTAGGCTACTTTCCTTCTTATTAGGCTTGTTAATACTGGTAGGGGAGGTAATGGTTTGCTTAAAGCCAAATAGGTTTATATGGGTGGTAGGGTGGGTAGTGCTACAGGTCTTCCAATCAATATGTAAATCTCCTAGGATTATGGTTTCTTGGGATAGGTTTTGAGATAACCAACAGAGTGTATTTTCAACAGTGGTAATGTTGTTACCAGGAGGAATTTGGATACAGATTAAATAGATGGATTTGAATCTGTTAAGTTGTAGCTTGGTAATAATAATTTCAGCATTAGAGTCTTGGGGTGGTTTGTAGTCATAGGTAGTAATCTGTAGTCCTGACTTAAATAGAATAGCTACCCCCCCTCCCTTTTATCTGCTCTATCTAGCCATAAGATATTATAACCAGGTGGGATAATTTCATTGTCTTTAGTTACAGGTTTTAACCATGTTTCTGTTAAGCAAAGTATGTCAAAAGAGTAGATATCTAGGAGAGCATGAAGTTATGCAGTCTTATAATTTATGTTACGTATATTGAGGTGTGCTAGTAAGAGTGAGTTCGGGGGTTTGGTGAGGGAATAAAAAGAAGTAGTGCTGGAGTTGAGGAGATGAGTGGTAGTTGAACTTGTTGGGCTTGGGTTAGGGTGAATATCTGTATCTTGTAAAGATAGAAGTAGTATTTGTAGTCTAGGATTTGGGAATTTGTTATATAGATTAAGGGATTTTCTGGGGTTGTGAGAAATATATCTAATGTGGACTGCCATGTGGTATTTTGCTAGTAGATATCTGGATGTAGATGTATTAAAATGGTTAGAGAAGATAAGTAGAGGAGGAGAGGTGGTTAGCGTATTGGGGTAGTGAAGGTGTGGATGTAATGGGTGTTAATAAAAAGGTTAATAAGTAGGCTATTATTAAAGGTGGTAGAAGTATGAGTATGAGTAATCTTTGTAAGTGGATTGGGGAGTGTAGCTTATACATTTGAATGGATAGGTTATTAGATTCCTGCTATAGCAACAGGGTTATACTTGGTGTGGAGAGATGTAGGTGGTAGGTGTGGTGGGTGAAGATAGGGACTGGTATGTGAAAAGAGGGAGTTGGAGTTAGTTGGCAAATGGAGATGGACTCTGTGATTGGTGAGAGGGGGAAGGGGTGTGGTTAGGTAGTATAAGAGTAGGACCACTGGGGGTGGGTAGGAATTGGGGGTAGGGTAGGGGAGCGGAGTGAGCATGCAAAGCGAACAGAGCGGGTAGACCTAAGGAAAGAAGGCAGCAGGACAGACAGTGTGAAAAACTATCAGTATGATGAATGTAAGTACAGAGGGTGGTAATAAGACTGGTTAGAGGGGTGGTTAAGGGACTGTGTTGAGGGGGAGTGGGGTGAAAGTCAGATGTAGGTAGGGCTATTAACAAGCAGTTAGAAAAAAGAAAGTGAAAGGACTAGTTATATGTTATGGTGAGAGAGACTATGTGAGGAAGATAGGTTATAGCTGGGTAAAGACTATCATCTAGTGGCCAAATCAATTATGTGGAGTGAGGAATCACTATAGAGGTAGAAAGGTATAAGGAAAGTAAGAAATGGGATGAGGTAGGTATGGGGGCTTTGGCTGCAGGCTTCTCAGGCCGGGGTCATGGACTAGCTCCTAGTAAGTGGTAGAGCAACTTTACATTCAAAATAAAGTAGGGATAATTCCATATGACATACTTTAGTTCCTTTCCTGTCACTTCAGGGAGAAGGTAGGACTTTCATGTTGGGGGGAGTAAGTCAATCTGGGAATAATAGAATCTGTGACTTTTCTTGGTTGTCCAGGAGGGCAGGGCCCAGAGTAGGTAGAGAGGCAGAAAAACTGGAGAAAATAATGAGAGGAGATAATTGTAATTCAAATACAGGTATAATCAAACAGAGGTTAAGAGGTTAATCAGCTATTAAGGAAACATGCACATATAACTGGTAAGGCAGCAGACAGTATAGATAAAAACAACACATATGCTTCAGGTATCATACTCTACACATCTAGCCATTAAAATCACTTTACAATAAGCACAGCAAATATAACAGATGCTGATAAAGGTTTAAAGTTCTTCAACTAGCTAAGTAGGGCCGAAAGCAAACCTTGCTTTTTCACACAGATAAATTCCTAAACCCTAAAAAACAATTGGACTGGGAATAGGCAGAAACTGCGGCGGGGTGGGCATGGCTCAGTCTATACGAGCGAGCATCCTTCTGGTTTAACCTTTGCGATACCCAGTAAAGTTGGGCTGTGAAAGGGAATATCTGATCAACAGGGGCAATTGAGACACTTTTATTTGTGTGAGAACAGGATTACCACTTATGTATAGATACACTCAAGTTGTATTACTTTCTCTTGCACTTTCACGTAAGTAAAATTTGGGGTTTATACTTTGTACTTAGTCTCCTGTATTGTCATACTCCAGAAGGTTTATACCAGTCTGTACTAATGTGTTAGAACATGCAAATAACACTCCAGTCCTTATAAATCATTTAATGACTATAGCTAAGTTAGCTGAAAAATATTCTTAGTGTAGTTGAGGGCGATACAGAGAAATGGATCCGCAAAGTACTTGCCTCAGCAACTGTTTATTTCCAGTCTACAAATGATTTTTTTAAAAAGTACAACAGAAATGTGATAAACAATATCTGATAAATCTGTGTCTGTGCATTGCCACGAAGCCATTTCTACTTTTTTTTACGTTAAAATGATTTTTTTTAATTTAAAATAAATGCATCATTAAAGTGGTTATAGCATCATTATTTAATGGGCAGTGGTGAATTGCTAATGGGGAGTGGGATTAAGTTATTTGCTCTATACAGTGATGACCATTTTCATTATAACTGTGTTATTCTGAGCTTTAACGTAAAATGCTATCTCATCTTATGATTAGATAAAGTAAAATATAATGATATCTGGTAGCAGAATTAATAAGTAGGCCAAGAAAAAGGAAAAATCACTATCTTTCCTTACTTTTAATAATTCACCATCTGGTTAGTAGTCAAGATTTTTCCAAGACAGGTGCATTCATACCTAATTTAAGCACAAAGTAATCATCTATTAATAGCCATGAGATCTAAAACTGAATCCATCAGTCTTAGATTGATTTGACAGTCAAGTGCCAGAAGCTCTTGTGTAGTGAATCATTTTTTTTTTATTTTCTTACTTCTGTAATAATTATTAAAACACTGCAGAGTTGTCATTGAGGAACAAATTTCACTCACCCTGCCATTATGCCTCAAGTCACAAAATCTATAAATGCATACTGTGATGGTAATATCTGCATGTTTGAAATCATGGTGTGATCTGCCAGTCACCAAAGGGTGGAACAGGTAGCACCCATTTGTGTGTTAAAAATAATGACATTACCTTTTTATCTGTTAGACAATCACCTGGAATATTTATATATGTATTCATATTTATAGACGCACAAATATACATATATATGCATGAGAGAGAGTGTGTGTGTGTGTGTGTGTGTGTGTGTGTGTGTGTGTATTTCTTAGTTGTATAACTCAGGCTGCATTCACTATATTATTATTTCTGAAAGGATAAGTGAGAATTTGAAAGTGCTATGCAAATATATCGTATAAGGGGGATGATCTGTGAGGAAGGATCCATGTACAAGGTGCACTATTGGGGTTTCAGTAAGCTGTTATGGAAACAATCCCATCAGGTAAGGCAATGGCATCTTTAACCAAGAAAGATATGTTCATTTGTTGCCCATTTATATCTGGTCTGTATAGGACTTGAAGCTGTATTGTTTCTCTTTGCAAAAGAGACATTATTTAACCATTGTAACCACCATGGATTACAAAAGTACTTGCATCACTATGACAAAAAATCTGCAGAACATGGGCTACTCAAAGATACTGCTGTTGAGCAGAATTCTAGCCTCCCTCACCCAGCAAGGTATCCTGACAGTTTATTCAGCTGATGGAATTTAGGTACTGGTAATCATGTACATGGTTTGCCCCTAAAGCTGTACCAGTCACAGAAATTATATAGGTTCATTGGTTCATAGGTTCATACTAGGCTATCTGCCCTAGGGCATTTATAAGCCTAGCCAGAGTTGTGTGGCTTTCACCACCCCTTAGGTTGAAGAATACTATACCCATTAGTTTGCCGTGCCTCTGTCCAGCAGTGATACAGAAATGATCCCCGGGGTAAACCTACGATCTCCCATCCACTGGTCAAGATTCCTCTTGAACAGAGCCAGCGAGGTGCTCTGTCTCACATGGACCGGGATTCTGTTCCACAGCATAGGGAGTCTCTGGGTGATGAATCTGTCCCTCCAGCACGTCCTATTTATATCCATGTTGAGGTTTAAGTCTCTTGCTCTTGTGGCTCTGGTGGATTTGGATTTTTTGAGGTGGAGCATGTCCATTAATTCCGGGTTGGACATGGCCTTGTATGTCAGGCACAGGTCACCTCTGAGCAGATGGTATGCAACTGAGTAGAGCTGGAGTTTCTTCAGTCGGGCAGCATATGGCATATTTTTGAGCCCCTTTATCCTTTTGGTGAGGAACTTTTGGGGTCTTTCCAATTGCTGCAGGTGTCGGGTAAGATACATTCCGAATGGGGCATTGTACTCAATCATTGGTCTGATAAGTGAAGAGTACAGGGGAACAATGACCTCCCTTGATCTGGATGTGAATCCCTTCATAATCAGGTGGGCAGTGTAGAAGGTCCTCCTAACCACTTTGGCAATGTGAGTGTCAAAAGAAAGGTTACTGTCAACTTGGGTCCCCACGTCCCTGATAACCTCTTCTGTGCTTAATGGATTGCCACCTATGTGGTAACTTGGGGTTACCTTGTTTTTACCAAAGGGTATGACTATACATTTTTTGGCGTTTAGCTTAAGGCCATGGCTCTGGCACCAGTTATCCATTTCTATGAGACCTCTCTGAAGGATATCTGTGTCTGATGGATTTTCAACTATGGTGCCTAGTTTGCAGTCATCTGCAAACTTTGTCAGCCACAATCCTCCTATGTTTGTCTGCACTTCTGAAAAGTAGATGCCGAACAAGAGGGGGCCCAGGACTGAGCCCTGTGGGACACTGCTTGTGACCGGCTTGGAGTCTGACATAGCACCAGCAATTCTAACCCTGTGGGTTCTGTCCTTGAGCTAGTTTGCAACCCATCTTGTGACATATGGGTTTACATTTAAGCTGGTGAGCTTTTCTATGATACCCGAGTGGGGTATTGTGTCGAAAGCTTTTGCAAGGTCAAGGTAGGCTGTGTGAACTGCCTTACCCTCATCAATGGCCTTGGTGACTGTTTCAAAAAAGTCGACCAAGTTCAAGAGGCACGATCTGCCCTTGACAAAGCCGAATTGGGTAGGATCCAATGTCTGTAGGTCCCCTATGTCTTTATTTATGAATTCCATTATGATCCTCTCCATAGCTTTGCAGACCAGGCTTGTTATGCTTATGGGGCGGTAATTACCAGGGTCCGTAGAAGCACCGCCTTTGTGGAGTGGGACCACACTTGCCGTACGCCACTCTTTGGGTACGTATCCTGTGGTAAGGCTAAGATTAAACAGCAGCCTTATGTGTGGGTTTAGTTCCTCATTGAGTTCATGTAGCACACAGCCGGGGACACCATTCGGTCCCATTGATGCTGTGTTTTTAGCTTTAGAGAGAGCAGCTCTCACCTGGGCATTTGAGATGATTGGGAGGCTACTCTCTGCTGCGATAGATATTTCTCCTTTTGGGGGGGAGGGATGGCAGAAATTTTCACTGAACCTGTCTGCCAGTATGTTTGCAATGTCTGTGGGTTCAGTGATTTTTGTATCATTTTGGACTAATTCTGAGCATATCTGGGAGTTTACACCCAGATTTCTAACATAGCTAAAGAAGGCCTTATGATTGTCTTTTGAGTCATTGGCGATTTTTCTCTCAAAGTTGGCCTTGGATGATTTTATGAGTGATCGTAGTTTTTTACTAGTATTGATCAGAGATGTCTTCCCTTTTAGGGATTTTGCTCTATCTTGTAGTAGCTTTCTCCTCTTGTTGTAAAGTTTGTTTATGGCTGGGGTCCACCAGATCGGGCGCTTGCCTTTGGTGGAAAGGGTCTTGATTTTATTTGGGATTGCTTGATCCATGCAATCCTGGAGGTGCTCGTAGAAAGCATTTGTAAGGGATTCAGCAGCATGGGTTGTGGTTTCCAATGGCTCAGTGGCCTTGAAGGATACCACACCAGTCTTAAGAAGCGTGAAGTTGGCTTTTGAGAAGTTCTTCACTGTGGTCTTTTTTGTTGGGGGTGGGGGCGGGATGTGGATCTCCAGTGAGATTAGTTTATGGTCTGATCTCACCAATGAGGGATATACTTCCGGTGTGGAGCATTTTGTCCCCATGTTTGTGATGATCAGGTCTAGTATATTTTCACCTCTTGTGGGAATGGTGACAAGTTGTTCCATAGCATTTGAGTTTATGAACTCCAGGAACCTTTGGGCTAGGGTATTTGGGCTTGAGTAATGTTCCCAGTCTATGTTTGGGTAGTTGAAGTCACCCAATATGATGGTGTTTGGAGAGACATTTATACTCTCCAGTGTCTTCAGGAAAGCTGTGTGGGGTTCCTGAGTTTGAGAGGGTGGCCTGTAACATGCTACAAACTGTAGAGCAGTTTTGCCTATGGTTAATTGCACCTGAATGGTCTCTGATGCTTCGTGAGTTGCCACCAGCCTGGAGGTGTGGGTATCCTTGATGAATATGGATACAACCCCTCCTTTTGTGGTATGGTCTGGGTATGATGAATGATATGTGCAACTCTTTCCACTGGAAGATGCAGAGTAGGTTTTCATAATATGTCTAGTGTGTGTGTGTGTTGTGTGTTTGGGGGGGGGGGGTAGTTATGCAGTTGATGTTAAGTGACTTTATTCTTTTTGATTCAGTTTTGGAGTTTTGCATTTTTGTATGTTCGACATTTGGTGACAGAATCTTTTTTTTCTTTTTTTAAATCAAACGGTCTTGTAAAACTACAGCAATTGAAATCTCCATCATCACCTTTAACTTATGCTCAGACTCAATATTGTAGCACCTCTGCATTTTGTATGTATGGACATCTCACCTATTGTGTTTAAATTACTAGGCTATGGAGAGCAACTAAACCTACTCTTAATGCATGGTCTACCCCAACTTACTGTAACTTCCAATATCACATGAATGTATACAATTATCATTATCACCTGAGATATGGCTAAATGATTCATAACTACTTACAACCCCTAAAATAAATAAATAAATACATAAATTACTGTGTTTCACCCCAAAACACACCTCTGCCAAAACAACACTATTCATTATCTTATCTGCTAGAAATACCATGATAGAACAAGGAAACCAAAGTTGTTGGGTGTCTTCATAGAAAACCAGTTGAAATTTGGCCACCATATTTCACATATGATTAAAAAGACAACCAAAAGAAAAAAATCAGCAAAAACAAGGTACATTTTATAGAGTAAACACCTATCTCACTGACATGGTCAGAAAAAGTATAACTGCCCCAATCTTCACTAACTTTCAAGTCTCACGACTGTCCAGACTTGAGCAATGTTATACTAAACTTGTAGTAAACTACAGAAATAGTGCTCACTACTTTCTAGCCCTCAAAAAATCAAACTGGTTAGAGCTATCATATCACCTAGCTCTTTCTCAGCTAAGTACAATACACAGACTTCACTATAGGCCAGAAAATTGCACAACCCTTAACATCTTAATATAACACTATCCCCCTAATTAAAATTTACACTATAGAGAAAGGTCACTAATCTTTATAACCAAATAATTTGATACTGCAGGTAACTACCTTCAAATAGTGTTGCTGAACTATGGAACCACACCTAAAACTTGACCTTTCAGTTTAATGGATCTGGTCCTGTACTTTTCCTGGATAAATGCTGTGAATATTCAGCTTGCCATATCATCAAGCCATTTTTCTTTATTCAGAATATTATGCTCCTCAGCCTGTCTTCTCTGATACCTGAATCATTTTAATAGCATCTTCCACCTATATACATTTCTTTGTAACACTGCTCACCCCATCTCTACACTTCTGATATAAACATTATGATAGCTGTATATGTAGGGTTCCTGTCACGTAGTTCAACTTTTAAAAGTTCGAACATTTCAACGGAGATCCTTGTACAGTGCAGCAATGGAAGTTGTCCATTGTCTGCACTGTAGTGCAATCTCAGAGTTGGTATATTTAAAGAGTGAGGGGTGTGGGGGTGCAGGGGGGCTTGTCTCCCCTGCTTAAGTTTTCAGGTAGTTTTTTTTCTGTTTTTTTTTTCTTTGATTTTCGAACTTTTATTATGAGTCCAAACATATGTCTCGACCATACGGTGTTTGAACTTTTAAAAGTTTGATTATCTGATATAGACCCATATATATAATTGCCTCTTAACCTGCTTTGCATCCTTCCTCTTCACTACAATATTCAATGAAAAACAATGAAATTCTGTTCTGGTTTAATCAAACAATCCAAAAGAAAGAAAATAAAACCACTGAAGAAAAATCCACTTTAGTAGTAGCAGAACTTCAGTAAACGCTTTTGTCTTAAAAAGGCTTCTTCAGACTGAAGTGAATACAATTACAAAACATTTAAATAACCAATTAATAAGTCACATGTCATGCTTGCTCAGTGTTTTAACCATTTGCATTTCAAAAACATAATGAACTCTTACCTATTATTCAAGCCTGGAAAATGACATGCATTTAATTTTACCTGTCACTCATATTTAAGCCATCCTAATTCATCTTCAGGGTTAAACCATAATTACACATCTTTTAAGGCTTCTAAAATTAAGAACTTAAAATCAACCTTATAACTTCCAGATTTAAAATGCTTAGCTAATTTTCTTTTCGTCCCCTTTTGAAATGGCATACTTAAGTCATGTGTTGTTCTTCCAATGCAATAACATTTGCATGTTGTACAGAATACTAAATAAACCACAAATTTAGACTTGCAAGAGAATGTCTCATTGATATAAATGTTCATGTTGTTAATAACTGTCTCTCTACAGTGTACAGAAAATTGCACATGTTGCAATTGTAACTTTTGATCATGCCTTTCCTTTTGTTCCTAACCTTAGACAAATTCAGTTTTTCTTGAATAAAGTTCTTAAAGCTTTTGCCCCTTCTTTGTGTAGAAAGAGGGTTATTATCGATAACTTCAGTAATATCAGGAGCTCCTCTAAAAAGACTCCAATTGATAGTTATATTTTTTATAACCCTGGAATCCATACTATTTGTTATAGGCATTCTAATTTTATGGTTATTAGTTCTGATTTTTTGGGTTTTAGATGTAGTTGCACTTCTTTGCTGTGTGACCATATGCTCAGTATTAAGAACCAAACTCTGTGGATGCGGCAGTCTGTAATTTGTCACAAAAATGATTGCTTTCTATTACATAATCCGCCTCACTAACAGTTAACTCACTGATTCTCATCAGTTGACCTTTGGCTAAGTTTATTTTAGTTTTGTAAGGATGCATACTACTAAAATGCAAATATGAATTGTTCTAAACTTTTTTTTTGTAAATTTTGGTGGCAAGTCTGTCTTCTTCTTTCGGCTTTTCCTGCATAGAGGTCACCACAGCAGATCACCTGTCTGCTCATGATTGGCAGTGGAGTTTTACGGTGTTGAATTGTCAGCCCAGTGCTCAACCTTCCACAGAAGGCACACACACACACGCACTCACACCTAGGACCAATTTAGAGTGTCCAATCCACCTACAGCATGTCTTTGGAATGTGGGAGGAAACTGGAGCACCCGGAAGAAACCCACGTGACCACAGGGAGGACATGCAGACTCCACAAGAAGGCACCCCAGCCAGGGATCGAACCGGAGAACCTCTTGCTGTGAGGCGGCAATGCTAACCGCTACACCACTGTGGCAGCCCCGGTGGCAAGTCTGTCCCCTACCTTAAAACACACACACATCTAAAAAATGAATAGAAACTTGAGTGTACTGGTAAGTAAATTTCAAATAGCTGCATACATTGTTTAAATAGGTGGTAAAACTTTCCAAAGTAGATTTTTCTTCACTGGTTTTATTGTCTTTCACTACAATATTAACATTTTCTGTCTTATCTAGCTCCTTCCTTCACCTCCATTTATTTGAATTTCTAAACACTAATCACATGATCCATTATATATCTGATAAACACAGGAATATACCTCTTCGAATGCTCAATCTTTAACATCTGTAATGTGTAAGCCCCTTTTATACTGTAATGGTTGCCTCTTTTTTCATACAAATGTAATCCAATTAAGAAATATATGTTTAATTGTTAATGCACACTATTTAATGTCTGTTCATTTATATTAATGTCTTTTTGAAAAATGTTCGTAATATGTTGAAGCTTTTCTGCCCAGATGTCCGATGAAAAGGCGTGATTTGACTAAATCGAGTTGGACAACCACAGTAAACAAAAAGCAAAATAAAAATACATAAAAGTAAAAATAAATTCATGTCTCTGTCTCTGCTATGGCTCCTTTGTAGTCCTGATAAAAATTACAGTATTTCTGATGACCATGCTGGTGACATTCCATGCCCCAGTTCAGTGATGGCAAACCTTGTGTGCCAGGAGGTTGTGAAATGCCAAACCCAAAATAATTCAGTGCACTTTTCATGAAAAAGGAATGCAAAAGCAGTGTCTTTGGTAACTTTGGTGTTGGTGATTGCTGACATGTCAGCCAAAACGTCGTGACATGTCATCTTTGACTAGTGTGTCACAGGTTTGCCATCACTGCCCCAGCATGTGTCTCAATTCATGGTGGGTGGCTGGCTTTTCCTATGTTAGCAATGGTCCTGTTTGTCTCTGCTGGCCACATGGCCACTGCTCAAAATCTCTACTGATAATTTACTGTGTCCCCTCCCTCATTATACAATTTCCTTGTGTGCTGCTGCTTTGCTGTTACAGTCTTCATTGTTAATTCTCACAGTTCCACTCAGGACATTGACCTGCTGTTTCAGTGCAGATCTGTGAATTATAAGTTTGCAGAATGCCCAATATTTCCTCAAACTTTAAAACCTCGTAAATCAGTATGTTTCCCTAAGTTTTTTTCTTTGACATAAAATGGTGGCTTTGACCTAGCTATTATAAATGATAATCACTTGCATTTATAACCTGGAAACCAATTTACTATTGATCTTTACATTTTACTGATTTTTGTCTTAAAGAAAAATCAGACTTTGTAGAAGAAGCAAAAAAAAAAGCCCTTTTACTTGTAAAAGCTTCTGAAATGATGTAAACATCTCTAAACCTGTTTTGTGATATTTTTTTCCCTCCTGCAGACTACATTGCTTGGCATTGTTTTGTCTAGATCTTAACATTAAGTGCTGTGTAATAAAGCTTTGGTATGCTGGACTAATTAATTGTTAATTCTTTTTTGGCTGATGTTCAATGAATTCATAACCAGTTCTACTATGCAATGATGATTTCCTGAAAGTTGATGCACCAACATGACAATAAATCAATAAATAAAATAAAAAATTCCAAATTCAGAAGGACAAAACAGACTCATTTTTAGTTTTTTTTTTTTTTCTTTCGGGGATGGGGATGGAGAGACCTGCTGGAAACCTATGCACCTCAATATACCTCATACACCCTTAAATTATATATACTGATTTCATAGTCTCACCAACTCAAAGGAGGGAGAAATATCCCAAAACAAGTAAATCATTGCAAGCACTTAGAAATCACATTGGCAATGATTTCCTATGGGAAACAGCATGAGGCATTATGTTGTTCATCTTTTCCTTCTTAGTGCTACTGATATTCTTCTTCTTTCAGCTTTTCCGATTCGGGATCACCACAGTGGATCACCTGTCTGCTTATGATTGGCAGTGGAGTTGTACAGTGTTGAGTTGCTAGCCCGGCACCCAACCTTCTACGGAAGGCACGCACACATACACGCACTCACACCTAGGGCCAATTTATAGTCTCCAATCCACCTGCAGCATGTCTTTGGGATGTGGGAAAAACCTGGAGCACCTGGAGGAAACCCATGCGACCACAGGGAGGACATGCAGACTCCGCACAGAAGGCACCCCAGCCGAGGATCAAACCAGAGAACCTCTTGCTGTGAGGCGCCAATGCTAACTGCAGCATCACCATGACCACCCTTCTTAGTGCTACTGATATTCAAACTATTTCATATTGAGCATGTGTAAGGGAGCTTTCTTAAAGAGTCAACTAGTATGATGACTGATTTTGAGAAATACTAAATTTTTAGAAGTATTTTCACATTGCAAAATGCTGTTAACAGCAGTCTGTGAAGGAATCCTCCCACATGTATGCTTAACACACTTCTGACCATCCTTGAACATGTACTCACACCACACACACACACACACACACACACACACACACACATAAATATATATATATATATATATATATATATATATATATATATATATATATATATATATATATATATATATATTTATATGACTACCATCTATTCATTCTTATGGCCTAGTGAACAAATTTGCTCTCTCTCCAGTTTACTTATGGCTACAGTAGTATTCTTATATAATGTGAAATGATCTGTTATTGCTGTGTCCATAATCTATGGTTGTACCATATATTTTACAGTGATAACTGTCTAGCATAGTCTATAGCACTTTCTGGGGCTTTCCATAACCTTGATTCTGAAGTGTTCTTAATTATGCTTGTTATTTGGTCTTGGGTTGCCATTATATCACCCATAAACACATCTTTGGGGCAACATTTTCTTTCTGGCTCAGAGTAGATCACTGATATATGTAGCATATCTCCCTGAAAGCTAGAGTATTTTGCTTTACCTTCCAGCTTTTTTAACTCTGCATACTTTCCAGGAAAGATCTACTTGCATTGTCATATACAGATGCTTTGAATAATCCATCCCACATTCAAAAGCAAGAATAGAGGGGATTCAACAATGATACCTATACATGACATCATATTGTCTCAGTAACTAAATATTATCAACTCTACTGTTCTCACTATTTATCTGGCAGCTTCTGCAAATTATCCAAGTTATGTTTTGCTGATTCTCTAGAAAATGATGAAAACATACTTTTTATTAACAATACGTCAGATGGTAATGGAAGTGCAGATTCCCAGAGCATGGAAGGAAAAATATGTGACATCATCACAGTCATTACAGCCTACATATATAAACTGACACAGTTTTAAACAGGCTTCAGTAAAATTATGAGCTAGGCATGCAACTGCCAATGTGGAAGCCATGTTTAAATGACATTTCCAATAATGACCATTTCCGCCATGTTTAAATGATATTTCCTATAACGACCATTTCCACCATGTTTAAATGGCATTTCCAATAATGACCATTTCCGCCATGTTTAAATGACATTTCCAATAATTACCATTTCTGCCATGTTTAAATATTTACTATAATGACCATTTCTGCCATGTTTCGATGATATTTCCAATAATGACCATTTCTGCCAGGTTTAGATGATATTTCCAATAATGACCATTTCCACCATGTTTAAATGACATTTCCAATAATGACCATTTCCGCCATGTTTAAATGACATTTCCAATAATGACCATTTCTGCCATGTTTAAATATTTCCTATAATGACCATTTCCGCCATGTTTAGATGATATTTCCAATAATGACCATTTCTGCCATGTTTAAATGACATTTCCAATAATGACCATTTCCCCCATGTTTAAATATTTCCTATAATGACCATTTCTGCCATGTTTAAATGACATTTCCAATAATGACCATTTCCGCCATGTTTAAATGACATTTCCAATAATGACAATTTCTGCCATGTTTAAATATTTCCTATAATGACCATTTCCACCATGTTTAAATGACATTTCCAATAATGACCATTTCTGCCATGTTTAAATATTTCCTATAATGACCATTTCCACCATGTTTAAATGACATTTCCAATAATGACCATTTCTGCCATGTTTAGATGATATTTTCAATAATGACCATTTCTGCCATGTTTAGATGATATTTCCAATGACCATTTCTGCCATGTTTAGATGATATTTCCAATAATGACCATTTCTGCCATGTTTAAATGACATTTCCAATAATGATCATTTCTGCCATGTTTAAATATTTCCTATAATGACCATTTCCGCCATGTTTAGATGATATTTCCAATAATGACCATTTCTGCCATGTTTAAATATTTCCTATAATGACAATTTCCATCATGTTTAAATGACATTTCCAATAATGACCATTTCTGCCATATTTAGATGATATTTCCAATAATAACCATTTCCTTTGACCAGCAGAATGTGCCTGCTGCTGCTTCTTCTGAAAATGGAATGTTTTTGACGGAAATGCTTTCACCTCATTTTTTAATCCCTGTGGCTAGTATTGCTTAGTACTTCTAGAATACAGTAATATAATATTTTAAATTTATAGAAAATAAACTGCGCAGAACAAACAATGTAAAATATCTATAGTATCTTCTTGCTACCTGAATTAGAAATGTCTGTGTTTTATGCAATGAACATTATGATATTTATTCAAAGCATTGTTTGCATAGCACAATTTTTTTTAAACATTGAACAGTTAATTTTTTAAAATGAAGAACCTGTCATAAAGCAGCTAATAGTTATATGTTTACAGTTGAAAATTAAAGTATTATATAAATGTCCTGTTTAATAATGATCATGCCTCTTGGTAGAGGATGATTGATAATTGTTTGCAGTTTTTAATTAAGAAGAATTAATTTGACTTAAATAAGTGACCAGCAGGCCATGAAACAGTGACAACAGAAGTAATGGTTAGAAATGACTAGAGGATTTAAAACAATCTTAATTTCAAAAATGGGAAGACATTTGGACAACATTTTATTTTGGAACCAGTCTCCAGAGAAGCCAAAAGGCTGCTAAAAGCAGCCAGTACAGTTTGACAAAGAAACACATAAACTAAATTGAAGCAACATATTATACAATTCCCACAAGATACATAAATATTTGAGAAAATATGCAATTAAAATCAAATAATAATGTGGATAAAAGCTATCAGAATATGTGGCATTCAAACTGAGTATATAGCATTCATAAAGCCTTCCTACATATACAGTCGAAAAGGTAAAAAGGGATAATTAGGCATAATGGAGGAGAACAGAGCCTTGATGTCTGTGTAAGGAAAAAGACAGTGAATATATCTTATTGTATGCTATAGTAGATATTAGGATTTTACTTGATGTTTATGTGCAATATTTTTGCTTGCATCCTGAATAAGAATAATTTAAATATTTTGGCTGCTAAGAATCTGATATTTGGGTACTATTTTACCATTGCTTGTACTGTTTGCAAAATATAATTATTTAGAAGACTGTAAATGTTTGATGATAATTGCTTTTTTGACTTATTCATCTCTCTGAAGAGGTTGTCTTAAATCTAGCAATACATATTTATTTATTGTCTGTGTGTTATAGGCTGTTGTGGCATTGTTTGATAAAGTGTTATGAATCCAGGCCTGATGACTAATACTTCTTTGTAATCTCTTATTTATTTGAAAGTTAATGTTTCTTTTTCTGCTTAGTATTCATATGAAAGTTAAGCCAACAATGTTCAGTTCAATCAGACAGAAAGCTTTAATTTCATATTCACTCCTGATGTAGCTTAAAAAAACTCAAATAATGATTATCAAACTGATTGTGCTTTCTTTATCGCATATCTGATATTTGCTATTGGTGCTTATGTAGCTGACATTTTATTCATAGGTTCATAGATGTTTGCTAGGCTAATGACCACAGGGGCTTTTTTAAGCCTAGCCATGCATCCCAAATCTCTGACAAGTATTGGTACCCTTGAAAAGTCTAAGCAGGGGCTTGGGAGGTGAAACATTTACAAGCAGGGGCTTGGGAGGTGAACCATTTACAGGCTGCTTGTGTCTATTAGAGACATAGGTGCCAAGCCAGGGATGAATTTCCTGTTCACCATCCAATTGTCCAAGTTGCACTGTAATTGGAGTTATACTTTAATTGGGTTAGGGAGGAACTCTGCTTTACATGCCAGGGATACAAACCTGTCTCTCCAGCAAGTCCTATTTATATACATGCAAGGTTTAAGTCTTTAGAATGGGTAATTCTTCTGCTGTTTGTTTTGTTCAAAGGAGGTCCATCAGAATGGGGTCTGACAATGTGCTGTATGCCGTGAATAGATCTCCCCTCAACAGCCTATAGGAGAAAGAATACAGGGATAGGGTCCTGACATTTTGCTTATGCCCTGTATTCTTTTAATGAGAAAACTCTGTGGAAATTCCATTTGTTGGATATGCCTGGTTAGGTACATGCCAAAGGGGGCATTGTACTCAATGATAGGTCTGTTGAATGCTCACTATAGTGGAAGAAGGACTTTCTTGGACCTAGATGCCACATCTTTGTTTATAAGTTGTGCAGTATAAAGTGATTTCCTCACTACTGTAGATACGTGGTGGTCAAAGGCTAGATTACTGTCTATGTGTGTCCCGAACTCTATGACTACTGGGTCAACTCTAAGGAATTTGTTGTCAATATGATAGTTACCAGGGGTGGATGACTTCCTGAAGCATGGTATTATGCATTTCTTGGCTATTAGTTTTAGTCAGTGGCTCTGACACCGATTGTTTGTCTGTGTCAGCCCTTCCTTGAGAACATTTGTGTCTGTATGGGATTCAGTGACAGGCCCTAATTTGCAATCATCTGCAAATTTAGCCAGCTAGAGATCATTGACATTGGCCTTGACTTTAGTGAAGTAAATGCCAAAAAGGAGCAGTCCAAGGAATGATCCCTGAGGGACTCCACTTGTGAATGTCTTCTTTGTAGAGATGGATTCCCCAATTTTAACTTCCTGGGTCCTGTATGTGAGCCAGTTGGCTATCCACCAGGTGACATATCTGTTTGTATCTAACCTCTTGAGTTTGTCAACAATGCCCGAGTAGAGTATTATGTCAAATGCCTTGGCCAGATAAAGGTAGGCAGTGTGAATCATTTTGCCCTCATCCATTGCTTTGGTGACCTTCTCAAAGAAGTTCATTAAGTTGAGTAGGCATGACCTGCCCTCATTGAAAACAAAGTGAGTTGGGTCCAGTGTCTGGAGGTTTACCATAACATTATTGATCATTTCCATGATAATTCATTCCATGGCTTTTCATATAAGATTAGTGAGATGTATGGGTGTCTCTCTCTAGTTTCTAGGGACTGAAGATGGCACACCTTTGTTTAGAGACTTGACTGTTGCTGTTGTCCATTCATGAGGCACAGAGTCTGTGTGAAGGCTACAGTTAAATACCAGTTCCAGAGGGTCTAATAGGTAATGTTTCATGCTATTTGCGAAGTATCCTGGGATATTGTCTGGGCCCATTGATGCAGTGTTCTTGACCTTAGAGAGAGCATTAAGGACCTGTCCCTAGTGATAGCAGGGGAGTTATATTTGATGGTATTTCCTGAGGGAAGGTTGAGGGGAAGAGAGGAGTAAAATTGGAGATGAATTTGTCGGCCATTAGGTTTGCCTATCTTCTGGCTCAATATATATGGCACTATTTGCAATGATCTCTGTGCACAATTGTGTATTGCCTTTGAGGTTGCGGCATAGTAAATAATGCCTTGTGGTTGTCCTTGGCCTGGAAGGCCAAAAGTACCTCAAATGTGGCTTTGGTAGACTTTATTTGTCCTCTGAGTTGTTTGTTTAGTTTGATGAGAGTGCTTTTATCCTGCTGGGTGCCACGCCTCTTAATTTTTGCCATGATTTTCTTCCTTCTGTTATACAGCCTATTCATTTTGTGATTCCATCAAGTTGGCATGTTTTTTAATTTAGTTCTGTATTTCTTACTGGTGGGTACAGCTTCCTCTGTGAAGTTATTAACATGTTTGGTATAGGGTTTCTTGAACAGTTCTGCATAGGTGGCAGTGTTCTCAAGGTTTATGGGACCTTCAAATTTTGCTAGGTTATCACTTTATAGCAGGAACGTAAGATTAGAATAGTTCCTGAATGTTCCAGGGTTAGCTGGCAGTCCATGTTTTATTTTTACTACAAAGGAGACCATTTTGTGGTTTGACCTTATTAGAGAAGACATTACACTAGGGTGTGTACAGCACTCTTCCATATTAGTGAGGTATGGTTGCACCCCTGGTTGATGTATTGACAATCTGGTCCAGGGACTTTGTGTTTTGAAAATCCAAGAATCTCTGTGCCTGTACTTTTGGTGTCATATTGGATTCCCAGTTAATAGTGGAGTAATTAAAGTCACCCATTAATATGGTATCGGGTTGAATGGTACATGTTTACACTAAATTTAAATACATGGTAAGTGTTTCCTGGGGCATGGAGGGGGGAACCTAAAGCTTGCAGGAAGTGATCTTGGATTTTGCCTATGGTAATGTGAACATGGAGTAGCTCAAGTGCATTGTTCTGTTTGACCATCCTTGAGGTATATTTGTAACTTTGTGCTTTGTATACTCCTTATGTGTTTTTGTGGTGCTTTGTATATTCTAAATGTGTTTTTTGTGGAGCATTTCTCCCCAGGCTTCCACTGAAAATGGGCTCTACTTGGCCCAGTTGAGTTTACTGGTAAACAAATGCCAATAAATAAATAAATATTTATTTTTGAAGTAAATTAAGATACCTCCACATTTAGTCCCTCTATGTGTAGGAACTTATCTAAATGTGTGGAAGGTATTACAATTTTTCCTATGTATTTCCATATGATATTAACTCTACATATATACTGCTAGGTAAAATGGTATATGTTTCTGTTGAGGGAGCATTTCTCTCAGGGTACTTAAATATGTTTTACCTATCAGACAGAGTTACGCTGTTTGCTCTCTTTCACTGATTAGAGGTGCAATGAGTCTTATTTGATTTATCAAATTAGCATTCCCTTGTAAGAAAAGAACTTTGATGTCTAGGTCTACAAGACTTCAATTTCTCTGTAATAAAATAACATTTATATAACTGTTTTATTACTCCCCTGTAATAACATTTGATCTCACAGATTGTTCACTGAAAGTAACAGGCTCTATTCACTTGTATTAAACATAAAACTGCTTCCATATCACTTCTAGTTCAGGCATTGCATTTCATATATCAGAATTGTCATCTCACATTGGACGTTTGCCTTAACCAGTCTCTTTGTTCAACAATACTACTTCCTAACCAAAACTGCCGTCTGTTATTTACAATGCAAAATAATAACTTATGTTGAACTTCTCCATCATGCAGTTTCTGATTTAAATCATGTTAATCCTGCATTATTAAACTGATTCCATCCTAATTATGTCTGCGGTTCTGCTATCTTTAGTAATCCTGCTTCTACTCAACCACATAATTTTATTCCTTTTAAATTATGTCCAAGGTCTGTGACTTATTTTCATAATATAATTCATGCTACTGTAGGTTCACCAGCCTTAATGATGCATGCCTCCTTCCTACTAATGTTGTATTTTATCACAACAGTCTAACCATATCCTGAAATGTGTTTTAGTAGGCCCTCTGTGAAAATATACCACTTTTTATACCCTACTGCCATCTCTAAATAATGCTGTTAAGCCGAATCTGGTATACACATACTGCTGTTAAAGTATCCCTCATCCAGGTGTTTCACAAGACTGAGGATTCACCTGACCACACCAAGAAAAGACCAATCATTTCAGATGGTTGTTTCAGTGCCTGGTGTTTTTATACCTTCTGACTTTGTTTATCTTGATTGGAAGTGGCTGTATTTTACTGCATTTTTACTCCTTTGAAGGCTTTTGAGCAGAGGTGGTAGAGTTTTTTTTGTATTAAACTGTTTCTCTGTATCTGTGGCTGTGCTTTTGTTTTTCATTCTACTGAGTGGTTTATATAAACAGTAACCTCCACTCCCTGCAACCTCACCTTCTACCAGATGAGTAGTAGAACCCTATCTTAATATTTTCCTTAAAGAGAAGTCTAACCATACAGTGCATCTTTTAGAGGCATAGTCGTGCAGTCCCCTCTTTACTGATGTTCCAGCTGCTCATCCTTTAAATCGACATAAGAAATGAATAAATGGTGTTTATAGATTTTTCATATTTGAAAAAGCTCTGTGGCAAGATCGCTGTTTGATATTTTGTCCATTGTCTAGACTACAAAAAGTGACAGGAATTCAACCTTTAGCTGTTTTTTCAATCTCATAAAATGGAAATGAGGGAGGAAAGCTTAATGGAAATTGCCAGAGTTGCCTTAAGCATACATGGCTATATCCTGTGGAATGGTTTTCACCTAAATTGCTGGGGGTCATAATGCTCTTGACATAGGAGGTAGGATTAAATCAATTTGACAAATAATACCACTACTTTCCCCTTGTTGCAGGAAAAACAGCAGATTTGCAGAGTGAGTAAACAAAATTAAAGTTGTCGTGATGCAGGATGTAGCTCTGGAGACTGAAAAAAATGTTGCAGATGATTTAAGAAGAAGAACCAGATGATGTATCCCTTGTTTCATGAAGTGATATTGTAGTCAAATGTGTATAGGAATCTGCTGGTAGTGAAATTGAGACTGTTTTTTGGATGTGCTCTTGCACAAGAATCTGCTGATGTTAAAACTGAGACTGCTTTTGGTGCTACAGGCAATTTATAAAGTAGAGCAGGATGAAACCATGATGCAAAATCAGCTGTGGTGAATAAGAAACAAAACTTTGCAGTTTACAATGATTCAGTTCCTTTTTGTGACTGTAGAGAAACAGCAAATGAAGAATACTGAGCACAAATATTCATATGTTGGGTTGTGAGCTCCGTGCATCCATTTAATCACTTTAATGAGCACAAACATTCATATGTTAGGTTGTGAGCTCCGTGCATCCATTTAATCACTTTACTGAGTACAAACATTCATATGTTAGGTTGTGAGCTCCGTGAATCCATTAAATCACTTTACTGAGCACAAACAATCATATGTTAGGTTGTGAGCTCCGTGCATCCATGTAATCACTTTACTGAGCACAAACATTCATATGTTAGGTTGTGAGCTCCGTGCATCCATTTAATCACTTTACAGAGTACAAACATTCATATGTTAGGCTGTGATCTCCGTGCATCCATTTAATCACTTTACTGAGTACAAACATTCTTATGTTCAGATTGTGAGCTCCGTGGAAGCATTTAATCACTTTACTGAGCAAAAACATTCATATGTTAGGTTGTGAGCTCCATGCATCCATTTAATCACTTTACTGAGCACAAACATACATATGTTAGGTTGTGAGCTACATGCATCCATTTAATCTCTTCACTGAGCACAAACATTCATATGTTAGGCTGTGAGCGCCGTGCATCCATTTAATCACTTTACTGAGTACAAACATTCATATTTTCAGGTTGTGAGCTCTGTGCATCCATTTAATCACTTTATTGAGCACAAACATTCATATGTTAGGTTGTGAGCTCGGTGCATTCATTTAATCACTTTACTGAGCACAAACATTCATATGTTAGGTTGTGAGCTCCGTGCATCCATTTACTCTTTACTGAGCACAAACATTCATATGTTAGGTTCTGAGCTCCCTGCATACATTTAACCACTTTACTGAGCACAAAAATTCATATGTTCAGGTTGTAAGCTCCCTGCATCCATTTAATCACTTTACTGAGCACAAACATTCATATGTTAGGTTGTGATCTCCCTGCATACATTTAATCACTTTACTGAGCACAAGCATTCATATGTTCAGGTTGTGAGCTCCGTGCATCCATTTAATCACTTTACTGAGCACAAACATTCATATGTTAGGTTGTGAGCTCTGTGCATCCATTTAATAACTTTACTGAGCACAAACATTCATATGTTTAGGTTGTGAGAATCGTGCATCCATTTAATCTCTTTACTAAGCACAGACAATCATATGTTAAGATGTGAGCTCTGTGCATCCATTTAATCACTTTACTACTGAGCTCAAACATTCATATGTTAGGTTGTGAGCTCCGTGCATCCATTTAGTCACTTTACTGAGCACAAAAATTCATATGTTAGGTTGTGAGCTCCGTGCATCCATTTAATCACTTTACTGAGCACAAACATTCATATGTTCAGGTTGTGAGCTCCATGTATCCATTTAATCACTTTACTGAGCACAAATATTCATATGTTAGGCTGTGAGTGCTGTGCATCCATTTAATCACTTTACTGAGCACAAATATTCATATGTTGGGTTGTGAGCTCCGTGCATCCATTTAATCACTTTAATGAGCACAAACATTCATATGTTAGGTTGTGAGCTCCGTGCATCCATTTAATCACTTTACTGAGTACAAACATTCATATGTTAGGTTGTGAGCTCCGTGAATCCATTTAATCACTTTACTGAGCACAAACATTCATATGTTAGGTTGTGAGCTCTGTGCATCCATGTAATCACTTTACTGAGCACAAACATTCATATGTTAGGTTGTGAGCTCTGTGCATCCATTTAATCACTTTACAGACTACAAACATTCATATGTTCAGGTTGTGAGCTCCGTGGAACCATTTAATCACTTTACTGAGCAAAAACATTCATATGTTAGGTTGTGAGCTCCATGCATCCATTTAATCACTTTACTGAGCACAAACATACATATGTTAGGTTGTGAGCTCCATGCGTCTATTTAATCTCTTCACTGAGCACAAACATTCATATGTTAGGTTGTGAGCTCCATGCATCCATTTAATCACTTTACTCTGCAAAAACATTCATATTCAGGTTGTGAGCTCCGTGCTTCCATTTAATCACTTTACTGAGTACAAACATTCATATTTTCAGGTTGTGAGCTCTGTGCATCCATTTAATCACTTTATTGAGCACAAACATTCATATGTTAGGTTGTGAGCTCCGTGCATTCATTTAATCACTTTACTTAGCACAAACATTCATATGTTAGGTTGTGAGCTCCGTGCATCCATTTCTTCTCTTTACTGAGCACAAACATTCATATGTTAGGTTCTGAGCTCCCTGCACACATTTAACCACTTTACTGAGTACAAACATTCATATGTTCAGGTTGTGAGCTCCATGTATCCATTTAATCACTTTACTGAGCAGAAACATTCATATGTTAGGTTGTGAGCTCTGTGCATCAGTTTAATCACTTTACTGAGCACAAACATTCATATGTTAGGTTGTGAGCTCCGTGCATCCATTTAATCACTTTACTGAGTACAAACATTCATATGTTAGATTGTGAGCTCCGTGCATCCATTTAATCACTTTACTGAGCACAAACATTCATACGCTAGGTTGTGAGCTGTGTGCATCCATTTAATCTCTTTACTGAGCACAAACATTCATATGTTAGGTTGTGAGCTCCGTGCATCCATTTAATAACTTTACTGAGCACGAACATTTATATGTTAGGTTGTGAGCTCCGTGCATCCATTTAATCACTTCACTAAGCACAAACATTCATATGTTCAGGTTGTGAGCTTCATCCATCAATTTAATCATTTTACTGAGCACAAATATTCATATGTTAGGTTGTGAGTTACGTGCATCCATTTAATCACTTTACTGAGCACGAACATTCATATGTTAGGTTGTGAGCTCCGTGCAATCACTTTACTCAGCACAGACATTCATATGTTAGGTTGTGAGTTACGTGCATCCATTTAATCACTTTATTGAGCACGGACATTCATATGTTAGGTTGTGAGCTCCGTGCATCCATTTAATAACTTTACTGAGCACAAACATTCATAAGTTAGGTTGGGAGCTCTGTGCATCCACTTAATAACTTTACTGAGCACAAGCATTTATATGTTAGGTTATGAGCTCTGTGCATCCATTTAATCACTTTACTGACCACAGACATTCATTTGTTCAGGTTGTGAGCTCCGTGCATCCATTTAATCACTTTACTGAGCACAAATGTTCATATGTTAGGTTGTGAGCTCTGTGCATCTATTTAATCACTTTACTGAGCACAAATGTTCATATGTTAGGTTGTGAGCTCTGTGCATGCATTTAATCACTTTACTGAGCACAAACATTCATATGTTAGGTTGTGAGCTCTGTGCATCCATTTAATCACTTTACTGAGCACAAACGTTCATATGTTAGGTTGTGAGCTCTATGCATCCATTTAATCACTTTACTGAGCACAAACGTTCATATGTTAGGTTGTGATTCTGTGCATCCATTTAATCACTTTACTGAGCACAAATGCTCATATGTTATGTTGTGAGCTGTGTGCATCCATTTAATCACTTTACTGAGCAAAAACATTCATATGTTAGTTTGTGAGCTCTGTGCATCCATTTAATCACTTTACTGAGCACACACATTCATATGTTAGGTTGTGAGCTCTGTGCATCCATTTAATCACTTTACTGAGCTCAGAAATTCATATGTTCAGGTTGTGAGCTCCGTGCATCCATTTAATCTCTTTACTGAGCACAAACATTCATATGTTAGGTTGTGAGCTCCATGCATCCATTTAATAACTTTACTGAGCACGAACATTTATATGTTAGGTTGTGAGCTCCGTGCATCTTTTTAATCACTTCACTAAGCACAAACATTCATATGTTCAGGTTGTGAGCTTCATCCATCAATTTAATCACTTTACTGAGCACAAATATACATATGTTAGGTTGTGAGCTACGTGCATCCATTTAATCACTTTACTGAGCACGAACATTCATATGTTAGTTTGTGAGCTTTGTGCATCCATTTAATCACTTTACTGAGCACAGACATTCATATGTTAGGTTGTGAGCTCCGTGCATCCATTTAATCACTTTACTGAGCACAAACATTCATATGTTAGGTTGTGAGCTCTGTGCATGCATTTAATCACTTTACTGAGCACACACGTTCATATGTTAGGTTGTGAGCTCTGTGCATCCATTTAATCACTTTACTGAGCACAAACGTTCATATGTTAGGTTGTGAGCTCTGTGCATCCATTTAATCACTTTACTGAGCACAAATGTTCATATGTTAGGTTGTGAGTCTGTGCATCCATTTAATCACTTTACTGAGCACAAATTCTCATATGTTATGTTGTGAACTCTGTGCATCCATTTAATCACTTTACTGAGCACAAACATTCAGATGTTAGTTTGTGACCTCTGTGCATCCATTTAATCACTTTACTGAGCACAGACATTCATATGTTAGGTTGTGAGCTCTGTGCATCTATTTAATCACTTTACTGAGCACAAATGTTCATATGTTAGGTTGTGAGCTGTGTGCATCCATTTAATCTCTTTACTGAGCACAAACATTCATATGTTAGTTTGTGAGCTCTGTGCATCCATTTAATCACTTTACTGAGCACAAACATTCATATGTTCAGGTTATGAGCTCCATCCATCAATTTAATCACTTTACTGAGCACAAACATTCATATGTTAGGTTGTGAGCTCCGTGCATCCATTTAATCACTTTACTGAGCACAAACATTCATATGTTCAGGTTGTGAGCTCAGTGCATCCATTTAATCACTTTACTGAGCACAAACATTCATATATTCAGGTTGAGAGCTCAGTGCATCCATTTAATCACTTTACTGAGCACAGACATTCATATGTTCAGGTTGTGAGCTCCGTGCATCCATTTAATCACTTTACTGAGCACAAACATTCATATGTTCAGGTTGTGAGCTCAGTGCATCCATTTAATCCCTTTACTGAGCACAAACATTCATATGTTAGGTTGTGAGCTCCGTGCATCCATTTAGTCCCTTTACTGAGCACAGACATTCATATGTTAGGTTGTGAGCTCTGTGCATCCATTTCATCACTTTACTGAGCACAAACATTCATATGTTAGGTTGTGAGCTCTGTGCATCCATTTAATCACTTTACTGAGCACAAACATTCATATGTTAGGTTGTGAGCTCTGTGCATCCATTTAATCACTTTACTGAGCACAAACGTTCATATGTTAGGTTGTGAGCTCTGTGCATCCCTTTAATCACTTTACTGAGCACAAACGTTCATATGTTAGGTTGTGAGCTCCGTGCATCCATTTAACCACTTTACTGAGCACAAACATTCATATGTTAGGTTGTGAGCTCCGTGCATCCATTTAATAACTTTACTGAGCACAAACATTCATAAGTTAGGTTGTGAGCTCTGTGCATCCACTTAATAACTTTACTGAGCACAAGCATTTATATGTTAGGTTATGAGCTCCGTGCATCCATTTAATCACTTTACTGACCACAGACATTCATATGTTCAGGTTGTGAGCTCCATGCATCCATTTAATCACTTTACTGAGCACAAATGTTCATATGTTAGGTTGTGAGCTCTGTGCATCCATTTAATCACTTTACTGAGCACAAACATTCATATGTTAGGTTGTGAGCTCTGTGCATGCATTTAATCACTTTACTGAGCACAAACGTTCATATGTTAGGTTGTGAGCTCTGTGCATGCATTTAATCACTTTACTGAGCACAAATGTTCATATGTTAGGTTGTGAACTCTGTGCATCCATTTAATCACTTTACTGAGCACAAACGTTCATATGTTAGGTTGTGAGCTCTGTGCATCCATTTAATCACTTTACTGAGCACAAACGTTCATATGTTAGGTTGTGAGTCTGTGCATCCATTTAATCACTTTACTGAGCACAAATGCTCATATGTTATGTTGTGAGCTCTGTGCATCCATTTAATCACTTTACTGAGCACAAACATTCATATGTTAGGTTGTGACCTCTGTGCATCCATTTAATCACTTTACTGAGCACAGACATTCATATGTTAGGTTGTGAGCTCTGTGCATCTATTTAATCACTTTACTGAGCACAAATGTTCATATGTTAGGTTGTGAGCTGTGTGCATCCATTTAATCTCTTTACTGAGCACAGACATTCATATGTTAGTTTGTGAGCTCTGTGCATCCATTTAATCACTTTACTGAGCACAAACATTCATATGTTAGGTTGTAAGCTCTGTGCATCCATTTAATCACTTTAATGAGCTCAGAAATTCATATGTTCAGGTTGTGAGCTCTGTGTACCCATTTAATCACTTTACTGACCACAGACATTCATATGTTCAGATTGTGAGCTCCGTGCATCCATTTAATCACTTTACTGAGCACAAACATTCATATGTTAGGTTGTGAGCTCCGTGCATCCATTTAATCACTTTACTGAGTACGAACGTTCATATGTTAGGTTGTGAGCTCCATGCATCCATTTAATCACTTTACTGAGCACAAACATTCATATGTTCAGGTTGTGAGCTCCATCCATCAATTTAATCACTTTACTGAGCACAAACATTCATATGTTAGGTTGTGAGCTCCGTGCATCCATTTAATCACTTTACTGAGCACAAACATTCATATGTTCAGGTTGTGAGCTCAGTGCATTCATTTAATCACTTTACTGAGCACAAACATTCATATATTCAGGTTGTGAGCTCAGTGCATCCATTTAATCACTTTACTGAGCACAGACATTCATATGTTCAGGTTGTGAGCTCCGTGCATCCATTTAATCACTTTACTGAGCACAAACATTCATATGTTCAGGTTGTGAGCTCAGTGCATCCATTTAATCCCTTTACTGAGCACAAACATTCATATGTTAGGTTGTGAGCTCCGTGCATCCATTTAGTCCCTTTACTGAGCACAGACATTCATATGTTAGGTTGTGAGCTCCGTGCATCCATTTAATCACTTTACTTGAGCACAAACATTCATATGTTAGGTTGTGAGCTCTGTGCATCCATTTAATCACTTTACTGAGCACAAAAATTCATGTGTTAGGTTGTGAGTTCTGTGCATCCATTTAATCACTTTACTGAGCACAAACGTTCATATGTTAGGTTGTGAGCTCTGTGCATCCCTTTAATCACTTTACTGAGCACAAACATTCATATGTTAGGTTGTGAGCTCCGTGCATACATTTAATCACTTTACTGAGCACAAACATTCATATGTTAGGTTGTGAGCTCTGTGCATCCATTTAATCACTTTACTGAGCTCAGACATTCATATGTTCAGGTTGTGAGCTCTGTGTACCCATTTAATCACTTTACTGAGCACAAACATTCATATGTTCAGGTTGTGAGCTCTGTTTACCCATTTAATCACTTTACTGAGCACCAATATTCATATGTTAGGTTGTGAGCTCCGTGGATCTATTTAATCACTTTACTGAGCACAAACGTTCATATGTTCAGGTTGTGAGCTCTGTGTATCCATTTAATCACTTTACTGAGCACAAACATTCCTATGTTAGGATGTGAGCTCTGTGCATCCATTTAATCACTTTACTGAACACAAACATTCATATGTTAGGTTGTGAGCTCTGTGCATCCATTTAATCACTTTACTGAGCACAAACATTCATATGTTAGGTTGTGAGCTCTGTGTACCCATTTAATCACTTTACTGAGCACAAACATTCATATGTTAGGATGTGAGCCTTGTGCATCCATTTAATCACTTTACTTAGCTCAGACATTCATATGTTCAGGTTGTGAACTCTGTGTACCCATTTAATCACTTTACTGAACAGAAAACATTCATATGTTCAGGTTGTGAGCTCCGTTCATCCATTTAATCACTTTACTGAGCACAAACATTCATATGTTATGTTGTGAGCTCCGTGCATCCATTTAATCACTTATAAACAGTGCACACAACAAGAGAAAGGGAGCAGACCACTTGTGAGAGTTTTGCAAAATAACTGGACTTCTATAGATAAGGTACATTGTTTGGGACACTGTTATGCCTTTAGGCTTTACTTTTAAAGAAACCTGTTGTGCCGTTATGCTTTACTTTTAAAGAAACCAGAGGTATGATACATTTAAGATTTGAAGCATTTTGTGTAATAACGTTTGAAAACTATGCATTTGCATAAATTTTTGCTTAAGACTGTACAATGCTAAACAGTTTTGTGAGTTCTGGAAGAACTGTTTTTAATGCAAATACATTACCACAAGAAACAAACAAAATGACTTTAAAGTTTTTAACTGCTAATATTGATGAAATGGAATTAAGAAAGTACATTAAACAATGATGTCATGTTGTATATGAAATTAAAGGATATATGATGCCAAAAATAGCGTCATAGGTGTGTACTAGGCTAATGGCCCAGTGTTAGTTCCCAGGGCCTCTATCAAGTAGAGCCAGTGGAGTGATCCCAAGGGTGAGCTTTCTATTACCCATCCACTCTGCAAGATTTTTCTTGAAAAGGGACAGCTAGGTGCTCTGCTTGCCATGTATGAGAAGTCTATTTAAGAGCATGGGCATCTCTGCTTGAGGAACCTGTCCCTCCAGCATGTTCTTTTGATTGTGGTAATGAGGTTTAGGTCTCTGGAGTGAGTGGTGAGGAGGGATTGGGATTTCTTTAGATCTAGCATTTCTAACAGGGCTGGGTCAGACATGGCTTTGTAAGTCAAGCACAGCTCACCTCTAAGGTGATATGAGACCGAGAATAGCTGGAGTCTTTTGAGTCTGTCCATGTAGGACATGTGTTTAATGCTTAGGATCCTCTTTTTGAGGTACTTCTGTGGCCTCTCCAGCTGTTGCGCATATCTAGTGAGGTACATGCCAAATGGGGCATTATACTCAATGATTGGTCTAATGAGGGAAGAGTATTGAGAGACAATGACCTATTTCTTCCTGGATGCAAAACCCTTGGTAATGAGTTGTGCCACATAGAAGGACTTTCTGACCACAGTGGCAATGTACTAGTCAAAGGAGAGGTTGCCATCATCCTGCATCCCCAGATCTCTTATAATGCCTTCAGTGTTCAATGGGCTCCCATCGATGTGATAATTAATGGGAACTGAGTTTTTACCCAAGTGGATGATGATGGATTTTTTGGCATTAAGCTTAAGGCCTTGGTTTCGACACCAGTCATTAGTCTTAGTGAGGCCTTTCTGTAGGATGTCTGCATCACTTGGGGAGTTAATAATGGATCCCAGTTTGCAGTCTGTGAACTTGGTCAGCCAGAGTCCCTTTGTGTTGGCCTGGATTTCAGAGAAGTAGATACTGAACTGGAGAGTACCCAGGACCAATCCCTGTAGGACTCCTCTCATGACTGGTTGGTAGTCTGACTTGGAGTCCGCTACTTTCACACTGTGTGTTCTACCTATGAGCCAATTTGCAACCCATCTAGTGATATAGGGGTTGATGCCTAATTTGGTAAGTTTATCAATAATTCCTGAGTGAGGAATGGTATCAAAGGCTTTGGCCAGATCGAGGTTAGCTGTATGCACTGCCTTACCTTCATCCACAGCCCTGGTGACTGACTCAAAGAAGTCTACCAGGTTGAGCTGGCATGATCTCCCTTTCACAAAGCCAAATTGCATGAGATCTAGAGTTTGGAGATTTCCTATATCTTTGTTAATCAGGTTCATGATGATGTGCTCCATAGCTTTACAAATGAGACTCATCAGGCTAGTGGGGCAATAATTCCCAGGGTCTATAGTCACTCCCCCTTTATGGAGAGAAATGACTGTAGCAGTGCACCATTTGATACAAAGTCTAAGATGAGGCTGTGACTGAACAAGGCATACAGGTGTGGTGCCAGTTCACTTTGTAGTTCTTGTAGAACACAGGCAGGGATATTATCACATCCCATGGAAGCTGTATTCTTAGCCTTGAACAGTGCAGCTTTAACCTGCATGGCAGTAATGCTGGGTGCCTGGCATTCTTCCGGTATTGTGATGGGTCATTGCAAGAGGAGTTTGGGAGTATTGGATTGGGAGGTATGAGGTTGTATTTATTGTGAAAGAAGGGATACTGCTCAAATACCAAGAATAATTAGTATTGCTGGAAAAAAAGGAAATGTGAAATATTGGAGGCAGCCAAAACAATCATTTACTTCAAAAATATCCAAAGAAAAGATGGGTACCATGTAGAGCAAGAGGACATTGAGATAAAAATTGTGGGTCAAAATGTAGAAAATGTAATGAAACAGGCAATTTTTGATTTAAGTGTTGAATATTAGAAGAGTAGGAAGGAATTATACAAAAAGAAGGAGCAGTAAATTATTGTGGCTCAGAGCGAAAATAGGGCCAGGGCAAATATGCATCAATTAGAGAAACAATAAATAACTGATGATGATGAAGAGGATGAAATAAGAGTTGAATAGGGAGGGAGGGGTACAGAAAGTGAAGTGGATTAGCAGGAGTGATAGCATACACATGACATTCCTACACATAATAAATATGGAGTGTTACAAATGTGTATAAACAGAGGAGGGGATAATATGGAGGAAAAAGGATGAGTTTGATAGGAACTAGAGTTAGAAAAAGAAAGATGAAATTACGAGAGATGAAAAAACTGCAAAGAAAGAGGAAGAAACTTTTTTCATTGTGGCAGTAAATGTAAACAGTGTAAGAAATGAAGTTAGAAAATTGTTAGCATGTAAATGGTGTAAGGAAGTAAATCCAGATTGAGGTTAATATCACAGACACATAAATATAAAATTAAAGTTATGTTGGGGGTAGGTAATGTGGTATCTAGGCAATGATACCTGCTCAGTAATTGTATTTGCTGTTCAAAGAAGGAATTTTTTAAACTGCTTGATTTGATAATGATTATTCCAGGTAGGGTAGTTCTTGCAGATGAAACAGGCAGTGGTGTGGTGTTTAGGCTTATTGTGGCATATGCTTATATAATTATGGAAAAAAGATAGCTCTGTTAGAGGATATTAAAAATATATATCGGTAAATATATAATTGTGGGAGATTTTAACTATAGCATAAAAGAAAATGTTGGGAAAATAATGTATAATATTAGAATGTGTAGGGATGTGACTAGAACTGAAGAAGAGAAAAATTATATCAGAGAAGGCAACAGGATTAAGAAATTGGCAGGAAGTGTAGTAGATAAAGAACAGACCTACATGATAAAGACCAAAAGCCCAACAGTAGAAAATAGAATCCAAGCAAAATAAAATAATAGAAGGGCTACCACTGCTGTTGCCATAACATTTAATAATCTGGATAAAGTACAAACAAGATTAGGCCTTTCAGAAAAATTCCTTCATCAGATCTAGTAAACCTTTGAAAAGTAGGAATTCAAATACATGCTAATCTTGTTTGTATTTTATTCAGTTTATTAAATAAAATTTTATAGGAAGTGTAGTAGAGGCAGATATAATAAAAACAGAAATAAGTAGAATGCGGGAGGGGATCGTAAAAAATATGAAAATATTTTGTATCAGACAGAATGGTGGATAATTTTTATAAAAAATATATTTTTATAATGGCAGAAAGCAAAGTAAAGGAATTAAGAAAAATACAAACACGTTATTAAGTAGTATGAGGCATTTTGGGGGGGGGGGGTTAGGAAAAAGATAGGGCACATAAAGAAAGGAAAAGATATACAAGGGAAATATAAAGGACTAAATGTATAAGTAGAAGTGGGTGATTAAAGGAAAAAAGGAAGAAATGACATTTTTGTTAAGCAAAAATGTGAAATATGAAGAAGGAAGAATGGGAACTATGAGACTAGAGAAATATCTGAGAGTCAGGAAGTTATTTTAGAAGTGGGAAAGTAAGTGAAGAAAATGTATGAGGAAGAATAGGAAAGAAACAGAAAGAAATAACAGGTAGCAAAAATAAATGAGAAAAACAGAATTATGATTTCTATAGGAAATTATGATTTTTATAGGAAATTAGCGAAAAGGGAAAAGCTTTTGTTTGTGGAAGTATTACATGAATGGTTAAGAGGTGGGGTGGAAACTGGAAAGGTATGTGAGGGTGTTATAAAATATATCTTTAACAGGAAAGGAGGGAGAAAGAAAATATGTTCTGAAGGCTTATAACACTAGGAAATACAAATGATAAAATTCTTATGATAATTATGCAAGTGAGATTATCTAATGTGATGGGATGGATTGATAGTAAATACTTGCATAGATGGGACAATGTAAAAACAAACTGATGATACATTGTTGTTACTAAAAGAAGTGGTGGATTCTGTAGTGAGAAGGGAGGAAAAAATTATGTGTGTGTATGTGTGTTTATGTGTAGTATAGAAAGCAGGTAGTGTAAAGCATGAAGAAATGTAATATATTAAGGAGTTATAACTTGAGTGCCAAATTATTAAAAGGTTTCATAACAGTTACTTTGAATATGGTGATAGTAAATGGATGGGTAAGGAAAAAAACTGCAAGCACAGGAAGGAAGGAATGAAGCAAGGTTATCATATAAGTAGAGTAATATTTACTTTAGTAATAAATGCTGAGGTAGTTGAAAGCATTAGGGAAATAAGTAAAGAAAGCTGAGAGGTGCAAGGAGTAAAGGTACCCCAGTTTAGGGCATATGCTGATTTGGTGATATCACAAAGAATAAAGGATGGATAAAGGAAAGTAATTGGGTACTGGAATGTATGTTAAGGGAGGTTGAATTTAATTTAAATAAAGAAGGTTTTGGGGTTGTGGCTAAAAATAGCAGGGCATATTTCACTAATCAGGTAATTATAATTATGATGAGTGTGAGGTTTAGGAACCAGGAAGTAAGAATGAAACAGTGGAGAGAGGTTTTAGAAGAAATTACAAGCAGTGCTATGATATGGAAAGTTTTTTAAAATGTCTAAATGTATGTATGATTCATATGTACATATTAGGTAGTAGGATTATAACGGTGTACTAAAAGCTTTTCCAACCTGTAAAGACAAAGGAGTTACTAGAGATAGTATTTGAGATTATACAAGGTTCGAGGCTGAACCTCATCAAGTGAGGGGGTGTTATGTTGTAACAGAACAAGGTGAGTTAGGGCTAAGCAACACAGATTTGTTATCCTTAAATATGTTTCAGATGTTAATGAAGATGGTAAAATGGAAAAGAGATTTTGTAGAATAAATATGAGACACACTGGTTAAGTATTCGGCTAGTAAGAAAATAGAGCAAAATGATGAATATGTCAATAAAATGAGGTTACAGAGACTGAAAATAAGGTTCAATAGATGAAAAGAAAAGTATGAAGCAGTAACATTTTGTAGAAAGAAAAAAAAGATGTTTAAAAAAGAGTCGCAGGAGAGGTTTTAAGAAATGGAAGACAAATGATATTCTAAGGAGGTGAAATTGCCTATGAAAGGACAATGACATATAAGCAGCAAAATGAAAGACTAGGTACAATTTGCAATAAGGAAAATGGGTACATGCTTGAATAGTTTGTAGGTGAATGAACTTGGGCAAAATTCCAAGAATATACATATACTATCTTCAGGAAATAACCATATGCATGTTATAATGGGAATATGAGAATATTACAAAAATGCAATGAAGACATGGATCAGAGTTTGCTGGGGATAACATAGAATTTATGGCAATATAGGTGTCAGGAATTATTGTATAACAAACTATTGGGTTGTACACATGTATTAAGAATAAATTATGGCTGTGGATAAAAGGATGGGTATGGTGAACTGATAGGAAAAAAAAGAGATTTTGATTTTTTCACTATTAGAATATATGAAAAATATGGTGTTTTAAGAAAAAGGAAGAAAAGCTGTAATAATGTGAAATACACTCTGTTAGATTATATGGTATGTAAATACTGATTTACGATGTGACATAAGTAGAGCTTCAGTACTCTTTTTAATAAGTGCCTTGGGATCTTTTGCATCCACATTTAGCTAACTACAGCTCAAGCAGTGAGAGCTTAGGTTTAACATCTCATCTGAAGGACAACATACTCTGGAGTGCAGTACTCTGTAATGCTGCACTGCACTGTACTGCCAGTAATATGAAAATCAGTGCAGTCACCAGGAGTAGGAATTCAACCCTCAGCCTTCTGTACCAAATGAAAGTATGATGCCTGTTAAGCTACTGACACTACAAGCATTCTTTTCCTTTTCCCCTATATTATCTTTCTATGTAATCCATTTCCTTATGCGGTCCATTTCCTACTCTTGAAAATAAAGCGCCGGAATAATTTTGGGTCTGATCCAGATTAATTTCTCGGAAATCACAACAACAGTGACACACTTAAACTATTACTGCAAACTGTTTTATATAGCTTTGCAAAAATGTCTCCACCACATATATGTAGCATCTTTACACGCTTTTCTTTTATGTGTATAATTTCCCCCTATTAATTCTGCACATCATGGTTTCGTGAATCATGTAGTACTACCAACTCTCCTGTCCTTTGCAAATAATGTGAGAGTGACCATGACTAAATGTTTTCTAATAGATCACCTACTAACTTTACCAAATTCTTCAAAAACCTCATAATGCACAATTTGTGGTTACTTATTCTGGTTAATAATGTAATTCAGCAATTCTCTACCTTCACCTCCAACTGAATTCCAAAGATAAAATGCAAAACATTTGTTAATGGAAAGGTCACTATTACCATCTGCATGGCTCTGTTTATTGACCTCTTATGTTTCAGATCTCCATTAATGATATGACCTCTTTTCTAACATCTTACAGATACTATATATAATCATCAATAATTAGTACAATCATAAGAAATCATAAAGTGCTTCTTTCTTCGTGGTAATCTGAAGTTTATGTAAGTAAATAGACACAGGAGTGTAATATTTTAATGGATTTCACAATGAGATTCAAGAGTGTATGAGGGCAGAGCTTTTAAATAAATTGGATTGGCATGATTCCAGCATTGTTACAATTTCTGTGTTAGACAAACTCAATATAAATGTTGTACAGACTCCCTTCCCTGGCCACTTTCTTCTATTTGCTGTTCCAGTAGAAATTAAAAAAAAAATCAAATGCTGTAAAGTCTTTGCAGAAAACTGTACATAGTTGCATTTAGACACTGCAATGTATAAAGGAAACATGAATGAAGCTGAAGTGTATCTTTAATTGCAATGTGAATCATAAGAACATAAGTGACAAATTAATCTTAATTTGCAAATTGTGGTTATAAGTATCATGTACATATCTGAAGCTTCACAGATCAGAATGCTAATAAGGAATTGATAACTTCTTCTCTTAATGAAATTATATTAACAACTGTTTTAATGAGGTTATGTTTTTTTTTCCTTTGGCACTAAAACGATAGCTATTACACTTTAAGGAGCTCACCTTTGTAAGTATAATCAAGTGGGTGTTAACCCTTTGCAGGTATTTGATGCTGACCGTCTTCTGAGTGCTATTAAAGGCTGGGCACCTGACTATGCTCACCACATTACTCCAGCTTTAGTCACAAGCAGCCATGATGCAATATTTTCAGCTTCAACATGGTAGACAGAATTAAAAAAATGATTAAATGCTTCCCAAGTATTTTAAGTATAGTGTATTCTTTTTTTTGTAGACAGCAATAATATGCAGAAATGACAAATATCCATTACATTAAACTGAGTATAATTCACAAAAGCCAAAGATATTTGGTTTTACAGTGATTTAGATTAGTACAGACTGAAATCTCAAACAGATTAATCCTTCCATGACATGCACGTTCAGATTCATTGAAGTTTTTGATGCTATCCTTTGCCAACACAGCAATTTTCTTCTATCCACAGCAACTAGCAGGACAGAGGCATAGCAGGTAATACATTTGCCTTTGGTAGAGAAGGCAGTTGATTCTATTTCCACAAAAGGTAGATGGAGTTTGATGCTGCTGTGCTGCTAGCATAAGGGGGTGGGGTGGGGGCAGGGGTGATTCACATTTGAGTGCTCATGTCTCGGATGAGATGAAAAACTGAAGTGCCATCTGCCTGAGTTGGTGGAATATCAAGTGGATATAAAACATCCCATACCACCAGTAAAAAAAAAAAAAAAAAAAAGAGTAGAAGTTCCCTAATGCCCCATCCAGATTTCCCCCAGGGTATCACTGAAAAGAGGTGACTAGCCTAGTGGGACTTATCCAGTCAACAAGGGGGGAAATAAAATAAATGTAAAGATTTACAATTAAATGTTAATATCTTTTACTTCCATCTGAGAAATACTCTGTACAACACAAACATCCTACTCACAACAGCAATTATGAAACTCAGCATTCTAAGTTGTACTTCAGTAAACTCAAACCATTTGTCATGCTTTTGTCAGAAAAGCAAATTCATTTCTCATTGTTGCAAACAATGTTGAATTCTGGCAGAGAGGTATAAACCATGTCACTCTGAGAGACAATGTTGTGGGAAAATGAATCATTCTTCCTACAGCAATATTCTGGCTTTCATTTTGACAAAGATGTCATGGTCTTTTGAGCTCTACTGTCATTTATTAATGCTTGCTGACTTACAGAGTGCTTTAGTAAGCACTCCTCATAGACCATCTTCCATTTTGTTGTAATATGTTTGTGCAGATTATAGCTCAAAAAACTTGAGTATAACTAAAGATGATATCTGAACCTTGGTAGGAGTAAAACTGTCACTCGTTGTAATGTTTCAAATACAGTAATTTAAATCATTCAGTTGGAAACACAAAAAACACTGAAACATTAGTATTTATTAGAAAAGTTTAAATATACAGCTGCTGTCAGAATGAGGCTCAACAGAATGCCAACAAGATGTTTTAGGAGTTGTGTGACAATTCATTATCCACTTACTTAGCTCTTACCTGATAAAATATGTCTGCAAGAGAAATAAATATCATAGATTGAGAGAAAAATTACTTGGGGAAAAAACAGAATCACTTATATCTGCAGTTTTAAATATGTTTAATCTGTAATTCTATGTTTTTTGGAAACCTATCCTGTAAAAGAAATGTATATCTATAACTCTAGATAGAAAGACAGATATATTCGATTGATATAGATATAACCTTTATCTAATAACTACATCTGCATCCAAAGCTAAATCTATATTTATCTGTTTTATACCCACAAACAAAATTAAACAATTTTAACACAGACTAACCAATGGGAAAGCCAAAAACTAAGCCTTACTCCAACAATTCGCAACTCAGATGGGTCCTGGCCTGCACACTTTTGCCACGAGGGTGCCGCAGGGCCTTCTTAATGTAGGATGGCTGGTTTTAGTGCTCAGTATATGTCACACAGCCTAGATTCAGCACATCTGAATCCAGCCAACGCTATGAAATACAGAAGTACTATGATTTCTAAATGCAGAAAATAACAGTCAGCAACAACAGTGAAAAATAAACAGCAATTAATCAGAATACAGTTCAAGAAAGTGCAGTGCAAGCTTTACATATACTTATTTTTTGTAGATCACAGTGGATGCCTTGGATTTAGTTCAGATTCACTCCAGGTCTCTGGCTAAGTCGCCAAACTGCAGCTCAGCCAAACTGCTGTGGGTGTTTTCAGTGTCATGACCCTGTCAGTTGAGGTAAATCTGGAGTCTTTTAACTCTTAGGGGAGGTAAAGTAATGTTCATATATTTTGTCTCAGCTGTAAATGCCTTTGTTCATAGTATTTGGTCCTCTCCAAATATTTTTGTCTATCTTCAGAGTTTTTAAATCAAGAAACTGAGAGGCACAAGAGGCAAAGTGGAAGCAGGATACTAATTCCTCCACAAACAGGAAGATTGGGAGGAGAAATGGTGGTGCACTGCATATAATAAGGAAGTGTAAGATGTAGAGCTGAGGGCTTTGCCTCAGTAAGTGCAGATTCATTCACATGTCCTTAGTCTGTTAACTTTATTAGCTTTTCCCATGATTTCTGTTGTCCCTATTTGTCCCTTATTATGGCTGCGACTGTCCCTGATGTAGGATGCAGGAGGCTGAGAGCTATATTGGAGAATTTCAGGATTCTGAGCAACCAGATTGGTGGTCTGTGGTGGTTCTTCAGAGTTGAAAGCATTTTGATCTCTTTTGTGTTTAGAAAGAGTCAAGCAGAAGGGGACTTCTGGATAAATTTTATTATTGTTGGGTTTCAGTGAGATTACAAAAACAAAAAATATGGCCAGCACTCTAGATCAGCAATTAAATACACTTTATTCTACTTTCCATCACTATTTAAAAACATGTAGAGGCAGAGAAGCAAGGCAAACCATTTTCGGCAAATTAGCCTTCTTCAGAGACAAAAGCAACATTGAAGTAAACCATGGCCCAATTATATACATACAACAACCCACTCCCAAATTAGAAGAGAAGAATTGCAATAGATCATTAACTCCTGGGGAAAATAAAACACCTAACTGAATGATCCAAGTCTGTTCTTTCTTATTTAGTAATTTATGCCAACCTAACCTATTCAACCCCTTAAAACAGATCGGATCAATAGCAGTAAATGTAAATGAAGCAGCAGGATGCTTAAGAGTGCGTTTATACAAAGCACTTGATGTACAACGATTTCTAATAGCACTAAAGTGTTTAAGAATATGAATATTAAACTGTCTAGAAGTCTGTCCTACATAAAAAGCAGAACAGTTGCATTCAACAAAATGTATCACCTGTTCTGAGACAAAAGTATTCATACACCGAATATCAAAAACTTGAGATGTATTAGGAGATGAAAAAGGTTTTATTTTCATAACAAACTTACAAGGTGAGCAATGTCCACAAGGATTGCTGCCTAACTGTGTCCCTTCAGTACAATACTGCACAGTTGCATCAGAAAGAAAAACGTTTTTGAAATGATTCAAATGATTACCAATAATGTTCCCCATCTGTAAGAAAATGAACAATGTGTAGGTAACAGTTGTGCCAGCCTATTGTCAAATAGAAGTATTCCCCAATGTTTATTAATTAGAGTTACATCCAAAACTAGTAATCACATATAACAAAGCCTCCTGCTCCTTACATGCCCCATATTTTAATAATTTAGATCTATCCATATAGCTGGCAAAATTCTGTCCTTGATAGATCTCATTAGATTTATAACATCTGGCACAAAATCTTGCTACCATTTCTGTATTATGTTTCTCCAACTCATCAACTGAGGAACAGATTCTGTTAACCCTTAAAAACTGGGATTTAGGGATATTCCTAATTATATGGGGTGGATGGTAGCTAGTAGCATTTAGAAAGGAATTATAGTAAAACTCCTTCTGAAAAAAGTAGTAGACAGTGTGCCATCAACATTTCTGTCAACCTTAACATCCAAAAAAGAATCTGATTCAAGTTGTAATTCAAACTAAATTGCAGACCACATTTATTATCATTCAAATTTTGTACAAATTCCTGCAAATAAATAATACCAGATTTCTATATGATCCAACAATCATCAAGGTAACAGCACCATATGTCAATTTCTTCCAAAAAAAAAAAAATGTTACAACTAACATCATAAATCAGTTGTTCTTCTAAATACCCCATGAATAAGTCTGCATAAATACGCACAAAGGATTCACCCATGGGTGTACCTTTTAGGTGTAGAAAACAATCACCATTAAATTAAAACACATTTTAGTTAGAATGTGTTCTGGTAAACAAGCCAAAAAAGTATTGAACCCTGGACTTTATATAAAGGAATATTTTCCAACCAACATTGCCAGTAAACCCGCCCAATGCAGAATCTTAGTATATAACACTTTTAACATCCAAAGTACACATATACCATTGGGCATCCGACTGTGCATCGTACAATATATTCAGAAATTAAGTAGTATCTTGAGTTACAAGATCTAACCTCAACCAAAAATGGCTTAAGATATTTTGTCAAAAAAGCTGATGATGGCTCAGTCAATGAGCCTCAGCCTAAAACTATAGGCCTGCCTGGGAGACATGTTGAATTTTAATGTACCTTGGGCAACATATAAAAGTGCTGGGGGGAAGGATCAGGAACTGTAAGATGATATACTATATATTTTTTAAATAATGCCTTCTTCCAAAGCTAATAATAGAAAGGCATCTATATCATTTTTAAACTGCAAAGTAGGATCCAAAACCATTTTTTGATAGAACTAAAAATCCAATAACTGTTTATAAGATCCTTTCAAATAAAGGGACCAGTCCCATACAACAACTGCCCCACACTTGTCAACATTATTAATCACGATACCTTGATTATTTTTCAAAGAATGGAAAGCTTTATTTTGTACATGAGAAAGGTTTTTCTTAAAACCCATATTACATAAAAAGTTAAAATTTAAATCCTTAAATACATTTTGCTGGAACACTACAACATATTTATTTATGGGGGAGAAAAAGCCAAACTTCTTAATTTAAATTGCATATCACTAATTGTATTTTTGTTATCAAAATACGATAAGTTCAACTCCTACAAAATGAAATGACATCTTTAATAAAAATGTCATCAGCCACAGAATAAGTTGACACAAAATTAAGTCCCTTGTTCAGCACATCCAATTCTGCCAGAGACAAAATGGCAGAAGAAATATGATGGACAATGGACGCTATCTCTATTGCGGAATCATCAGCCATATTAATGCATCTAATATGGCTGCCCTGGTTTACAAGCTTTTAGTGGCTTTTAGGGTAAATTGGCGGGGTTACAGTCAGTGAACATTACTCCTGGTAGCAGGCATGCACCAGATAGGCCCAAGGTGTTTTAGACTTGGAAGAGCCTCGCTGATGGTCACCAGGTTTCACCTCTTTTGTCAACATGCTACTGGGCAACACCATGCTGTATGGGTTTGGAGAACTGGCAGGCTAGATGTAGCATGGTGGAACAGTGCTTTCCCCTTGCATGTGAGGGTAAGGGGAGGGCATGCACTGGTGGGGTACATATCATGATTGACACCTCTTCCTGCTGGAGCCAGGGTGAAAATCTATGTTTCTTTTCCTCATCTTCCTCACCCATTCCTCTTCCCTTTTCCATTCTTCTCCCCTTTTTAATTTCTCCAAGACTTTGGGTTTCTAACACCATGACGGGAAAGGACCACATTCCAAAGTCAAAGTGTGATTAAAGTTCATGAAATTAGTATTGTTTCAATCTTCGATGTTAGCCAGAAGTGCTGTTCACAGCACCTGCGATGTGCCCAATACCGACTCCTTCTGTAGTTCATACCGAGTTACGTGTATCGGTAACATATCTAACTACGACTGTAAATTCTATTTTTAAGACCCGTTGCTCCCACTACTACTGGAACTGTCTGGGTATTCTTCTTCCACATTGCCCTCATTTCTGCCTGCAAATCCTGGTATTTTATGACTTTGAGTCTCTCTGTATGTAAAACACTGTTGTCACTGGGTGTAGCAATTTCAATGATCAGTGCTACTTTTGTCTTCTTTTCATGGACTACTATATCTGGTTTTCTTGCATCTGTTTTTTGAACTATTAGTAATGGGTGATCCCATGTGATATAAACCTCATCATTTTCTATAATGCTTTGTGGTTCATGTTTCCAGTGATTTTTAGTTACTTCAATATTATAATGTTTATAGAATCCCTAATGCAACAACCTTGCCACATGATGTCTTTCAGTATACAGGCCTTCTGCTATAGTATATCACAACCAGCAATAAGATGTGCAACTGTCTTACAAAACCTACATTTGTCTGCTTCTCCCACATGTTCAATAGACATTTTAAATCAATGGTACATAGTCCACTGTCTTCGGCCACCATTATTAACCTTTCATATTTAGTTTAAATTCACCTCTCCTTAACCATTCCTGTGTTCGCTTCTGATCAACATGAGGTTGTTCCAAGAGTTTTCTATACTTGCAACTAAATTTATGCATTTTCCACATTTCTTGCCTTCTCATCTGTGTAAGGGGGAAGTAGAATTCAAGCTGTGGAGGCACTAGAATGTGTGGTAATTGTGGCACTTATATTATTGGGGAATCGAGTATTTGTGGTGGAGGGAAAAGATTGTGGGGTGGTTATTCTTGTGGCATGGCTGAGATTCAAACCCCAAGGAAAAAATGGGAACAAGTAGTGTCACCAGTGTTCACAATTCTTCAGGAGGCAGTGAGCCTATCTCAGCTAAAAGGCTGTGGTTTAATGGTGGGTCTTTCTGGCATAAATAGCAGCTGATTTACATAGATGCAGCTGGATCCTTCAGCATGGCAGCTTATTTTAGAGTGAAATGGTTTGCAGTTGTTTGATCCAGTCAGTAAGGGGAGAAAGGACATTACCTTCTTAGAAGTGATGCATATTTGGGTAGCGTCAATTGTTTGGCAGTCAGAGTTAGGTAACAAATAGGATGAGTTCCACTCTGATAACTAGCCAGTAGCACAAGTATTATAGAGGAAAATAACTAGGTCTGAGTTAATCAATCTAATCCAGAGGAAGATTGTATTGCAAAGTCTTAAGATTAATTTGTTTTTCTCTTCTAAGTATATCCAGGACAGGTTGCATGTATTACTTGATAATTTGTCTCAAATTCAGTTTCACAGGTTTTGGAGCCAGAGGTGGAGAGGCTTCGACTTACAATGTGACAGGAGTTGTTAACACACTGATGTTTTGTAGTATGGTGGCTAGTTCATCAGTCTGGGCTACAGCAAAGAAAAGATCTTATAGTTCTGACATAATAGCTTTTACATCTTTGTGTGGGAACCTTATTTATGCAGGACAGGGCATGTTTGACAAGGTTAAAAGCTAGTTACATACTGCAGATGGGAATCAGTTGAGAAAGTGAGGGCAGTAAGGCTTCGTCTGGCAGCTATGAGTGTAGCAGCTAGGTTTTCAGGACTGAGGGACTTTAGCAAGTATTGATGGATATTAAGAATGTTGAATGGCTGGGAAAGAATTAGATGTTTAGGGATGGATAGCAGGCTCACTTTAGACAGGCAGTTATTACGTTCATCGTTAATGGGTTTGTATGAATTTTCAGTTAATTTTTATTCACAAGGGATATGAGTGACATTGCTGATGTTTATGTACTAAGGAACTTTATATATGAATGAGTTACTGGAGAGCCTTAAATAGATGGACTTGATTGTTACTGAAATGTCTTTTATCCTGGATAAAAAAGTAAACGAGATCAAGCTGGTTTAAGGCAGCATGAAGTTTAAAGAATTATGAGGATGTGATATGCCATGTGGTGTGGGCTTTGGCTTGGAAGAAGACAGCATCAGTTAAGCAATTTAATTTGGTCTTTCAGTGATGTGATAGCAGGCCAGTTAAGACTAGATAGTCTGAGTGTATGGTAAAGTGAGCACTGGGTGGACAGTAATTCAGTGCATTCTTTTTGGATGGGTCAGACATCAGATTTGACATAAGAAGGGAAGCCAGATGAGAATATAAAGAAGAGGGTAGCTTGTCCCCAAATGCATTTCTTTCTTGTATTAGATATTATGGGTGATAACGGTGTTGAAGAGGTCATTGTTAGTTAATTACATTTTTTGTATAACATGCCACAGGAGAATTTTGATTATAGGCCACTATTTCATATTCTGGGCAGCTGAATAAGTAGTGGTGAATCCTGCAGGTCTTAATCTTTTGAAGTGGGAAGTGAACTGACAAGGGTGCAGAGGAATGCATTGGAATCAGTGATATAGGATGAGGTTGAAGCATGGCTGAGATTCCAGCATCACTGTAGTCCATTCTGATGGTAACCGTCTAGGACTTGTGCCTAAGAGAAGACTGTTAACTTGAATAGTTAGGAAGTAATGCAAGTGAAACAATGATTTTCAGGAGTGATTGCAGTCTGAATGCTCATAATCCCTAGGGTGGTTTAGAAATGGTTGCCAGTTTTTATTCTACTGAGATGGTTCAGGTTTTTTTAAGTCATAGTATGGCTACAGCTGTGTTATCTTCCTTTTGTTGTACACTGGAGCATTGGGATTTCACAGAGATCCACTATGTCTTAGGTAAGACGCAATTCATTAGAGCAAAGTAGGATTACATTTATTTAACGTGCATCTGTTTGTGCTGATGAAAGATGCAGGGATGTCTCATAGGCCTTAGTGTATCTGTACAGTATTGACTGGCTATATAGCTGCATGGCTAATAAGGACAGGGGGGCAGGCTGCCTTTATGAAACAGCCTAGTAGGTGGTATTAGGAGATTTCCCTTCTTTAGGAAGGAGATACCCCTTTCCACCTTCCCTTGTTCCGGGATGGTTTAGACTGATTTTACAGTTAGAAGTGTTTTATGCTGTTCCAGGAAAGAGGTTGATAAGAGTACAGTAAAGTTTTCCAGATGCTGCTTGGACATTCTTTTTATGAGCGGTCTTGGATACTACCTGATCAGACTTTTTATGCTTATGCTTTGCTGTAATATTTTTTGTTTTTGAACTTGCTTTATGCTAAAATTGTTTATATATATAACACACACACACACACACACACACACACACACACACTGTTTATAAAAGTGCAGACCTTTGGCATTTGAGACATAGGATTTGAAGAGATATACCTTGACTGAGGATGGCAAAAGCATAAACAGAAATGGTTAACTAGGTATTTAACAATGGAATTGTCATTACAATCATCAAGGAAAACAATTAACCAAATGTAAACATTTCTTAAGAAAGATCCCTATACATCCATAAATATGTAATTAATACCTATTATCAGTATTAACAGAGAGATAAATCTAAGGTAGCTTTACATGCTTTGTGTACTGGTAGATATGTTCATCACTCAAACATAGAGGAACACAATTTTGGCCACATTGTGTGAGCTGAGAAGTGCACTTTTGGCAAATATCAAACAATACTAATTTTGTGAACTCTAATCATACATTAATTTAGGAAAAGTGTCCATTCCGTTTATGACAGAAATCCATAAGTCTTTGAGAAATTAAATTGAGTAATATAGCCAGGGATACAAAAATAATAATTCAGATAGGACAAACAATCATGGCAATACAGAATCAAATTATACTCCTAAATCACATTTTAGAAAAAAATTACCAACTAACAAATATTCATTCATTCTTTTACTTTTTTTTTTGACTTGACTGCCATTTCTTTTCTTAACTTTCAGTTCTTAGTTTCCTCCTTATTCCACTAACTGGAATGCTGTACTCCAAAAGATACATTTGTCTGTCTGTTGATATTCATTTTTTTATACTATACTGTTTTCATCAACAAACTAATGAAAAAATACTGATTTTTAGTGAGTGTGGTTTAGCATAATTTTCTTGGCGTGTTTGCATTCTATGCATGTTCTTGTTATGACCTTTCCATTCTCTTTTCCTGTCCAAACTATGAGGATGGATGGAGGGATAGATGAATAGATGGGTGGGAGGATGGTCTATTTATTGATTACTTGATTGATTGACTGATTCATTCATTCATTAAATTCATTAAATTAAAATTTTGTAGAGCACTGATCCAAAAAGTTCTGTTTAAGACATAGCCTGTGAGTATTTACTCAACAATTTTACAATACTCATCAGTTTTATTATTTAAATTTAAACATTGATTCACAAAACCAAAGTGACACAGTACTATCTGATCAGCAATTAACTATACCTAGTAAATAAGTAATACTAATAAGTGGGAATAATAGGGAGGTTGTGATTAGCACTGTTATGCAACCCCAGGTTCAAGAGACCGGAATAAATTTTGAGATATCTGAGGATTGGAAATTTAACAGTGCGTTCATTACAATTTTTAATAAAAGCAGTAACAATGTAGCTTACATTTTGTTTAAAAATTGGGTGGTATTAACTAATAACAGAGACACCAGAAATATAGTGGGTGAATCTCCTACCATCGTATATAAAAAGGTTAGAACTATGAAAAACTTTTTAGAATAAACACAAGTGAATTCACAAAATGAATGCATGAAAAAATGTGGTGCATGTAACTATTGTTCTTATATTCATGAGGGTAGTTCACTTAAAATTAACAATATCATGGTGAAAATTACCAGTAGATCTACATGCATGACAGAAAAAGTGGTATATTGCGCAGTTTACACAAAATGTCCATGTTTTTATATAGGGAAAACAGAGTGGAAACTAAAAATCAGAATTTATGAACATGTAAGTGATATTAAGGAACAAAAAGGAAACAAATGCCTTAGCTAGGCATAATATGGATTACCCTGACCATACTTTTAAATTTGGAATATTGGAGGTAATGACACCAAATATAAGGGGTGGACCATGGGCATTAATACTAGAAAAACAAGAAGACGTATGGCATTTAAGGATGAACTCCCTACAATGGCCAGGACTGAATGACAGTTTTTCACTTGCATGTTTTTTAAAAGTAAAAGCTTTAGAAAGATGAATTTTATATAGGAGTGGTTTTATATGTTTTATATTAAAATGAACGAGTATGTTTTAGTTATTATATTGTATTTATGTATGAGACAGTTTATTATTTCATTTATTAAGATAGAGCCTATTAGTTATGTAAATAAGGGGGCATGTTTTTATGATTGATTATATGCCTAAGGGGACATGTTTTTAGGATTGATTATATGCCATTCAAGTATTTAACTGAAGTGTATCTGACTAAATCACTTTGAAGAAGTTCCTGACTGAGCAGGGACGAATGCTTGTGCATATAACCAGGATTTTTGTGTGGAATAAATCTTTGTGCTTGCAATCTACTTGGTGACATCATTTAACTTTTTCATCTGCATATGCATAAGCTGCTCTCCAGCTCTGTGTAATCTGTTTTTTTTTTTACTTATAAGATAGCACAAGATCAATTTAATGGAAGTGGTCAGGTAGAATTCAACAAGTTATGTCTGACACAAAATATATCACTGCTACTTGCAGATATTGGTCACAGCCCCTTAGAGATAAGCAGTAGGCATTTATGATGGGATTTGCTAGAGACAATTTCATGAAATTTCAGGTGAGCTTGACCCAAGGCTACATGCCTTAGATGGTGAACATAATTTTCAGGACTCTGTTTTAGGCAACAATAGAGAAGTGAAATGGATGAGGTATAGCTTAATTCAGTTTATTTTTTAGGCTAACAGTACTTCTTAAATACAGAATTTCCCTTTGAGGACATCTGGAAGTCTCTCTGGGTTAGAAATACATTTCTCATCAAGGCTGAAGGAGATATTGTGCATTTTTGGTCCAAGATCAAAGCAATTGACTTGCCTTAAGATACCTGAAAGGATTACATAGTAGGTTAGCTAGGAGTCTCAAATATATCAAGCATAACATCTTAGAAATGCACTGCCTTCTTAATGGGGATATACATAAATATACTATATTAATGGTGGTCAAAAACATATAATTTAATAATCCAACTGCCAGCTGCCGTAGTTAACAGATTTTATGTTAAAGTTCACACTGCTATACAACAGCCAGAATTATATTGGCTAGAGAGAGGAGTTAGTGAGATATAAATAGGGAATACAAGAGGTTCAACATGGAAGAGACAACATACAGTGAACAGTTCAATATCACCTTGCTGAATTAACTTGTTTTAAAATGTAATGGATTTCATGCAGATGATGATAATGATGCACAAACATACTTAGGCTATATGATTTTCCAGATCCGCAATTATATATTCATGATGCACTGTTGTCCACACAGCATCTTATAAAATGCTCAGTCACTTCCATAATACATACACATGGCTAGTGAAAATTGCAATATGGGAAATGATCTTCCTACATTGTGAACAGAAGTAAACTTGGATAGGAAGGATTATGCTTGGGGGAACCACAGAAATAAGAGCACTTTCAAAGCTGTTAGTCACACTAACAGAGGCAGGGAACAGGCTATTATAACCTCATCAAAAGTAACACCATCCCTTGCTTTACTCTCCAGTCTTTTCAGTTTGTACTCGTGAAATTATTAGGTAAAAAAAAAAAAGGAAATACACAACATCCCACTTTTCATTTCAGTGCAAAATAGATTGAAAAATCAGCAAGTAAAATCAAATAACTCCCAGTTGGTCTATATCATTAATAAAATGCTTTGGTTACCAGCAATGCATAATTCTAACAATATAGGATGTAGTATATCACATCAGTAGGTGCCTGTAGCATGCACAAATAAGCTTCTGGGAATGGAAATAAATAATTTACGATTTATACCAAAAAAAAAAAAATACCTTAAGCTTATGCCACAGACAACCTTAGGCTTTTTAACCTTTAAGTGAAAGACTTCATGTTTTTACACTTTTAAGTCTTCTCCAGTATTAATTATTAAAAAAAATGAATAAATAAATAAATCCTTACAGCTACCATGTACTCTCATGTATTACTAAACTTTTAGAATTTTAAAACTTGTAAACTTTTCGTTTCTGGACTTCGGCATGATTGAAAGCTGAAATAAGTGAATTAATATAAGACATTACACAATTGCTTACTGAATTTTTCAAATATATTTGACCCATATACACACACGTGCACACACACACACACACACACACACACACACACACACACACTCTCTCTCTCTCTCTCTCTCACACACACACGCACACACACTGTTTGGGATTGATGTCTCTAGATGATGGCAGACATCAATCCTGATTTGTGTGTATTCTTCACAAAATGCTTACTGATACAAAGCATGTTATTCAACAACTTTCTAAGTTTCTATGAGCAATTTTAAAATCTGTCTCTGTTGTTCGGCATTTGTTCTCATATTGCTTTTGACTTTGTCCATAATTCTTGCACTAAGAGGATAAGAGATATCACTTACACACACACACACACACACACACACACACACATACAAGTACTGGAAAGAAATTTCATGCCAGATTTTCATGCTTCAAATATATTTAACACATTAGGGAGAAAATTACTATTTAAAGAAACAGTACAACTCTTGGGCATTCAGTTTTATAGAACATAATTAATGAGATTACTTGAGGAGAATCACTGTTAGAATGGAGATAGGGCAAAGCATCCATTACAGATCACTGAATGTGCATACCTGAATGTCCAATCCATCAGTTATGGGGGAGTATGTTTAACAGGAAAGACTGGGGTGGCATGGTTCACAACAAAGTTAATGTTATGGATTTGTGTTTATTTTTCTTTATTGATCAAGTCACAAAACCAGTTTCATGCAGAAATGTTTATATGTTACTTGTCTAAGAAAGAAAGGGCACATAATTTCACCTTTAAATGTTATTTGCAGTGGAAAATATTAACTTTTGTTGAATACATAGGCAGGGGCCTTATGTATCTCTTTCAACACCGATAATCAGTGTAATAAAATGTTTCAGTTATTGCCCATTAAGCTTTGGAAGTAGTACTTGCAGTTAGACCTAGTATCAGTGAGATTATATACTCTGCATATAGAAAAGTAGAATTCCTTTATAATAAGGCTGAACTGACCTTTAACCTTTACTACATTTTTGTATTCAAGTTATAAACATGGAACATAATTTGTACACAGCATACCACAATCCCCAGATATATTTCAGAAACAGTACAGCAGAGAGTTGATTTTCCGAACGTTGATTATCAGAAACATCAATTATCAGAACCAGCCTTCCAAAGTTTTCTGGTAGGAAAAATCATAAAGTCTAAATATGTAAACATTATACATATTTGCTTGAGCATGTTTTTTGAGCTTGTAGCCAGCTCATATATGAAAAATATTCTTTATTGTCCATTGGAATCACTGAATGGTTGAAAAGTGCATTCCTGCATGCAGAAAAAAAAGATTTTAGCAATTTTTTATCTGGTTCAATTATATGTCTGATTATCCAAACAATTTGATTATTTCAACTACCCTAGGTCAGAATTAGTTCAGATAATTGACTTTCTATGGTAATATAAAAATCAGCTTCAGAGCAATAATGAAATACAGTTTTTAATTGCTAAATGCAGCACTAAATAGGCATATTAAATATAAAAATAGTACATAAAACTCAAAAAATGCTTAAATGCTTTTTCTTTTTTTTTTCTTTCTTTCCTGGGTAAGACCAACCCAGAGCACTCTCTGTATGTGACTTGCTCACAGTCCCACAATAGGCAAATGGAGATAGAAAGAATCGCACCCTGTACCCTTGACTATAGGAGACAGCTCAATAGGAGCTTGCTGCCTTAGTCCCCTACATCAATGTTCAGAACTTTATTAACTTTTTTAAATCGTGTAATCACTGAGGATTATAGTCGGCCAGTAATGCTGGGCATCAGAGTTTCATAGTTCTCATTGTTCAGAAAATTCAGGTTCAGCAGTACCAGTTGTTGTTCTGTTAACTTTCTAAATGAATTAGAGTTGTCTGACATGCTTCCTGTAGCCAAAAGTATAGTGTTTGAGTCCTTCTATCTCTACTTGCCTTTTGTGTGACTTTAAACAAGTTACTCAGACAGTGCTGCCATGTCACTCCTGAGAAAGGACAGTGGATTTACCTAGCTAACAAATAGATAAAAGAAAATAATACTTAAACGTGCCTCTTTTGGGGCCTTGTCTGCTCATTATTTTTGGATTTCCCCAGAAGTCTCATGCAGAGAAGTTAAGAGGCATTGTAGTAAGTGCCATGTAGAATTTGTGGCGTTAAACTACATTGTTGAAGATTACAGTCACCGTTTAATGACAGATGTGAGTCTTAGACTTTGTGTCCTTCAGAAAATGTTAGTTAAGGCAAAGTGTGCTATTCTAGCAACTTTCTAATTATATAAGAGATGTATTTAAAATTTGTTCTTGATTTTGTGGTATTTGTCTCTAATTCTTGAGCTAAGCATTTAGAAAGCCATGGGGCTGCAGTGGGTTACACTGTGTGGTTCTTGTGGTAGTAAGCTGAAAGACACTTTTTATTCATTTTATTGCAAGCAAACATCTGAATGCTCGCAGTCGTACAAGGAGCTGTAATTGACAGTCACATGTATGTGTGTGTGTCTGCATGCATTTGTATAAATACCTGGTTCCTTTATCCCTGAGTATTTGTGGTTAAGAAAATAATCAATTGCAGTAAAGAACAGTGTCATCATATGAGCAGTGCTGTTTGGGTAAAATTATTGGCTTCTTTATTTTGTAGACTGTTAACAATTCATTTATTACTTGGCTGAGAATAATATGGTCAGCATGAGCTCTACAAGTTTATTGTTAAAATATTCACAACAGAATCCAACCAAGGCTTCTCAAAGGCCAAATACAAAACACCATATAATGAAAATAAAAAATAAAAAAGTCTTAAAAAGTCATTGAATGAGACATTAATTCTAGCTTGGCGGTAGCTCAGGAGGATGCAGAATATCCCATTGCACTTATCAAAAAGCGAAAGTTCTGCAGCACCCTTTCCAAACTTCCCATAGTCAGAATGAAGACCACTTAGGTCTTCCTTAGATTGAGGCTGCTGGCCTAACAGGACTAATCCTGTCAACAAAATAAAAATAAATAAAGTGAAATATATACATTGTGTGTCTGTGTGTGTGTGTGTGTGTGTGTGCATGCGTGCATGCATGTGTGTGCATGTGTTACTCATTGTCAGGACCTTAATTTTCATTTTTTTCTAGTGCATTCTAGTGAAAACAAATGGTAAATATACAATAGTCAAGGCAAAAAGGATGAATGGTTCACTCGAAAAAAAGAAGTAAATCCAAAAGCACATAAGAGTGAACCAAAACAATGTAGCAGTCAAAATCCAAACTTCAGGTGGAGTTAAAATCCAAACTTCGGGTAGAATTAAAATCAAGAAATTTGATAGCACGTAAGCGCTTTCACAGTAACGGAAAATCACTCCATCAGACATTAAAATCCCACCAAACACAACAAGCCAATAGTGTTGTAACCAATCACATAAAAAAAGTATCAATATCCTAGCAACAAAGTAACCATAAAGAAGCTAATCCTGCAGGTTTAAAGACATAGCATAATGAAATATTTAGAAAAACAGAGTTCAGAATATCATAAGATAAAACATGCATAACAATAAAAAACATAGGTTCATAGGTTCATAGGTTCATACTAGGCTATCTGCCCGAGGGCATTTACAAGCCTAGCCCATAGTTTTGTGGCTTACGCCACCCCTTTAGTATGGGGAACTATACCCATTATTTTGCTGTGCCTCTGAATTCATAAGGAAACTTCCTTTAAAACATTCATAAAAATATGTGCATAAAAATATTCAAGAAAAACATATACATAAAAAATATATAAAAAAATAAGTGATGGTAAATCCCAAATTTCAATACTCTGAATATTGGAAGATCACAGGACATTTCCTGGTATTTGATATGGCATTTTAGGCCAGAATACCCATTAACTCCCAGGCTCTGTTTCTTCTCTTATTTACTATTTCTAGTGCTGACTGTTTACTTTAATGAGGAATCTTTGCAGGGAACTTGATTTAATTTTCCCCATATTTGGAGTTAGTATAAAATTATAATAAAGTTATAATAAATACTGAATATTACAAATAAAAACAATGGACATAATTCCCAGATTTTATCAAATGACATGTAAGTAAATTTTTTTGGGAACTATTAATCAGTGCCCCCTTTTCATCACTTTATAAGGGGTTACAGAAGTCCTCAGACTCCATGAGTACTTCTGTCTGTCTACTTTTTCTAGATGATTTTGGTTTCTGCAGTTTGGAAATTCATTCCAAAAGCAGGACATTATCCTTGATGAGGATTTTTTTTACCTACAATGTATACATTTAAGCTAAAACACTTGTCTTCTAGTGATTGTATGTACAGATGCATTTTTCTTAACTGCTACATTCTTAATATCATATTTGTTTTCACTTTATTTTGTATTAACTGTCTTATCATCTGTTTGTTAATTATTTGTTTTATAGCTTACATTTCTGACAAAACAGGAGATCTAGAAAAAGTCATGTCATTTCTCAAGAGTTATTACTGGGTCTGTTAATGCCTTTTGGCTCACCTGTCTTAATGAACAAGAATGAGCAATTTGGGTTTTTATTTCTTGTTCAAATTTGTAAACCCATTATTTTTTACTAGATGTGCCACTTAACTTTAGTAGGTTTTGTGACGATATGAGGTAGTGCCAGCAAGTAGGGCAGTGAATGTGGAACATATGCTAGCATAGCTAGCTGGAGTTTTGTAAAGAATTATATTTCATTTGTATATTAAACTGATTTGTACAAGTGCTTGTGTTGAAAATGTATTTGTAAAGCTGCTTGTGTTAAAAGTGTACCAAGAGTGGGTCCTGCTGGAGAGAAAAGAAATACACCCTTATGTCAGACTGCATTGTAACTGTTAAAATGAATATATTGTAACAGAGGATACTGGAAGAGAAGAGATTAATCTCAGTCAAGCTAACTTTGAAAACTAGTCTGTAATTAAATTACCTGGTTTAGGCCATAAAGATTGTATCTTACATTTCTGATTGCAGCCAGAGAGAAAATGTCTGTGGAAACCAGGACTAGGAGTCCTACTGTATTTTCCTTAGAGGTGAACTAATTGTTATTCCTGGAAGGGTGGACGCTTTTGAAATGGCTTTATAGCTTCCAGATGCTATAACACATATCAGCAAAGCTCTATCTGTGTGTATGGTAACACCTATGTGCTAGATTTTGGTTCAGTTTCTAGTAAATGGGGGTAGTGCAGGAACCAAAGTCAGATGACTAGTTGTAAGTGATGTAATTATGTAATCCAGCATTGAAATGATGTTTTAATACTAGATGAGACAGAAGTCCCAGGGCAGTCTGTTTTTGAAACTTGACAATGAAGGATCACTCACCCACTTTATCTTGCCTTACTCTAGTAAGTGAATTAGGGAACAGTAATTATTTAGATCAGTCAGGAAAATATAGTGAGATAAGTATTGTTTTCCTGTATCTGTGTACATCTTTCCATCAGTGTTATTTTTAATATTTCCTGTGTTTGAAACTCTGTTTTTTATTGTAAACAGATATTTAGTACTTTCATGTTTTTATTATTTATTTCTGCTTGTTTGTACTGAGCTGATCTGAGGTGGGCTACCAGCCACAACTCTGACCTGATATACTAGATGACTAGAGGCTTCTGAGCTTCCAAAAAATATAAGTTGCATTTTTTTTGCTTATTTATACTATTTACTGCACTTTTTTATTGCATTCCACCTACGTTTATACTATATTTATTTACTGTGTACCAAACTACACTGTTGTACTGAAATTGCTTGCTTCACTGTGCCTGTAAAATTTAATTTTATTGCTGTTTTCACAGTTTACAAAGCTTTTTTTGTTGTTTTCACTGTTTGGTATATATTTACTGGTATTTTTTTCACTGTGTTAAAGCTATCTGTTCTGCCTGATCTAGTATTCCTGCCAAGCAGTGTTTAATTGACCAATCTGCTGACTGTTAAAACATTCTTTAAAACCTCATGGCTGATTTTCTGCTGTTTTAAATGATTTTTTCAGTGTCTCACTGCTGTATTTCTGCCATATTAAACATTCTCAAGTGTTTTCTGCTGAAACTATGGTAGTTAGTAGCTATAGCATAGTCCAGATCCAGGCCTGCTGCTTCTGGAACTGTTTGTAGTGGTTTGTTTGTTCTGAGCACATTTTCCAGGCCATCTAAGATTGGAAGGGGCATATCTTCACTTTTGTGAGAGAATTGTGCTGACTGGGACCTGTCTAGTAAAGGGAGGCCAGTCTAGGGCTTAGAAGAAGCATCTTAATTGGTCCTTTTGAATTTTTTTAGATTTTTTTTTCAAGTTTTAGCTTCTGGTATTTAGGCCATGCATTTCAGCAAGTTACTGCTTGTTTGTGTGTCGTGCAGCACCACTCACTTCCGTGCAGTTGTGCACCAAAGTCAAACAGTTAAATTCAACAAATATTCCCTTAAAATGTAGGCAGAAATATCAATTCACTGAACTCCTCCATGATTGTTTCTGAAAAGCCACCCATAGTAACAACAGTCTTCAACCTAGCATTATAGACAGTTGGACTGCCCTTATTTCTCCTGCCAACCTTGTTGACTTGGGTCTCTTGAGACAGTGTACCAATTGTCTCCTGTAAAGAGGCACCCTGTACTAATAACACAATCTAGTAGAGAATGGAAGGGATGTATTTGCATCAAGAATCTAGAACCCATGCTGTCTTTCACTCAAAACAGTACCATAAAGGTTGTCATCTACCCCCCCACTACATATTCACATAGTACTACTACTCATACACATAGTACAAATCAAACACCTAAATCCACATATGCTGAAGTTCTCTTGAAACACTTACTGAAACACCAGAGAGTTCCAAAACACAAGACTGCTACAGCTAATGAAGTCCCCTCGGCAGTGACTGCAAACTATGTGCAATCACTGAATCCCCAAGTGATGTCAGCATACTCCAGGAAACTCACACACAGACCACTGACTGGTGTATTAGTCATGGTCTCAAACTGACTGCAAAGAAATGCATCATCATTCCCTTTGGCACAAAAAATATCCCTTCACACTATCCAATCAACAACTATACCCGAAATACCCATGAAATGATAAGGGACCTGGGATCACAGATTGACTGTGACCTTAAATTTGACAACCACATGTCATATCTAATAAGGAAAGCTTTCCACCTAGCACACTTGATTAGTAAAGGCATCACCTTAAGAAAAAAAGAAGTTTTAACCCCCCCTCCCCATACTCAGCAGTTATCTGGCCCATAATTTAGTATAATGCCCCATTCGGTATGCACCATATGCACCACATGCAGCAATTAGAGAGACCTCAGAGGTTTCTAACAAAGAAGATGAAGGGCCTCCAACATATGCCTTACACGGACTGACTAAAGTCCCTGTCACTATACTGCGTATCATATAGACTTCCTAGGGGAGACTTATGCCTGGCCTACATACCAATACAAGACCCAATGAACTTTCTGCATATCCATAAATCAAATGGGTCTAGGGCTGCCAATTCCAGGGACTTAAATATGGCCTGTGACTTAAATAGGACATGTTGGAGAGAGAGTTTTATCTCCCAACAACTGCCACATCTTTGGAACAGTCTACCAATTTTTGTAAAACAGAGCATATGTATGACACTCAAGAGGAACCTGGACCAGTGGGTGGGACACCATCAATTCTTACCAAGGATAGTGCTCACAACCTTCCTGGACATGGGCAGTCATCACTAAATGCAATCTTGGTTACTGACTAGCACATCTATGATATTACATTGGGTTGAAACAGCTAGGCTTAAAATGACCTCTGGGTTGATAGCCTAGTAATCTGCTATGATACTATGATCCTATTAAATATATTTAAACTTTTGATTGTGGCTGGTCTTTTAGAGAATATTTTAACCTTTGAAAATAGTTATATTTATTTGGTGAAACTGTGGCTGCTCCTGAAAGCCTTGCGGCATAAGTCAAACACTACCATTTGTATTGGTATCAGTTTTACTCCGTATAATTGGTACCCTTGTAAGAGCCTTAGAGTAGCTGGCTGGAGGCAGTATAATTACCTTTTAGCCTTTGCAAATGTAGCAGAGATAATAAATATGTGCCAGCCTTTCTCAAGTGTAAGTGTGTGTGTGTGTGTGTGTGTGTGTGTGTGTGTGTGTGTGTGTGTGTGTGTGTGTGTGTGTGTGTGTGTGTGTGTGTGTGTGTGTGTCTCAGCAACTTGTAGCAGGGACAGAGAGCACTGGTTTCATAAAGATGGTGGCGGAGGACTTGGCTTATAACATTCAGCTGAGGACTCAACTCTACAGCTGTGTCAGTGGTGAGTTGTATTGGGGGCCAGGTGAGAATGACAGAGAGAGAGAGAGAGAGCGAGAGAGAGGGGGGAACCCCATCCCCTGGACTGAATGTGTTCTTTTTGTGGTCTTAAGGGAGATAGTGGTTGGTGCAGAGAGCTGCATATGGAAATACTGCGTGTATCTATTTTTGTTCCAAGTGACTGTCCCTCACTGGTGTCAGTAATGAGAATTCAGGCTCCTTGATTACTGGCTCTGAGGAGGGATGTCACAGGTTTCTTTGAAGATGGTAACTTTCCCATGACATAATTCTGAAAAGATAATATCAGAGAGGGAAAACGAGACAGACAGAGAGAGAGAGAGAGAGACGCAGAGAAAGACTGATAGTTGGCTCACTGTCTAAGTTAGGTGATGACTTTCCCTTGACATCATGTTATTATGCTGGTGCATCTACAGATTAAAAACAAAAAGAGTTTTTCTGATTTTAAGAAGCTGGATGAGTTCTTTCTTTGTGATATAATGACAAAGCACAGGGCAAACTATAGCACAGATACTATGGCAGTAATTTATTTTGCCGCTCTATTCACATCTAAATAATACCAAGAGACAAAAAGGAGTGATTTTGTAAAGAGTGGAACAAGAGCATGTGACTGCATTGCTCTCAACCAAAGCTCTGCTGTTGAACTTTAATTATCAGATGCTAACATCCTCAACCAAGTTAGCTCGAGACATTTACACTTCCCTGAAACAGTTCCCCTGTCTAGGAGTTTCAAGTAGCAACAATAATACAATATATCATTAATGAGGATTCTTCTGTAAAATGGATTAACCCCTGATTCTGCTGCGATCAGCTGATCAGTTTGTACATATTAATATGAAACATTCTTCAATGCTACTCAGCAAGGGCCATATTCAGAAAGTCTCTCATAAACTGTCCCAAAGCAGAATTTGTTCCTTAGCTAGTAATTCTTGTTGGTCCATGTGACTTTCACTCTAGTTAAACTTTTGTTTTGCCCTTTTATTTTAACTCTAACTCTAGTCATATAATCACTACAAAAGGCATTACTTTCTCAAAAGTTAAATATTTTGAATGGCATTTGTATATAGGTTCATAGGTAGGTACTAGGCTATCGGCCCAAAGGCCTAAGTAAGCCTAGCCAACAAAGTTCCCTGGCTTACGCCAACCCAAGAAAGTTAATTTCCTGTGACCCTGTCAAGCATAGCCACAGAAGTGATCCCCGGGGGTGTATTTCCTATTTCCCATCCACTCATCAAGATTTGTCTTGGAGTGTTAATAAGGAACTTTGCTTGACATAGATGGGTCGCTTGTTCCAGTGTATGGGAAGTCTCTGGGACAGGAATCTATCCCTCCAGCAAGTCCTGTTTATTGTGGTGACAAGGTTTAGGCCCCTAGAGCGTGTAGCTCGGAGGGATTGGGATTTCTTTAGGAGTAGCATGTCCAACAGCTCTGGGTTTGACATAGCTTTATATGTTTAGGACTGGCAAGACCAGACAGGAGGAGAAGGTTACCACACACACTATAGACCCAGTCTCACATAGTACCATCACAACCTCAAATCATACACATAAACACACAAAGACATACTCGGAGGCACTGATCAGAAATCTACCAAAACAGCAGAGGCCACCAAAGCAGGCACCCAAACAACCACCACCTCAGAACACAACACCTGCAACACATAGACCTCACAGTCAGAGTGTCAAACAGTCACAGCCCTTAAGGCCAAACACAATGCCAGACACACTAGTCATTGGTGACTCCATAGTCAGACACACTGACGTCCCGCTCACCAGACTGAGTAAGGAGAGAGTTACAGTAAGCTGCCTGTCGGGCTAGAATCCGCCACATAACGCAAGCACTCAGGTCTCTCAACAGCAGGTACAAATACGACTCAGTCATTGTCCACGCTGGTGTAAACGACCTGAGACGTACCTCCTTGGACTACATGAAAAGAGACATTGAGGAGCTCTCTGATTATGTAGCCCAGGCAGGTATGACCCTGACCTTGAGCAGTATCCTACCTTCACCAAGAATGATGCCACAATACAGAGATAAGATGATCAGCTTTAACAATTGGCTTAAACTCTGGTGTCATTCAAAGGGGATCCAATGTCTGTCTGCCTGGGATGACATGCTGGACAAGCCACGCTGCTTCAAGGGACGGCTTGCACCTGTCACCCTGGGATTCCGGATATTGGCAAAGGCTCTTGCCACCCCATAGTGCCTTTTTAGGCAAGGCTCAAATTCTAAACCTACCACCCTAGAACACAAAAAAGGAAAAAACTAAGGGTAATGCTGCTCAATGCCAGAAGTCTAAATCTCAAAATGCACGCACTCGAGGCCCTTCTCAGTATGGAGAACATTGATGTCTGTGCTGTGACAGAAACCTGGTTCAAGGCTCCTGAGAGCACCCCAGCACTAACAGGTTTTACCTCATATCATGCGTTCCGGCCCCAAAATCCGGACAATACCAAGAAAGGAGGCGGGGTATCCATATTCATCAAGGACACCCACACCTCAAGACTGGTGGCAATGCACGATGCATCGGAGACCATCCAGGTGCAATTAACCATAGGCAAGACTGCTCTGCAATTTGTAGCATGTTACAGGCCACCCTCACAAACTCAGGAACCTCACATGGCTTTCCTGAAAACACTGGAGGGGATAAATGTATCTCCAAACACCATCATACTAGGTGACTTCAATTACCCTAATATAGACTGGGAACACTACTCAAGCCCAAACACCCTAGCCCAAAAGTTCCTGGAATTCATAAACTCAAATGCCATGGAACAACTAGTCACCATCCCCACAAGAGGAGAAAACATACTTGATCTCATCATCACAAACATGGGAGCACAATGTTCAACACCGGAAGCATACCCCTCACTGGTGAGATCAGATCACAAACTAATCTTGCTGGAGGTCCTCATCCCATCTCCACCTGAAATTAAAAAGACCACAGTAAAAAACTTCTCAAAAGCCGACTTCACACTTCTAAAGACTAGTGTGGTCTCCTTTAAGGCCCCCGAGCCGGCGGAAAACAGTACTCAAGCCGCTGAATCACTTACAAATGCCTTCTACCAGCACCTGCAGGACTGCATGGATAAGGCAATCCCAAGCAAAACAAAGACTCTTTGTACCAAGGGCAAGCGTCCAGTCTGGTGGACCCCAGCCATAAACAAACTCTACAACAAAAGGAGGAAGCTACTACAAGATAGAGCAAAATCCTTAAAAGGTAAGACACCTTTGATCACTATAAGTAAAAAACTAAGAGCTCTCATAAAATCATCCAAAGCAAATTTTGAGAGAAAAATAGCTAAAGACTCAAATGACAATCATAAGGCCTTCTTTAGCTATGTTAGAAACCTGGGAGGAAACTCCCAGATATGCTCAGAACTAATTCAAAATGATGTGAAGATTACTGATCCTACAGACATTGCCAACATACTGGCTGACAGGTTCAGTGCAAACTTCTCCCCCCCCTCCCCCCCAAAAGGAGAGATATCTATACCAAATGGTTACAGCCCCCCAAACATCTCAAACGCCCAAGTGAGAACTGCTCTCTCCAAAGCAAAAAACACAGCATCCATGGGACCTGATGGTGTCCCAGGCTGTGTGCTCCACGAACTCAACGAGGAATTAATCCCACAGCTAGGACAGCTGTTTAATCATAGTCTCACCTCTGGATACGTACCCAGGGGGTGGCGCACTGCGACTGTGGTCCCACTTCACAAAGGCGGTGCCTCCACAGACCCTGGAAATTACCGGCCCATTAGCTTGACAAGCCTTATCTGCAAAGCCATGGAGAGGATCATAATGGACCTCATAAATAAAGACATAGGGAATTTGCAGACTTTGGATGCAACCCAGTTTGGCTTTGTCAAAGGCAGATCATGCCTTTTAAACTTGGTTGACTTTTTCGAAACAGTCACCAAAGCCATTGATGAGGGAAAGGCAGTCCATACAGCCTACCTCGATCTGGCGAAGGCCTTCGATACAATACCCCACTCGGGTATCATTGAAAAACTCATCAGCTTAAATGTTAACCCATACATCACAAGATGGGTTGCAAACTGGCTGAGTGACAGAACCCACAGGGTCAGAGTTGCTGGCGCCATGTCAGACTCAAAGCCTGTCACAAGTGGTGTCCCACAGGGCTCAGTCCTGGGCCCACTCTTGTTTGGCATCTACTTTTCCGAAGTACAAGCAAACACAGGAGGGTTATGGCTGACAAAGTTTGCAGATGACTGCAAACTGGGCGCCGTAGTCGAAAACACATCTGACACAGATATCCTTCAGAAGGGTCTCACAGAAACAGATGACTGGTGCCAGGGCCATGGCCTAAAGTTAAATGCCAAAAAATGCATAGTCATACCCTTCAGGAAAAACAAGGTTATCCCTAGCTACCATATAGGTGGTAATCCTCTGAGCACAGAAGAAGTTATCAGGGACCTGGGGACCCAGGTTGACAGTAGCCTGTCATTCGACACCCATGTAGCTAAAGTAGTTAGGAAGACCTTCTACATTGCCCACCTTATCATGAAGGGATTCACATCTAGATCAAGGGAGGTCATACTCTCCCTATACTCATCACTCATCAGACCAATGATTGAGTACAATGCCCCATTCGGAATGTATCTGACCCGACACTTGCAGCAGCTGGAGAGGCCACAAAAGTTCCTCACCAAAAGGATAAAGGGTCTCAAAAATCTGTCCTATGCTGCCCGACTGAAAGAACTCCAGCTCTATTCAGTCGCTTACCGCTTGCTCAGAGGTGACCTTTGCCTGACATACAAGGCCATGTCAATCCCAGATTTGATGAATATGCTTCACCTCAAAAAATCTAGATCCGTCAGAGCCACAAGGGCGGGAGACTTAAACCTCGACACGGCTCTTAATAGGACGTGCTGGAGGGATAGATTCATCACCCAAAGACTCCCTATGCTGTGGAACAAAATCCCGGTATATGTGAGGCAGAGCACCTCGCTGGCCTTGTTCAAAAGAAATCTTGACCAATGGATGGGAGATCGCAGATATACTCCAGGGATTACCTCAGTGTCACTACTAGACAGAGGCACAGCAAAATAATGGGTATAGTTCCCCATACTAAAGGGGTGGCGTAAGCCACAAAACTATGGGCTAGGCTTATAAATGCCCTCGGGCAGATAGCCTAGTATGAACCTATGAACCTATGTTAGGCAGAGATCACCTCGGAGTAGGCGATATGCTACAGAGTAAAGCTGGAGTTTTTTGAGACAATCAGTGTAGGGCATCAGTTTGAGGACAGTAATTCTCTTTGTGAGGTACTTCTGTGGCCTTTCCAGCTGCTGCAGATGTCTTGTGAGGTACATTCCAAAAGGGGCATTGTACTCTATAATGGGTCTAATAAGTGTTGAGTAGAGGGGAACAATTACTTATTTTTTTCCTGGATGAGAACCCTTTTGTGATGAGGTGTGCTATTTAGAAGGATTTCCTGACTACTGTGGCAATGTGATTATCAAAGGAGAGACTACTGTCCACCTGGGTCCCAAGGTCTCATATCACACATTTGGTGTTAAGAAGACTGCCACCTAACCTATGTGGTAGTTCATGGGTACAGAGTTTTTACCAAAGGGGATAACAGTGCACTTTTTGGCATTATGCTTGAGGCCATGGCTCTGACACCAGGCATCTGTCTCAGTGAGGCCCTTCTGTAGGATGTCCACATCATTTGGGGACTTGACTATAGCTCCTAGTTTGCAGTCCTCTGTGAACTTCGTTAGCCAGAGGCCTTCTGTGTTAGCCTGTACTTCAGAGAAGTAGATACCAAACAGGACAGGAGAGGTCCAAGGACTGAACCCTGTGGTACTCAACTTGTCACTGGTTTGAAGTCAGATTTGGAAGCTGCAACATTTACAGTGTGGATTCTGTCAGTGAGCCAGTTAGCAACCCATCGACATAGGGATTTATACCTAGTTTAGTGAGTTTAGCTATAATTCCAGAATGGGGGATGGTGTCGAAAGCCTTGGTGAGGTCAAGATAGGCTGTGTGAACCACCTTACCCTTGTCTATGGCTTTGGTGACTGCCTCAAAGAAGTTGACCAGGTTCAGAAGGCAAGATCTGCCTTTCACAAACCTGAACTGGGTGGGGTCCAGAGTTTGGAGGTTACCAATGTCTTTGTTTATGAATTCCATGATGATACGTTCCATGGCCTTGCAGGCGAGGCTCGTCAGGCTAATAGGGCGATAGTTCCCAGGATCAGTGGTGGCTCCCCCTTTGTTGATTAGGATAAGTGTTGCTGTGTGCCATTCAGTGGGCACAAAGCCTGACATGAGGCTATGATTGAACATGGTCCTTAGGTGGGGAGCCAGTTCGTTCTGAATTTCATGTAAAACACAGCCTGGGATGTTGTCCGGTCCCATGAATGCTGTGTTTTTGGCTTTAGAGAGTGCTGCTTTTACCTGTGAAGTTGTGATTACAGGGACTCTGCATTCTTCCTGTAAAGATATGGGCCCTTTCGGGGGTGAAAGGGGAGTAAAGTTAGCACTGAACCTATCTGCCAGGATATTGGCAATATCAGTTGGTTCTGTCATTTTTGTGCCATTGTGCTGTAACTCAGAGCAGATCTGGGTGTTGCCATTGAAATTCTTGACATAGCTATAGAATGCTTTGTGGTTGTCCTTAGAAACAGTGGAAATCTTCTTTTCATAGCTAGCTTTGGAGGATCTTATAAGGGATCTCAGCTTCTTGCTGAGGCTGACCAGGGAGCTCCTCCACTCATAGGATTTTACTCTCTTTTGCAACAATTTCTTCCTTCTGTTGAAGAGTTTGTTTATGGCAGGGGACCACCAGATTGTCTTCCTTTTTTTGGAGGATAGCATCTTGATTCTGTTTGGGATAGCATGATCCATGCACTCGTGTAAGTGCTTATAGAGTGCATTGCTGAAGTCGTAACAGTATTGTCCATCTGTATGGTTGTCAAGAAGTTCACCACTTCTGTCTTAAGAGGCATGAAGTTGGCTTTGGAGAAATTTTTTACCATGGTTTCCTTAATGGGGGGTGGGGGTGGGATGTGGATATCTAGGGTGATTAGCTTATGATCAGATCGGACCAATGAGGAATTGACTTCAGGTGTGGAACACTGGTCACTCATGTTGGTAATGACTAGGTCTAGGATATTGTTGCCCCTGGTGGGGGTGTGGATAAGGTGATCCAGGGCATTGGAATTTATGAATTCCAGAAAGAGCTGAGCGAAGGAGTTGGTACATGAGTAGTTTTGCCAGTTAATGGTGGATTATTTGAAATCACTCAATATTAGCGTGTTTGCTTGAACCCTAATATTTTCCAGTATATCAGGAAAAGAGGAGTGGGAATCCTGGAGCATGGTGGGGGATCTGTTGCAAGCTACAATTTGGATTGCAGTTTTGTCCAGAGTTAGTTGTACTTGGATAACCTTGGCTGCACTATGCTGAGCAACTTGCCTGGAGGTGTGGATATCCTTAATGAATATGGACACACCTCTGCTTTTGGTGTTCCGGTCCAGGTTAGATATCCGAAACGTGTGGTATGAGTTATAGCCTGGTAATGCAGGGGTGCTCTCTGGAGCCTTGAACCAGGTCTCAGTCACTGCATAGACATTGATGTTCTCCATTTTAAGGAGTGCCTCTAGTGAGTGCATTTTGAGATTTAGACTTCTAGCATTGAGTAGCATTACCCTCAGTTTTTGCTTGTCTGTTCCTGTTATGGTGGTGAATTTGTCATTTGAACCTTGCCTAAAAATGGCACTATAGGGACAGCAAGAGCCTTTTCCAGTATCTGGAATCCCAGGGGTGGCAGATAGAGGCCATCTCTAGTAAAACATCATGGTATGTAAACCATGTCGTCCCAGGTAGACAGATACTGGATCCCCTTAGAATGACCCCAGAAGCTTAGCCAATTGTTGAAGTCAATCATTTTGTCCTTGTACTGCAGTATAATTCTGGGCGATGGCAGGATGCTACTTAGGGCTAGGGTCATACTTGCCTGAGCTACAAGATCGGAGACTTCTTCCATGTTTCTTTTCATGTAGTCCATGGAGGTACATCTCGGGTCATTCACACCAACATGGACAATCACAGAGTCACATTTGTTCTTGTTGTGTAGTGACCTGAGTGCGTGGGTTATGTGGCATATCCCGGCACCGACAGGCAGCTGACAGTGACTTTCGCCTTGTTTAGCCTGGTAAGTGGGACATCACTGTGCCTGACTATAGAGTCACCTATGACTAGTGTGTTGGGTACGTTGTTTTGCCTTATGGGCTGTGGTTGAGTGGCACACTGAGTCTCTGGGCTATGTTTCATTTGGTTTGTGTTGGTAGTGGGAGGTTGCTTGCATTTCGGCTTTGCAGGTCTCTTTTGCTTGAGCAGATTATTATGGAGAGCCTCTGTGAATGTTTTTGTGTTTCTGTGTGTGGATTTTGCTGGTGTAGGTTTAGTGGGACTATGTGATGAGTGTGGTGTGGTGCAAGTTTTTACCTTCTCCTATCAAGTTCAGTCTTGGTTGGAGAGAGCTTTACCTCCAGTTTGGCTAGATAAGTGCATTTCTCACAGGTTGTAGTGTTGGGTGGTAGGAGGAGAGGTTTGTCTCTGTACATGAGGCAATTGCTACATTGCCCCAAGATGTCCAGATTCATCAGATAGACAGGAGAGAACAGTGGGAGCTGACCCTTGGACATGCCTGAATAAAAAAAATGTTCCTGTAGACAAGTGAGGAAAGTGAGTATAAGAGCTGTTTTTCTCAAAGTAAGTGATGAAAGTAAGTACCAAAACTGTTTTCCTCTAGGTAATGATCTGCTCCAGACCAGAAGTGTATCCCTCACTGGTAAGATCAGACCATAAACTAATCTCACTGGATATTCACATCCTGACCCCACCCCCTGCCCAGAAAACCACAGTGAAAAACTTCTCTAAAGCAAATTTCACACTACTCAAAACTGAGGTGGAATCCTTCAAAGCCCCCGGTCCTGTGGAAAATACGGCCCAGACCGCAGAATCCTTTATAAACGCATTCTATGAACACCTTCAGGAATACATGGATCATGCGATCCCAAATAAAACCAAGACCCAATCCTCCAAAGGCAGACGTCCTGTCTAGTGGACCCCAGCCATAAACAAACTATACAATAGAAGGAGGAAGCTACTAAATGATAGAGCAAAATCCCAAAAAGGGAAGGCATCACTGATCAGTATTAGCAAAAAGCTACGGGCACTCATAAAATTGTCTAAGGCCAGCTTCGAGAGAAAAATTGCACAGGACACTAAGGATAATCACAAGGATTTCTTTAGTTATGTTAGGAACCTGGGTGGTAATTCCCAGATATGCTCAGAATTAGTCCAAAATGACAAAAAATACACTGAACCCACAGACATTGCCAACATCCTAGCTGACAGGTTCAGCGCAACCCCCCCCCACCAAAAGGGCAAATATCTATCCCAGCAGAGTGCTGCCCCCCTGACATGTCAGATGCTCAGGTAAGAGCTGCCCTCTCCAAAGCAAAAAACACAGCATCAATGGGACCTGACGGTGTCCCGGGCTGCGTCCTACATGAACTCCAAGAAGTGCTAAACCCAAACATAAAACTACTGTTCAATCTCAGCCTTACTACAGGATATGTGCCCAAAGAGTGATGTACAGCAACAGTGGTCCCTCACCATAAAGGTGGTGCCTCAACGGATCCTGGAAACTATAAGCCTGACTAACTTGGTCAGCAAAGCTATGGAAAGGATCATCATGGACCTCATAAATAAAGATATTGGGGACCTACAGACACTGGATCCTACCCAGTTCGGCTTTGTTAAGGGCAGATCCTGCCTCTTAAACCTGGTTGATTTCTTTGAAACAGTCACCAAGGCCATTGACGAGGGGAAGGTGGTCCACACAGCCTACCTGGACCTCGCAAAAGCCTTCGATACAATACCCTACTCGGGCATTATAGATAAGCTCACCAGCTTAAATATAAACCCCTATGTCACTAGATGGATTGCAAACTGGCTCAAGGACAGAACCCACATCTTTAGAATTGCTGGAGCCATGTCAGACTCCAAACCAGTTACAAGTGGTGTCCCACAAGGCTCAGTCCTGGGACCTCTCTTGTTCGGTATATATTTCTCGGAGGTACAGGCCAACACGGAAGGACTGTGGCTGACTAAGTTCGCAGATGACTGCAAACTGGGCACCATAATCGACTCTCCAGCCGACACAAGCATCCTCCAAAAGGGCCTCATAGAAACAGACAACTGGTGCCAGAGCCATGGCCTCAAGCTAAATGCCAAAAAGTGTGTAGTCATCCCTTTGGCAAAAACAAAGTGCCCACAAATTACCACATAGGTGGTAATCCATTAAGTACAGAAGAAGTAATTAGGGACCTGGGGACCCAAGTTGATAGCAATCTCTCATTTGACAACCACGTAGCCAAAGTGGTTAGAAAAACATTTTATATAGCCCACCTAATCATGAAGGGATTCACATCTAGATCAGGGGAGGTCATCGTGCCTCTTTACTCATCACTCATCAGGCCCATAATTGAGTACAATGCCCCTTTTGGGATGTACCTTACCAGACACCTGCAGCAACTGGAAAGACCCCAAAAGTACCTCACCAAGAGGCTCAAAGGGCTCAAACAGATGCCATATGCTGCCCGGTTAAAGAAACTCCAGCTCTATTCAGTGGCATACCGCCTGTTCAGAGGCGATCTGTGCCTGACGTATAAAGCCATGTCCAACCAGGAATTAATGGACATGCTGCACCTCAGAAAATCCAAATCCCATCGAGCTACGCGCTCGAGAGACTTGAACATCAGCACTGAAATAAATAGGACATGCTGGAGGGACAGATTCATAACCCAGAGGCTCCCTTCACTCTGGAATAAAATCCCAGTCCAGGTTAGGCAGAGTCCCTCATTGACTCTCTTCAAGAGGAATCTTGATGAGTGGATGGGAGATCGTAGGTTTACCCCGGGTATCACTTCTGTGTCACTGTTAGACAGAGGCACAGTATACAAACCTCGAAAAAGGGCATAGCAAAATTAATTTAAAATGGGTGTCGAAAGCCAAACACATTCTGGCTAGGCTTATAAATGCCCTAGGGCAGATAGCCTAGTATGAACCTATGAACCTATGAGTGAGTGCTGTAGTAATTTTTAGTTTATTTAATGCTAACAACAAGTGCTGAGCACAGATAAGCAAATTCAAGAGCTAAAACTAAGAATCTGTGTCTGAATCTTGTTGCAGATTGGCTACCTAGTGCTTACCACTCCCACTGATGAGCTAGAAGGCTTACCTCCAACACAGAAAGGCTTGGGGGCACAGAAGCTGACAAACAGTCCTGGATACAGCAAATCTGTATTTGGATTAGATTACGTACAGGAAAGGCAGAAAACAAGCTTGGAATTTATATATATATATATATATATATATATATATATATATATATATATATATATATTTTTTTTTTTAGTTAAGTGGGTTGGCTTTCTCAAAAAGTTCTCTCTGTATTAGAAGGAATGAACTAATGACAGTAGCAAAAACACTTTAAGTGCAGTACAAGCTAGCACACTTGAGTGTGTAGCAATATTAAGGCAAATACAGTTTAAATAAATGCAGATAAGTTAAAAATGACAAAAACAAGTTTATGAAAAATCAAATAAGAGCACTTGAACACTTAAAAGCACACAGAACAGCAAATTAAGGTATTAAGGTAGAAGACAGCTATGTAAGAGCAGCTCAAAAACTATTTAGTAATTTTTTTTTTTTTTTTTTTGGAGAGGAAGGGAACAGAGCAGATTAAAATGCTATAAGGGCACACAGCAGAGAAGATGGGACCAGTAGGAGTGTCTGAAATCAAAATATGATCTCACTGTGCTCAGATGAGTGAGCAAATGAGATGGGCCCAGTAGGAGTGTTCAAAAACAGATTTACAGCAGGGGCGGGCAATTCCAAAGCCATCAAGATACTAACTGCAGCTAGAGACAGGGAGTATTATCTCCCTGTATTATAACATGGCATATTTCACTGTTAAGCTATAAATTGTTTATAAGTATATATTCTCATTTAAATATTTAATTTACCTTGCATGTTTTCAACCTCCCTCATTTCATTAATCCTCATTTCCACAAGTGTTACATCTAGCTTAATGGTGTGTATTTCACCTGCCATACCCTCCACGTATGATTCAATCCTTAACACTATGACTATAGCCTGACTACAGCCTATAGTATTTATATTTATCATCCTTATTATTTAAAAAAATACATGTACTCACTTTAGGTATACTGTTTGTACAACTTCTGCACATATATCTACGTAGATTAATCTTTTTTTAACATAAGAGAAACACTGTATAACTTTCGGTTTGGCTTTAAGCATCATCACCTTTTCCTAGAATCTTTATGCTTTCTAACATAGCAATGATTCAGCTTTAACTAGAAATGTTGTGAAAAAATTAAATGCACAGGACAGATTGACAGAAGTAGATAAAGGAAAAATATGTGGGAAGTTTTATCTGAAAGAATATTGCAGGAGGCAAATACTAAGCGTGGTTCAGGCATGCACTGGACATGCATAACAGAATCCACCATGATGCCAATATTGAAAAATGCAGAAGCAGGGCAGACCTTTTTTTTTTCTTCTGGTAAAGTCCAGATTTGTTTGTGTGCCTGAGATAAATGCTGCAATACACTGACTTTAGAAATGTTGCTATTATACCAAAATCAAAGAACAAAAGAAAAATTCTTCTTTTCACACAAACAATAAGGTCATTTCAAAGCAATTACTTGATGAAACATCGTTGTCACAGTTGCTTCAAATAAAGCACTGCATAGCTGTTAGAGATAGCAGCTCCTGAGCTAAAATAAGACTTTGAAATCTACACAGTCTTTATTCATGCTTTATCACTTTCCTAACATGGTGTCAGGTCAAAGGCTTCAGAATGTACTGTTGGTAATTGCTGAGTTGTATATAATTCTAATTGATCACAGGGGGGCAGAAACTCCCCTTCTTCCATTATAACTGACAGCTAGTGTCACTGTTTCTAGTTAAAGGAAACAGCCATGATAAAAAATTTAATGTTCTTCAGAAGCCAAACTCACCACTATGACAAACTGTACATCATTGCCAATAAATGCAATAAAATTAATATTTCATATAAAACAAAAACTAAAACTTGATTCCCTTTAGTTAGTTTAGTGTGACTAATTTCTAAATAATCCAGATTTGTTCCATGTCGGAATAATGTAAAGTTTTTTGTTGCCAAGTAACAGGAAAAACAATAAATAAAAAATAAAGAAAGGGTACCGATATTCTCAAAGCTCTCCAGAGCTTATCAAAGCTCCACGTCCACATCCCTCTTTTCCGTTACCCTTAGCTATATAGTTATACTATAAGTACAGAAACACTGCTGTACACACACAGAAAGATCGTTATTTTCAGAAACATTTTATACAAGAGTGGTTCATAGTACAAAATATAAATACTAACATTTTAATTTGTGAAGAAAATAAGACAAGCTTAGCCCACATTTTCAGCTTTTGCATGCCATTTTATGTTTGTGTTAAATATTTTTATTGTCATGAAAACAACATTGATGATAAACCTATATGAAATCTTTTCGGTGCAGCCAAAACTTTTAAGTGCTGACTGTTCATCAAATATATTAACCAAAACATAAGAACTTAAAACACATGTGCCACACTAAGGTTCTGCACATTGTGAAGTTAACGCATTAAAAAGAAAGACATGGAAAGAAAAATTACATTTCTTCTTTAACAGAGCACTCACTGTAAACTATAGATATTATGTGTAACTCCTATATAACTCATCCTCCAAAATTTTCAATTTAACACCTACAAAATGGCCGTGCTTCCTTTGTCTTTATCAATTAAGTCAAAAATCTGCATTGCCATCCTTATCTAGGCTGTATTTTGTACCAACATGCTCCAAACATGTTACACGTGGTAGTGTTATCCTTACTAAACCACGGCCCACACCCACAGTCACACTACTCCCACATTGTAAAATCCTTAATGACATTTCAATTATTTTTATGTTTACGTAATTCTCTTGCCAGCTTATACCTTACATTCTCATATGTAACGATCCCTTGAGAATTTGCTTACCTCATAAAAGCCAGACCATCCTAAATATGTGTCGTTGTATAACATTTTGGAATAATACCGAGATGATAGTAAAGAAATAAGCCAGTCAGCAGGCAACTCTCCCTTATTTTTAACTATGCTGATGAATTCCCACCTCGTTGATTACCCATTGGTCTTTTTTCATGTGGTTTAATTATGCAATAATTTATAAGTGATGGTGTTAGCAATTCTGGTAAATTTACTCCTAAATATTTAGAATTTATGTCTAGGTTTCTTTTGATTTATGCCCACCTGACATATTTAATCCCCTGGGTTTAGCATTCAGTCAAACATAATCACTCAAGAGAAAATCCAAATATAACTTCCTCACACACTGGGCATTGCTGCATACATAAACCTCAAAAAAAAACTAATTTCAACCTGCATTACAAGAAAATAAAGAAATAAAGCATGAATGTCACAAACACTCATTTTAATCATAAAATAAAACAAGAAATAATGCATTATTGATATTATATTTTCAGTGAAGACTTCAGACTATTAACATTCCTTTATCATAAATACTTCACACAGCTTAAAAAATGTCACATGACAAGACACCTCTATCACCATATATGTACTTATGTGGGTAAGTCTCTCTCTCTCTCTCTCTCTATATATATATATATATATATATATATATATATATATATATATATATATGGGTGTGTGTGTTTATATATATATATATATATATATATATATATATATATATATATATATATGGATTCACTTCATAACATTGAAATATCAAAATACTGAAACTCATAATACTGAAACCGAAATACTGAAAGCTCAAAATACTGAAAACACATATTATGCGTAAACTCAGCTTAAACAACATAAATCATAACAATTTCTACCAAATATATGCGCCCCCCACACCCCCTGCTAATTAAATATATCAACTCCAAGATTGCACATAGTGTAGTTAAGTGTAATCTTGGAGTAGATATATATATAATTAGCAGGGGGTGTGCAGGGGCTTGCCCCTGCATATTTGGTAGAAATTGCTATGATTTATGTTGTTTAAGCTGAGTTTACGCATAATATGTGTTTTCAGTATTTTGAGTTTCAGTATTTTGAGCTTTCAGTATTTTGGTCTTCAGTATTATGAAGTTTTGTCATTTTCAGTATTATGAAGTTTCAGTGTTATGAAGTGAATCCATGTATATATATATATATATATATATATATATATATATATATATATATATATATATATATATATATATGGGTCTACTTCACATGATCGAATGTTCAAATGTTCGAATTCCATATGGCTGAGACCATATGATCGAACATTTGAATGTTCGAAAATGTGCAGTAGACCTGCAAAACACAAACAAAAAATAAACTGTGTATAGCAGGAGGCAAGCCCCCCTGAACCCCCCACACCCCCGCAACTTAAATTTACCAACTCCGAGATCCCACTACAGCAAGGACAAGGGAAATCTACTGGTGCGCGCTGTATGCCGATCCCCATTCAGAATTTCAAAGTTTTAAAACTTCGAACATATGGTCTTCGATTATAAAAGATTTGAAATTCTGAAGGGGACCTATATATATATATATATATATATATATATATATATATATATATATATATATATATATATATATATATATATATATATATATATATATATATATATATATATGTGTATATATATATATATATATGTGTGTGTGTGTGTGTGTGTGTGTGTGTGTGTGTGTATATATATATGTTTATATCTGGGTATACATCATTAACCAAAAACTTTGAAAATGCAAGTACTGACGTACTAAGCATATAAGCATATGTTTAGCACTGACCTTAGCATACAAAATTTAAATTAATTAAACAAAAATTTCCCCTATTGTTGGGGCTGTGCTCCCCCCACAACTCCAGATAATGAAGACAAGAAAACTGCTAGGAACCACCACGAACAACGTATAAAACTATTTTATTTTAATGAAAACGAGCGCTTTCACGCACACAGGTGCGCTTCATCAGGTTACAATTTGCACAAGAAAAACTTACTGCTTATATACAAAAATCATTATCAATTAAACAATTAGTTAGTCAGTAATCCATACAATTAAAGCAACAGCCATTTTATAGTTTTTCAAGATAAATGCAGAACGCTCCTAATATTCACATTGAAATATTAAAATGTGTAGCTTCCAATAATATAATGTGCTACAAATCATTAATAACAAAAACCTAAAACCAATATCTAAAACCACGTCGTGTTCATGATATTCTTGATGCCCATATTAGGACATATAATTTCCGTTGCATGTTGTACTGCGAAGCATAAATAGACGAAACCTAGACGATGTCTAGGAACACTGTTATGAAAACAACACTCAATTTAAACATGACACTTAATTTAAAAAAATTCCTAAATCAGCCCAGGAAGTTACTGTTTACTCTGTTTCGTCACTCTCAAGTCCAATAAGAGATGTGTCTCCCAAATACTAAATATCTACAGACCAACAATAGGAATCATAGAATATACTGTAATAAGTCCGTTAAGGTTCCTAGCAATCATCCCGGCAATACAAAAACCGGAAAAAATATTCCAGGCATATGCTCATATATATATTTATTGTATATTTTCACCACTTATTATACTGTGTGTATCTAGCTAAAAATAGTTAATGCCACTCATTAACATATACTAACCTATTATTCAGGCTATTGTAATGAGTAATACAGAATGTATAGCCTTACAAACCCTACAGTGCTTGAGCAGTATAGATTTGTAAGGCTTATGTCATATTAACAGTTGGTACTATATTAACATAATCCAAGGCATACATTACGCCACAATATAAACAGTAGCATTAGCAAGTGTGCCGAGGATATTATCCAGGATTAAAAATACTGCAACTAAATTAATATAAATTTACCCAAGAATTAGGCCGTACAAAAGTGCAAAATATGTAATGAACTAAATAAAATATATGTATGTATGATCATCATATCATGAAGAACCTAAGAGGACAGGGCGGATACTAACTGCAGTATTAAGCCCTGGTGGTATATGTGCTTTTAATCTTAGAAACCACCTTAGCTCAAACATCTCTATAGTACCTATATGGTCACCTTCTCTCCTATTTGGATTTATAACTTGCAAAACCTGGAAACTAAAGCTATGCTGGGGTCTATCAAAACAGTGCATAGCTAGTGCATTAGTGAGGTTATTCTTTCTTATGTCATAGACATGATTGTAGACACGATCCCTGAGTCTACGTGATGTCATACCTACGTAATAACCATTGCATTGATTACAGGTAGCAAGATAAATAACATTCTGTGTATTGCATGTGGCATAAAAGGTGGGCTTGAATGTCATGTTAACACCTGGGATCTTAAAACATTGTGTTTTATTAATGTATTTACAAGATGAACATCTACCACATGCGTAGGTACCTGTTTTAATGTCAGCTCTTATGTCAACAGAGGCTGTATCCAATTTTTCTTTACAGAGTAGTCTTTTAACATTCATACAGTTATTAAATCTGAATGTGGGTTTCTCCCCAATCAATTGTGAGAGGAAAGGATCCAAGAACAAAATTTTCCAATTTCCTCTAACAATCCTAATTAATTGCTCAATATCACTAGTGTACTTGATATCATACACGATGTTCTTACTATTCTCCCTTCTGTACGGCGCATGGCCTGGTTTCACTAGATGTGTTGGAGTCCCAAAAAGGGATTCCGTTACATCATTGACCAATTCAGCCGGGTATCCTCTATCTATAAAGTATTGTTTTTGATGTCCAATCAATTCTTCAACATATCCATATCTCCATTCCAGAGCATCAGGACGTCATCCACAAAGCGTCTATATAGGATGACGTTATCGAACCTAGGGTCATTGAAAATATTCTCTTTCTCCCATCTGTGGACCACTAAATTAGCATAAGCATTAGCACAGGGAGTACCCATTGCTACTCCCCATGTCTGCGCATATACATTGTGGTCAAACAAAAAGACATTATTGTTTAGGACCAAGTCCAACAAACAACAGATGTTCATTACCTCATTGTTGTCCATGGTGCCAAGCTCAGTTAAATGAGACCTTACTGCATCAAGGCCGTAGTCATTAGGAATACTGGTGAACAGACTTTTAATATCTAGTGTAACTAATAAAGTATCAGCGTTGATGCTACTTTTTACCAGATCTTGTTTAAGGTCATTTAAGAGCTCATAGGAATTCTTTAAGATGGTGGGAATTTCTTTCACCATCTTACCAAGTTTGGACTGTACATATAAAGAGGCATTCTCCGTGACCCAGTGTTCACCTGACACTATGGGACGTAATGGAGGAGGATCTTCATTTTTATGCAATTTGGGTAAGCCTTTAATTAAGGGAATCAGGGGTGAGTCTATCATTAAGAAATCATAGAGTGACTTATCTATAGACCTAGTCATAAGTAAGTCATAGATTGTATCATGCACATATTTAATTATTGACACTACTTTAGATCTATCTATTATTTTATATGCCTTGTCATTATTTAGCATATTAAACATTAGTTGTTTGTAAAAGCAGGTGTCTAGTGCAACAATTCCCCCTCCCTTGTCAGCCGGTTTGAAAACCAAGCTCTCATCATGACAAAGATCATCTAAACAGCGCCTTTGTATATGATTCAGGTTTACAAAATTGCCCTTATGCTTTTCCTGTTCATAATAAAGATAGAAGTCACGTTCACATGTTCTCATAAAACATTCAATAGGCTGCGTTAGTGGAGGTATATAAGAACTTTTCCTTTTATAAAGTGTAATCTTATAATCAAGCTCAACATTATTGGATGGAATATCTTTAAACAGTACCTTAAGAGATAATTTTCTAGCAAAAAGGCGTAAGCCTATAAGAGTATCAGGTAGCACACTATGCTTGGAAGGAATAAACAATAAACCCTTATTCAAGATAAATTGTTCATCTGACGAAAAAGTCCTTGATGTCAGGTTGAAAAACAAACAATTCAGTTCTTCATTTTCCTTCTCCGTTCTGGTGTTTCTCCTGACATCTTTCTTTTTCCTCTTCCCCGACTTACTGAGCGCATGCATACTGCGCCCTTGTAAGGAAGAGGGAAGTTTAAAGGTACAGGTGCAACAAATGCACTGTTTGAGCCGTTGGCTTTAGATTTAGCACCCAAATTATCTTTACTACTCAGACCCTGCTGATTGCAGGGTAAGGAAATGTTAGGTATATTGGATATACTAGACTCTCTACAAATAATGTCATCTGTTTGACTTTCCGCTATTAACCGGGTTTCCAAAGATTCAACCAAAACACTTGCTGGGTCATTATTCATCATCTGTGAAACTGCCGGTACATGGGCAGTCTGAGATCCCTCCTTCTGGTTAGTTCTCGGCCAGACAAAAATGCGACCCAGTTGGAAGTCTTGGTAGTCACGCTTTAGTTTCTTAAGTTTAATTTGTTCTAATTTATTGCTGTAAAGAGCTAACTGTTTATTCATATTATGTATTTTAGAAACACAAAACTCAGTCTGATAATTCACAGTAAGAGATTTATGTTGTTCCTCTACCTTAACCAAGAGCTCCGCTTCGATGGGTGCAAAATAGTCCAGCAACAATTGGATGTACTTGTTGCCGAACTCGATGTTAAGTTGCTGCCACTTCCGTAGTAGCTCAGGGTGGCTATCCCCATAACTCGGCATGCACAAGACCCGCATGCCACGGGGGATAACCTTAAAATGTAGACAGGCTTGTAAGTGCCTTCTTTGCCAAACAAGCCTGTGCAAACGATATAAGTCATTTTCCAGGTTCCTCAGACGACCAAAAAAGTCATGCAAGTTCTCATTGCTGTTCGAAACATTAGTAGAGACATCACAGTTAACATCCAAATGTAAAAGCGGGTTATCTTTCTGATAGAACAAACAATTCCAACTGTCGGTCCCAGAAGTACCTGTTGGATTGTAGTCCAATTCAATGTTCGGCATGTCCATCATGTGATGATCAGCTAGGCACAAAAATAAAATCAAAACCAACAGCAGGAAGCAAACGCCGATCATCCAAAGGTTCCTCACACCACAAAACGAAGCTGAAGACAAGAAAACTGCTAGGAACCACCACGAACAACATATAAAACTATTTTATTTTAATGAAAATGAGCGCTTTCACGCACACAGGTGCGCTTCATCAGGTTACAATTTGCACAAGAAAAACTTACTGCTTATATACAAAAATCATTATCAATTAAACAATTAGTTAGTCAGTAATCCATACAATTAAAGCAACAGCCATTTTATAGTTTTTCAAGATAAATGCAGAACGCTCCTAATATTCACATTGAAATATTAAAATGTGTAGCTTCCAATAATATAATGTGCTACAAATCATTAATAACAAAAACCTAAAACCAATATCTAAAACCACGTCGTGTTCATGATATTCTTGATGCCCATATTAGGACATATAATTTCCGTTGCATGTTGTACTGCGAAGCATAAATAGACGAAACCTAGACAATGTCTAGGAACACTGTTATGAAAACAACACTCAATTTAAACATGACACTTAATTTAAAAAAATTCCTAAATCAGCCCAGGAAGTTACTGTTTACTCTGTTTCGTCACTCTCAAGTCCAATAAGAGATGTGTCTCCCAAATACTAAATATCTACAGACCAACAATAGGAATCATAGAATATACTGTAATAAGTCCGTTAAGGTTCCTAGCAATCATCCCGGCAATACAAAAACCGGAAAAAATCCAGATACAACTCCAGATAATATATATATATATATATATATATATATATATATATATATATATATATATATATATAGATATATATAGATATATATATATATATATATATATATATATATATAGATATATATATAGATATATATACATATATATGTATATATATATATATATATATATATATATATATATATATAGATATATATATAGATATATATATATATAATAACTCCAAGATCACAGAATATCAGGGAAAAAGGATATACTCCCCAACCCCAAGAACTGTGTGATCTTTCAACCTTCTAATTTGTCAACCTAGTTGTATCAGCTAAACAGATATTGAGAAAATATAGTTTCAACAATATTTAGTACTCTCATAAATACATATATATATATATATATATATATATATATATATATATATATATATATATATATATATATATGTATGTATGGATGAAATAAATCAGTCATTTCAAAAAAATGAAATTTGTTTCAGAAGATTCTGAAAGGTTCTTATTTATTTTCTTTTTTTAAAACACACTCAGTACTGGATGTTTCCTAGAATTCAGTCTTATTCAACATAAATCTCTATACAGTCTGGTACATCTTCTCTACTTCCCCTTTTAATATCATTCTTCATACAGTCAATAAAATTAATCAGTTATGCATGCATTTCTTAAAATGTTGACATACAGTGGAGTGTTTGTGAAGTGTATTTACTGGACTCTTATTTTTTTACAGCTTAACAGTGTTTGCATTTCCTAAACCATTAATTCACTACTTGATATAAAATACCCTGGAGATTTATAAATAATATCAATCAGGCACATTTGCTAAAACTCTTCTGTGCCATAACTGATCCTTCACAAACCTTTACTTCAAATTGACTTAAAATGTTATAAAAAAGTAGAGAGAGTCCCCACAAGGAATTCATTGTGCCAAATACCAGGAACAAGTGTAGAGAATGCAAAAAGTAATGGCAACAGAAACACTGTAGAGGTTAAATGTATAAAATAACACTTTTAATAATGATAAAGACAACAAAGGGTAAGTGCTTTATCACTATAAGGTGCTTCTTCAGACCATACAAAATGCATACCCAGTATGGGCGGAAGAAGGACCTTATGGTGAGAAAATGATTACCCTTTGTTGTTTTTATCACTATTGAAAGTTTTGTTTTATACATTTAGCCCTACCATGTTTCTGTTTCCATTACGTTTTGCAGTCTCCTAAAACTGTATCTGGATAACCACATCCTAAAACAATCTGACTCCTCTTCATTTGTGGCAAACTATTTGATTCTTACAAACTGACATTTAACAACTTCTTCTTCTTTCGTTTTTTTCTCAGTTAGGGGTCGTCACAGCGGATCACCTGTCCGCTCATGATTGGCGGTGGAGTTTTTATGGTGTCGAGTTGCCTTCCCGGTGCCCAACCTTCCACAGAAGGCACAGACACTCATGCCCAGGGCCAATTTAGAGTGTCCAATCCACCTACAGCATGTCTTTGGGATGTGGGAGGAAACCGGAACATCCAGAGGAAACCCATGCGACCACAGGGAGGACATGCTGGCTCCACAAACTGACATTTAATTAAATTCCTTTTTTATGTAAATAGGATACATATTGCTATAGTGTATCAGGATGGCCATGGTGGTGCAGCGGCTAGCATTGCCACCTCACAGCAAGAGGTTCTCTGGTTCGATCCTCTGCTGGGGTGCCTTCTGTGCAGAGTCTGCATGTCCTCCCTGTGATCGCGTGGGTTTCATCCGGGTGCTCCGGTTTCCTCCCACATCCCAAAGACCTGCTGTAGGTGGTTTGGACACTCTAAATTGGCCGTAGGTGTGAGTATGTGTGTGTGTGTGTGTGTGTGTGTGTGTGTGTGTGCCTTCTGTGGAAGATTGGGCACTGGGCTGGCAACTCGACACTGTAAAACTCCACTGCCAATCATGAGTGGACGGTGATCCGCTGTGGCAACCCCTAACTGGGAAAAGCCGAAAGAAGAAGAAGAATTGCTATAGTGTATCAGATCATGGTATTACTAACTGAATCCTTATAACCAAAGATAGAACTCAAAGTATTTCTGCCTTCTTCTTTGTCATTTACCACATCTAAAAATATGTATTACTATTTAAGGTAAATTTTAAAAAGAAAGTTCTAGAATTCAAAAGTTCAACAATATGTTACCTCCTCCTTGCTACCTGTACCCACGCATGCAGTATATGTAATATAATAGCCATCCAGTGGTGCATACCTTTTTTCACTAGATGACTATCACTAATGAAGTAGCACCCCGACCCCATGTACAGTAGATATATATAGATATAGGTGCATAGGAGCGTACTAAGCTAATGGGCCTGAAGTCTTTACAAGCCTAGCCTAAATGATTCTTTGGCAACATGCCGCCTGACATCATTTTCCAGTGCCTCTGTCCAGCAGGGCCACTGAAATGATCCCCAGAGTGAATTTTCTATTTCCCATCCACTTGTCAAGATCTCTCTTGAAGACGGCCATTAAGGTGCTCTGCTTCATGTGTAAGGGAAGTCTATTCCAGAACATGGGCAGTCTCTGGGTTAGGAACCTGTCCCTCCAACAAGTTCTGTTGATTGTGATAATGAGGTGGAGGTCTCTGGTGCATGTGGCATGGAGGCATTGGGATTGCATATCTAGCAATGCTGGATCTGACATGGCTTTGTAGGTCAAGCAGAGATCACCTCAAATAGGTGATATGATACCGAGAAAAGTTGGAGTTTTTTTTAGTCTTTCCGGTTAGGGCAAATGTTTAAGGTCTAGGATCCTCTTAGTGAGGCATTTATGTGGTCTCTTTAGTTGTTGCATATGTCTAGTGAGGTACATGCTGAATGGAGCATTGTACTTGATAATTGGTCTAATGAGGGAAGAGTAGTGAGAGGCAATGGCCTCTTTCTTCCTGGAGGCAAAACCATTTGTAATGAGATGTGCCACCTAGAAGGATTTTATGATCACAGTGGTAATGTGATTATCAAAGGATAGGTTGCTATCCACTTGTGTTCCCAGATCTCTTATGACAGCTTCAGTGTTCAGTGGGCTACCATTGATGTGGTAGTTCATGGGTGCCGTGTTCCTCCTGAAGGGGATGATGATGTATATTTTGGTATTGAGCTTAAGGCCATGGTTCTGATACCAGTCAGTGGTCTCCGTGAGGCCTTTCTGTAGAATGTCTGCATCATTTGGGGAGGTAATAATGGCTCCCAGTTTGCAGTCGTCTGAAAACCTGGTCAGCCAGAGTCCCTTGATTTTGGCCTGGACTTTAGAAAAGCAGATGCCAAACAAGAAAGGACCCAAGACTGAACTCTGTGGGACTCCACTCATGACTGGTTGGTAGTCTGACTTGCAGTCTGTTACTTTCACTGTGTGAGTTCTATCAGTGAGCTAGTTTGCAACCTACCTTGTGACATAGGGGTTGATGTCTAATTTAGTGAGTTTATCTATGATTCCTGAGTAAGGAATTGTATCGAATGCCTTGGCCAGATCAAGGTAGGCTGTGTGAACTACCTTGCCTTCATCCACCATACTGGTGATAGACTCTAAGAAGTCTACCAGGTTGAGCAGAAAAGATCTACCCTTAACAAATTCAAACTGCGGGGTGGGGTCTAGAGTCTGGAATTTCCCTGTGTCCTTATTTATTAGGTCCATGGTGATGCGCTCCATAACCTTACATACCAGACTCATCAGGCTAATGGGATGGTAGTTCCCAGGGTCCATATTCAGACCCCCTTTGTGGAGTGGGATGACTGTAGCAGCGCGTCACTTGGCAGGGCCAATGTCTGAAATGAGGCTTTGATTGAACAGGGCACTCAGGTGTTGTGCCAGTTCATTTTACAATTCATGTAGTACACAGCCCGGGATGTTTTTGGTCTTGGAGAGTGCAATTTAAACCTATGCAGATGGAATATTGGGTACTTGGCATTCTTCAGGTATTTTGATTGGCCCTTTAGGGGGTGAGAGGGGGGTAAATTTGGCACTGAGTCTTTCCACCAGTATATTGGCAATGTCTGTTGGTTCAGTGTAGGAGTTACCATTGTGTAGTAGCTCCAAGCACATCTGAGTATGGCCTTGTAGATTTTTGACATAACTATAGAAGGCCTTGTGGTTGTTTTTAGTATCTGTTGCAATTTTGTTTTCATAACTAGCTTCAAAGGATTTGATGAGGGATCTCAGCTTTTTGTTAAGGCTGACGCGGGAGTTTTTCCAGTATTGGGACTTCATCTTATTCTGCAACAGTTTCTTCCTTCTGTTGTGGAGTTTTTTTATGGCAGGAGACCACCAGATTGGCTTTCTTTTTTTGGAGGAGAGCATTTTGATTCTATTGAGAATGGCCCATTCTATGCATTTGTGTACGTGTTCGTACAGTGCATTGGAGTATGAGTCTGCAGTCCTGCATTTATTCTCTATTTGCATCTGTGATGTAAAGTTAGCCACCTCAGTTTTTGGAAGCCCAAAGTTGGCTTTGGAAAAGTTTTTTATGGTGGTTTCCTTTGCAGGGGGTGCGGGTGGGATGTGGATATTCATGGTGACTAGCTTGTGGTCAGATCTGACCAGGGAGGAGTTGACAATTGGTGTAGAGCAATGGTTGCCCATATTAGTAATAACCAGATCAAGGATGTTGCTACCCCTAGTGTGGGTAAGAATGAGCTGGTCCAGGGCATCGGAATTGATGAATTCCAGGACACATTGAGCAAGTGTGTTGGTACTTGAGTAGTTTTCCCAATTAATGGAGTGGTAGTTAGTCACCCAGTATGATGGTGTTGGGTTGGACATTTGAATTTTCAAGGGTGTTTAGGAATGTGGAGTGGGATTCTTGGGGCATGGTGAGGTATCTATAGCAGGCAACAACCTGGATTGCAGTTTTGCCCAGTGTTAGTTTACTTGTAGTATCTCTGATGCATTATGTTGGACAACTAGCCTGGAGGTGTACATTTCCTTTATGAATATGAAGACACCACCACCTTTAGGGCTTCGATCCAAGTTTTGGAGCCGAAAGGTGTTGTATGAGTTATAGCCTGGTAGTGAGGGAATGCTTTCAGGTGCCTTGAACCAGGTGTCCATTACTGGACAAATGTCGATGTTCTCCATTTTGAGGAGCACTTCGAATGAGTGCATTTTGAGATTGAGACTTATAGCGTTGAGTAGCATAACCTTCAGATAACATTTGCTTGTACCTGTTACGGTCCTCTGAACATTGCCTAAAAATGGCACTATAGGGATTGGAAGGGCCTTGGCCAGTATACGGAATCCCAGGGGTGACAGATGCAGGCAGTCTCTGGCAAAGGATCGAGGTCTGTCGATCGTGTCATCCCAGGCAGACAAATACTGGTTCCCCTTGGAATGACACCAGAAACTTAGCCGATTATTGAAGTCAATCATTTTTTGTTTGTACTGTGGTATCATTCTTGGTGATGGTAAGATGCTGCTCAGAGCTAGGGTCATGCCCTCCTGGGCTACATGATCCAAGAGCTCCGACATGTCTCTTTTCATGTATTCCAGGGAGGTGCATCTCAGGTCGTTCACACAACATGGACAATGACAGAGTCATATCTGTACCTATTGTGGAGTGAACTGAGTGCATGCGTGCGTTATGTGGCATATCCTGGCTCCCGACAGGCAGCTGACCATTACCTTCTCCTTATTCAACCTCGTAAGTAGGACATCAGTGTGCCTTACTATTGAGTCACCTATAATAAGTGTATTGGGTAAGCTGTTTTGCCTTAGGAGCTTTGGTTGTGTGACCCACTCTTTGTGTGAACTATGTGTTTCATGATTTGTGCTGTGGTGCAGTGGTTGTGTGCGTTTCTGCCATGGAGGTCTCTGTTGTTTGGGAATATTTTTATTGAGCACCACCGTTAAGGTGGGTATATGTTTTGTATTATTATGTGATGGCTCTGTGTGTGTGTGGCTATGTGTTCCTTGTGGTGTGGTGCTAGTGTTGACCTTCTCCTCGTGACTGGCTATTCCAATCTTGGCTGGAGAGTGCATGGCTTTCAATCTGGATAAATAGGTGCATCTCTCGCAAGTCTGAGTGTTGTGGGGTGAGAGGCAGTTCCTATATTGCCTCAGTAAGCCCAGGTTAATAGGAGAAAGCATGGGGAATTGACCTTTGAACATGGCGGGAGGAGTGTGTAATATATTAATACTGAGGTTATTTCTTTTATAGAAAGTTTAGTGCTGGTAGCAGTCTGTGTGCTACAGTAATTGCTACTGGAAGTCTGAACAAGTGCTAGACTTTATAAGCTTGTTTAAGTGCAGAGAAGAAGAGAACTAGCAAGACCTAAGGGAAAATTTGAAAAGTAGACTTTCTGGCACCGGTAATAGTTTACCCTAGCTTAGCGGTGCTGCGCATTACGCAAACCCGTGCAAACACTGTTTTTTAAGGCAGAAAGTTAAAAGGGATAGAATGCAGCCCCAAACAGCCAATAAGGTACAATTTCAGAGCTGGAAACCACTCCTCTAGTGGTAGATAGGCTGCTCAGTGCTTACCAATCACACTGATAAGCAGAAAAGCTTCCCTCTATCACAGACAGATCTGGGCAACTCAGAAACTCCAATAGTCCTGAATTCAGCAGATCTGAATCCGGACTATTCTAGTAACAGAAAATGGTGGGAAAATGGGCAAACAGAATTTTTTTCTTTTGTTTTTTAGGAAAACAGTAAATAAATACCCTTAAAACAACAATAAATTCACTTTAAACACAGAGCAGTCTAGGCACTTGAGTGTGTAGCCAACAAACAGTAAATGCAGTAGAAATAAATGCAATAACTTTAAAAATGACTAAAATAAAGTGCAATAAGCAGTTTTAAGCTAAAAACAGTAAACAGAGGTACTTAGAATCAAGAAAACTCTCTGTTTCTCCTTTCTGCTACTCTTGTAGTCTGCAGGACACCAAAACAGGATCTGCTGAGCTAAAACAAGTGCAAGCCCACGCAAACACAGGTTTTTAAGGCAGAAAGTTAAAAGGGATAGACTGCATCTCAAAATGACCAATAATGTACAATTTCAGAGCTGAAAACCACTCCTCTAATGGTAGATAGGCTGCGCAGTGCTTACCACTTCCACCGATAAGCAGAAAGGCTTTCCTGTATCACAGAAATGTCTGGGCAACTCAGAAACTCCAATACAGTCCTGAATTCATCAGATCTGAGTAAGGAAAGTATAAATTTTCCAGGTAGCTAAGTTGAGATGAATATTTGTTTACAGTAATTGGACATCATTAACAATTTTTCATTCTAATGTTGGGTGGGGTGGTGGACATACTTACTTGTACACTGTTAAATGATGCTCTCCCTAACTGAAAATGCCTTGGAAATCTTTTTAGTATTCCTGTTGATTTTTTTGGCAAGTTTACAGTGGCTTTACTAGTTAATCAATTAACTAACACTATAAGTGTGTGAAGTTTCTTATCCTGAGTAAAGGCTTCAGGGCTATACTGTTATTCAATCCATAGATCTTGATTTTGGCCAGCAAAATATTGTCTCTCCTTTTACATTTTCTTTCCCAATTTCAAGACAATGAAAAAGAAACTAAAAACTATTATAACCAGCAAACACTTCAGAATAATTTGTATATTTTAATTAGAATGTCTCATAGGTTAATAGGAGGTGACTAGGCTAACAGCCCTAGAGCCCTAACAAGCCTAGCCATATTTATCACGAGTTGCCTTAATTGTTGGTGGTTAGGTGAGTGAGGTTTGCAGAGGTAAGGGTCTATGGTAGTTAATACCAACTTCCTCTGTCCAGGAGGGGCTTGGACACCACCCCAAGAGTGAATTTGGTGTCACCCATCCATTGATCTAGGTCGCATTTGAAGAGGGTCAGGAAGGGGCTCTGTTTCATGTGAAATAGAAGCTTTTTCCAGAGAAGTGGCAGCTTCTGGGAGACTGTATCTATCTCTACAGCATGACCTGTTCATGTCAGAGGCTAGGTTATGATCCCTGGAGCAAGTGACCCTCATGCAGTTTGATTTATGAATGTGTAGCATTTCCATTAGGGCTGGGTCAGAGACTGCCATGTAAGCCAGGCAGAAGTCACACTTTCATAACCTGTAGGAAACAGAATACAATTTCAGGGCTTTCAGTCTTTCTGCATAAAACTTATTTTGTGTACCCTGTAATTTCTTAGTGAGAAACCTCCATGTGTCACCAGTTGCTGCAGGTGTCTGGTGAGGTACATGCAAAAAGGATCATTGTATTCAATTAGTGGTCTAATGAGGTCTGAGTATAATGGAATTATAGCATCCTAAAATCTAGATGTGATGCCTTTACTTATAATATGTGCTGCATAGAAGGATTTCCTTACTAATGTGGATGCATGGTGGTCAAAGTTCAGATCGCCATTAACCTAAGTACCCATATCATATGCCATTGGGTCTACACTTAGAGATGTTGTCTAATTTAATTATCAGGGATGTCAGCTTTGCTAAAGGAAATGATAATGCATTTAGCTGTAATGCATGGCTGTGGCACCAATCATTTGTCTTTGCTAACCCTGTCTGCAGTATATTAACATTGTTGGTGGACTCCGTGATTGCTACCAATTTGCAATCATCAGTGAACTTGTTCAGCCAAAGGCCATTTAAATTCCCTGGACTTCTGAGAAATAAATTTCAAACAGTAAGGGAACCAGCACAGAACTCTGTCATATGCTACTGGTGACAGGTGTTTTGCTAGAGATGAAGTCATTCACTTTAACAGCATGTGTCCTGTCGATGAGCCAGTTAGCTACCCATATGGTAAGGTAGAGGTTAATTCCCAACTGGGAGAGTTTCTCTACAATACCCGAGTGGATGGTTGTGTCAGATTCCTTGGCTGGGTCAAGACAGATGGTATGCATGGTCTTTCCCTCAACCATGTTTAACAGTCATGATCTGCCTTTAATGAATCCAGACTGAGTTGGTTCAGAGTTTGGAGATTACCTTTGTCCTTGTTAATACAGTCCATAATGATTCTTTCCATGGCCTCACAGATGAGGCTAGTCAATCTTATGGGCCTATAATTCCCAGGGTTGATTGATGGTCCTCCTTTGTGCAGAGAGATTATTGTTGCTGTCCTGCCTTCTGCCAGAACATAGCCAGTTCTCAGACTGTGGTTAAATGAGGATCCAAGTGAATCTACTAGGTCATGTTTTAAGTTGTTTAAAAGGCAACCTGGGATGTTGCCTGGTCCGATTGATGATGTGTTTTTGGCCTTGTGCAGTACTGAGATGACCTGCTGTTTTGAGATAATAGGCTGAGGAATGGTGGCAGGTAACTTTATGAAATGACTGGAGGGGATAGGTGGGGGGTGTTTTGTCCAAATCTTTCGGCTAGTAGGTTGGCTATTACCTCCAGTTGAGTATGGGTGATGCCATCTGTAACCACTTCAGTGCATAGCTGGGTATTTTGTTTTAGACTTCAAACATAGTTAATGCCTTATGATTATCCTTAGCTAGGGAAACTATTTTTGCTTCATAATTAGTTTTGAAGGACTTGACAAGATGTCTAATTTGCTTGTTTTAAGCTAGGGGATTTCTTCCTCTGCTGAATCAGTTCTCTCTTGTTCTTGGACATTAGTTTCTTTCTTTTATTGTATAGCCTGTTTATACTAGGGGTCCACCAGGATGGCTTGTTTTTGCGGCAAGACCTGATTTTAATTGTCAGATACAGCCAATTTTATACAACTGCTTAAGTAGTTATACAGGGCATTTGCGTACACCTCTGCATAGGAATCCATGTTATCTGCATTTGAGGGGACTTTGAACCTCCTTATATCATCACTTAGTAATAGGTAATGTCTTTTGGAAATATTCTTAAGCACTTTTGAGCTTGATGGGGTATAATTACGACGAACAAGAATGACTTATGATCCAAGGGCATTTGAGCCTCTTTTGGGTGTGCTAATTAGCTGTTCCAGAGCAACTGCATTAACAAAGTCCAAGAACCTCTGGGCAGCATGTTTGTGGTCATATATCTTTTAGTTAGTTTTCATTGATTTTTGAATGGTAAAATAGGATTCAAAGCTACAATAAAAAAAGTTATTTTCTGATGAAGAAAGTTTTCTTGCATACCCATGTGGGGCAAATGACCACTAACATTTTTAAATGTACCAACTCCACCCAGTTCAAGATGGGATCAAACTTTTTTTGGCCTTCATTATTTTTGTTCCAACTGGTATATTAAGTTTCCATGTAGCTAAGTTAAGATGACTGTTCCTTTGCAAATAATTCCCCATCAGTAATACTTTTTCATTCTAATTTTGGGTGGGGTGTGGGGCAGACCTACTCCTACACAGCTGCTCTTACTTACTGAAAGTCCCTTGGAAATCTTTGACATTCCTATTGTTTGTTGTCAAGTTAAACTCAGTGGTAGCAGGTGACTTCAAAGCAGGCAGGGAGTGGGGCTGATGAGGAGCCCATGAAGGGGTGAACCTTATTGGAATGGTGAAGAACTCTGTTGTAACAGGTCAGTGACCATCACCTGCCATCAAACAGATGGAGTCAGCCATTTTTATTCACAGACTACCTCTATACCCAGTCAGTACGACCTCTTTATGGACTATCTGCAACTCAGATGTCTAACTGCAATCAGCAAGCCCAAACTTAGATGAAATGTATCAATAGACAAAGAATTCCATACCCCTGCACTGCCCCAGTTCCCATCCTCTGTTTTCTTTCCATTATGGCTACATACGACTCTGAGAAATTACTTTTTTCTTGTTTCTTTTTTCCACTTTTTCTACTTTTTAGCTGTTTTTCTATATCATTTGACACACCTTAACTGTTCAAGATGGTTTACCTTCATAAACTTGAATCACAGTGGTTCGAGTGCTCATATGAGTGACTCAAAACCACGAAAGTGAAAACGTCAACAGCCCTTAATGTTTGAAAAACAGCAAATCAAAAAGCAGATTTGCTGTTTTTTGAACATTAATGTCAAACAAAAATGAAGTGTAAAGCACCCCCACACCCCCCTACTTTATTATTCTAAGTCCGAGATCACAGTACAGTGGGGAAAGGAACCATGCCCTGATCCCCACTATAGTGCAATCCGCCCCAGAATGTCAAATGTACAATGAGCGAATCTCAATGTGCATTCGCTCCTTGCATATTCAAACCTTGCAAACTGCCTTTCAGAAATTTGCTGTTTGCCCTTGTGCAATACACACATGTAAAGGTAAACTGTTCAATATTCTACTCTGATAAGTGTGGATGAAGTAACTGAATTAAGCCGGGGGCTTGGAGTGGTCAGTTCCCCAAAAGTTACAGGGTTCTGGATTTTTTGAGGTGCAATCATATGTATTTCTTTTTTTTAACAACCTATTGATTCAGTGGTAGTCTGAATGAAAATCATGAGAGATGAAAGAAATTCTTATTTTTTTTTTCTTGCAAGGAAAAATAAGTCGCACCTAAAGCTTGATGCTCAAAGCTAACAAAACAATAGTGCCCAATAAACTGAAAAAACAAAAGCTTGTAAAGGTATATAAAACATATATCAAGTGTCTGCCTACTTCTCCAACTTTGGGATAGTTACCTTCTCTGTACCTCTCTGATGTTAGAGTGGGATGAAAGTAAAATCACAAATTTTTATTTATTTTTTTTATTTATTTATTATTTGTTGACCGGGAAAGTCCGACTAGGTTCCACAGATCCTGTTTTCAGCAGAGGCCCGGGGAGAAATGCTCCAGATGCATGTCTTTAGAAATGGTCACTGGTATACATTATACAGCTGGGGATTTGGGGTAGGAAACTAGAACTTCTGACGACAGCCCAGAGAGATGGAAATGCATGCTGACTCCATGAAGGAGAAATCACAGTCAAAACAGAGCTAAGCCCTGTGAGCTGGCAACATTACTCACTGCGCCACCTTGTTAATGATCAGTTGCTTTCTCATATCCATCACTTATTGTGGACAATGCTGATGTCTGAAATTGAAAATTCAAAGGAAATTCTGGCCAACTTGTTACTTTTCGATAAATTACAATTCATACACCACCCCTACACACAGTCATTTTCACCACAGGCAACCCACAAACTTAACAGTTATAGCAACTTTATTCACAGTGCACAACTCAGACGTCTGACTGTGTTAAAAAAACAGACACAGAAAAATATGAGTTGCAGATGGTCCATAAAGTGACCATAGTGAGTGGAGTTGGGTATAGAGGTAGTCTGTGAGTAATTTGTATTAAACAACAGCCCCCATAGCCATCAATTAAAGCCAAATATATTGCCTCAAATAAGAATTATAATGCAATAGAAACTAATTATTAGCCACAACAATTTGTTTTAACCCAGCTTACCCACACCCACACATATATATATATATATATATATATATATATATATATATATATATATATATATATATATTTGTATACACACACACAGCCATCACTATGACTGTACATTTGAAAAGCTTGGAATCAAACAAATAAATGCATAAATAACTACCACACATGAATATATCTTATTGACTCATTGTCACAGTATATTGTTCAGCCACTGCAACGCTTTCCTCCAACATACTTCTCAGCCTCTTAGTCCAAGGTTCAAGGAGAAAGCTATAAAATAATTGGAGAGAAAATTCTAAAATAAGGGAAAGACATTACTGTTATCAACTTACAAAGTTGTTAGAATAATATGCTTTGCGTTAGTATGCTTTTTCTGAAGGTTACTAAGTCTGAAATTTAATTATCATTATTTAATGATTGCAATCCTCGTTGATTTTTTTCCAGAGAAACTACACATTTTACAAGGAACAGATGAAAATAGGTGGCAAAACCAGAAGCACAGACACAGTATTTGTGTATTTTAAAACCTTGGGAGTGCCTCTGCTTTAAGTTTTGACCTTCCAAGTTCTTAAATGCTTGAGGTCAATCTGTAATGTGCAAATTGAATAAATCTGCAGATATTCATCGTATATCAGTCTTTGTTTAGTTGCACTAAATTTCTACAGTGCTTTTATTATCTTAATTTACCAGCCCCAAGAGTATGTTCAAAGCAAATTTTATAGGCTAATTTAAGTCTAGCCAATTGACATTCAAAGATGAAAAGCAAACCCTGTACCTTGTGTCTAGAAGTAAACAGCTTAACCATTATACCAAACTCCAACGTAGGGAAGTCAAAACATAACACATACAAACAAAATAAGGTAACACACACATTATTAATTTATTACACTAAATCTATTTAATTGTTAATGGATGCGGACAGTCCTTACCTGTGTTTATAAATTTACAGATGCAGTTCTTTGATATTTGAAAACTCATTTTGCCTTTGAGAAAAATATCTCATTGTACTAATATTCTCCTGTTTTCCTCATTCTAAAAGATGATCTATATATTTTTTTTCTTTTTCTGAAAGTGAATATGGAACAAGGCTCAGATGATCTAGAAATTCTGACTCTCCACCAGAGCTTCACTACAGAAATGTCAAGCATATCACTTTCCTCAGGACAGGCACACCCATCTGACCTTGCCTGTAGCATCAAGCACCAGAGATGCTAATGGAAATTGGGTCACCTTTGCTTCAAGAACGCTTTAGTCTCCATGCCATTGGTGCAATCCTTTTGCTTTATATGGCTTAAAGCACTTTTACATAAACAAAATAAGATTTGTTTTTATTTACAACAGTCTACTTATAACAATTCAGTAATGTGTGCCAACTAATACAATTCTCTCTGCGCATTACAGATTCAGTCAATGCGTTACAATGCAGAGAGAGGCAGGAATAAGACATAGTTTCATTATGGCATGATTCATCAGTTGCTTACTTCACTGAATGACTGATAAAGAAGCAAAAGCAAATCTTACTTCCAAGATAGATTAGTGAACTTAATGATACATAAATTATGGATGGAGTGGTAATAGGGCATGGCATTACATTTAATTAGTTCTCGAGTGTCTTGTACATAATTTGCATAAGGTAGTTAATAATGAAAGCAGACAAAGAAAAACTTTATTTTACAGCTTGCAGTGAGATCTATAAATTACACGTCTGAAACAAAACAAACTGCTGAAAGATATCTGATGTACAATCCAGCTCCTATTGTGAAACAACAAATCTAAACTTCTGCCATTTCTACATATGGATGGCGCAGTGGTGCACTAGTAGCTTCACAGCAAGTTCTCCGGTTTGATTCTCGGCTGGGGTGCCTTCTGTGCGGAGTCTGTATGTCCTCCCTGCATTCATGTGCATTTCCTCTGGGTGCTCTGGTTTCCTCCCATGTTACAAAGACATGCGTTTCTTCCTGGGTCTCTGCTTAAAATTGGCTTTGTTCCAAGTCAGACTTTCCCGGCTAACAAATGTTAAATAATTAAAATAAAATACCATATTCCTTTATTAGAATTTGATGGTATGAAACATGGTGTCGCTAATTTATAGTTATTCTTTCTCCATTGATTAGTTACCAAGGTGGTGAAGATATCGAGTAACGAAGGTCAGCACCATGGCGTACAGCGCTATGCAGCACTTACTTCGTAGTGAGCTAGTTTCAGTCCCAGCATCTCTGTTTTATTCCTGCTGTCGTTGTATTGTTAGCCTTCACACCTGTCTTTAATGAACAATGATGTCAATGAGAAACATCTTAATACAATATCTGTCTATCAGTCTGTCTGTCTGTCTCTATCTATCTAGCTACCTAGCTTACCTTCTGTTAACTAGGGCAGGGGAAACTCTCTGGTTAAGTGACTTGCTCACAGTCACACAGTAGACAAATAAAAGTGGAAGTAATCAAACCTTGAACCTTGTACTGGAAGCAACTCATACTCCTGTGTATTAATTGCCAGATAGTTTCTAGCAGCAGCCTGGAGAGAAAAGCTCCACAACAAACAAAAGATGTAATGCTTGACAAAATATATACACATTCTACAGAGGATTAGTAGGTGACATCCATAACATAACAAAAGCAGTAGCCATAATAGCATAAAGTAAATGCATATTTACAGAGTAAAGATTATACTTTTAATAGTATAGAGTAAATTCAAATTGTATGTAGAAGTTGTTTGCACTTTGCAGTTTAGAAATCCCGAGTATTAAGTTAAAGATACAGAATTAGGTCTATTTGATAGAAAGGCAAACTGAATAATTACAAGGTATGCTGAAGTTGCTGTTAGGGTAGAAGAAAGAGCATGTCAATATGAGAATAATAAAAAGAAGTATCTGAGGTAGAATGCTGAAGAAGACATGGGATGAGTTGAAGCATTTGTGCAGGATAGTAAGCTGTGTAGAGTCAAATGCTGGTGATGAGCTTGAAAAGTTATACGATGTAGTGATAAATAGTGAAAATGAATATGGTGTTAAGTGAGAAGATGGGATTTATTTATAGTCAGGGATATATATTGAACCAGTATACCATATACCATTGTGCACTGTTCCCGTTTTGAGTATAGATGGTGTAGTCATAAGTTCATAGGTGTATACTAGGCTAACAGCCATTGTGGCCCTTGTATGCCTAGCTGTACAACCTAAATGTATTCCATGACTTATTGTGCCTTAGAGGTGTTTTTATGGGTTTGTATTAGTCAGGGCATGATTTAATTGCTACCTCCTTCAAAGACATAGGAGTCAGACCAACGGTAAATTTTGGTTTTCCCATCCACTAGTCCAGGCTGCACTGGAGTAAAGTTTGGGAAGGGCGCTCCTTTAGATGGATGGGAAATATGTTCCAGAGAATGCAGATTCTCTGAGATACATCCTTGTCCCTCCAACATGTCCTGTTTAAGTCACAAGCAAGGTTTACATTCTTATACCTAGTAGTCCTAGTGCTGTTCATTTTGCAGATATGCAAAAAGTCCATTACTGTAAGGTCCAACTGTGTTTTGTATGCCAGGCATAAATCTTCTGTTAGCAGTCTGTAGGAAACATACTATAGAGATAGGGCTTTAAGGCAGTCTGCATAGGACATTGTGTCCATGCCTTGTATTCTTTTTGTGTGGAACCACTGGGCACTCCAATGGTGACTGGCCTCTTTGTGGAGGTGAACTCCAATTCTAAGTTCCTGAGCTATGTCTATGAGCCATCTGGTTATTAAGCAATTTGCATAGGGGGGTTATGCCTAATTCTGTGAGTTTGTAATGCCTGAGTGGGGTATTGTATAAAATGCCTTAGCTATGGCAAGGTAGGCAGTATGCATCATTTTGTCCTCATCCATTGCCTTGGTAGTCATCTCAAAGAAGTCCACCAGGCTCAGTAGGCATGACCTGCCTTTTACAAAACCAAACTGGGCTTGGTCCATTGTCTGCAAGTTTCTTTTGTCATTGTTAATTAATTCTATGATAACTCTTTCCATGGTTTTGCATATAAGAATAGTCAAACAAATGGGTCTGTAGTTTCCAGGATCCAGTGATGGGTCTGCCCTTGTGCAGAGGGATGACTGCTGCAGTCTACCACTTGTGTGGCACAAAGTCTGCTCGGAAGTTGAATAGTTACCCAAGTGGCCCTGATAGGTCATATTTTAGTCTGTTTGAGGCATCCTGGGATACTATTATTGAAGCTGTATTTTTGGCATTAGAGGATGGATCTAAGACCCTAGCAGTAAACTGGAATATAAATAGCTGTAAAAGCACCAAAGCACCAGTGCTAAAGCAGAATTTACAATCCTCCCACCACTGCAATTCCATCAAAGAATAAGGCACCAAACGATGCATGCATTTACCAGTTATACTATTTATGGAACCAATGCTGTAAAAATGAGTAAAAGAGACTCAAATCTGGCAGTAGTTCACAGTTTTACTACAACTATGAATAAAACAAGACAAAGGCTCCAGACAGAGTTCAAAATACAAGCAGCTAGCTTTAAAAGTAATTCTACTTATAGATATAATGTATAAATAATGTTAAGTATAAATAATGTTAAGATCATGCAGTAATACACAGTCTTCCCACAACTACAAATGCAGCTACAAGACCAAGGAACTAGTACAAACTAATAAAAAATGCAAACACGCCTTTTTGGCTGAAATATGGAAAAAAACCCCATAAAAGTACAAAAAAGTATCACCATTCAGGTCACTATAAAGTGCAACATAAAATATTAAAGTAGAAGTTTTTTGTCCTCCTTTTGATGAAAAAGGCAATCTACATTTCTCTGTCTATGACAGAATTTTACCTTTCCCATAAAAAGTAATTAAGTGTTTATGTTCATTGTCTATACTTCAGCTGTACTGAGGCAGGAATATCATAAAAAGTATGACTGTGTATCTTAGACAAACACTTTTCAAATTATGAGGCCAGCTTCCCTGCAGAAGCCACAGACTATATTAATTATTCTGTATAGTGCAATACATGTTTGTTTGAATGGAATTATTCAGTATTAGCAGGATTGTTTGCATATTGCTTTTGGCTATACCACATTACCCAAATCATGGAATTACCTTGAGCTCATCTACCTGCTCCTTCTAAAATGAATAATCAAAAAATAATTACTATTGTATTGTACCATTGTGATGGAAATTTATTGCAAGTAGACACATCCTTAATGGTGTATAATCAAGAAGCCTGAACCATGCCTGGCATTTTTTTTTTTAATTTCACTGAAGGCAGCTACAGAACAAAATATTCATTATTTTTAACAATGCTGTAACAACATGTAAATACATTTCTAATTAGCTTCTGGAATTCATACTAAACTTCAAATATAATATATGAATCAACTGACCTTTAAATGATGCATTTAGTTAGTATAAAAGCCTGATAATCAGTTGTATTTCCTTTAGAAAGTAAAACATTTTGAAAAAAGTAATATTGTACATATTATTTTAACAGTAATGCAGTTTTTCAGACAGATGTTAAAAATTTGATTTCTTAATGACGACAGTAGAAATGTCTGTTTTAATGCAACTTAAAGAGATTGCTGCAGATAGAAAAGAGAAGGAATTTTTCAGACAAATCCACTACTGTTTTTATCATACTTTCCATAGACTTAAAACAGCTCATCATTTAATGTGTGTTTAAAACAAAGCAAATGCACTGCAATCACTGTAACTCTGTCACAGCATGCTCGTCTCAGTGGTATGCAACAAATAGCCTAGAGTATGATCTGAGGGATAAACAGACGCTAGATAGGGAAGTGAGTCCTCTAAGTGAATGCTGTGATGGAAGTCAAGTCACGGAATGATAGCATTAAGCATTGATATGCATACTGCTTTGCACGTCCACAGGAAGAATACAGGTGGTTATCTGTCAATGACATGCAGAGATAAAAGCATGTATTAGTGGTAGGCAAAGATGAACAGTCAGTATGCCTGCCTGCTACCTCAGCCCTACTTATGAATGCCATGAAATATCTCTTAACAAAAATAGATCTTACAAACCAGAGAAGGACTCTTATTATATGCAGATAAAGGCTTGATCAAACTAAGCTTGTATCACCTGAGGCAGCATTCAGGAACAAATCAAGCCGGAAGCAGTACAGAGGTCAAAATGGTTGAGACAATTCCTGGCCACCTGTAGATGCTACAGTTGGATGCAGCACCTGTTTTCCTTGATAAGGTGCCTGCACACTCTGACAAGCATGTCTGCTATTGGAAGTAGACAGAATCAGGTCTCGGTCTCTCCACAAACATATTCTTTAATGCTGAAAAGAAGTTGTTTAGCATTCCCAAGTAATGCTTAAAACAGAAAGCATGCCTTTTGGTTTCTCTGGCTAAAGAACCTAAATAATCTATGTTGAAGTTTAGAAGTGTCTCTTTTACTGCCAAATAGATATTTTTCTGTGCTCTGTGAATTTTAGACTCATTTTCTAACCTGAAGATTGTTTTCATCTGATCAAGCATGTATTCCCTGGAGCTTTAACTGGAGAGCTGACAGTAATCTATGTTTTAGAACAACATTTCTAAAACTGACCCTTAGTAACGGTGAAATATATTCAGTATGTAACTATTAAACTTAAGTCTACCCATAGCAAACATAAATGCTGCATATTAATCATGTAGGGAAAAAAGGTTGAACAAAATATAATAAAATAATTCTTCTGACAAGCTACGTTGTGTACTTGCTCTTTAAGATTGTAACAAGTTGCATCCTATCAAAATATAACCCAGGCAAAAATAGCCAGAAGAACGCAGCACTGTTAGAACAATATCATAATTTAGGTGTCACAGAAGGACAGATATTTTATGTGACTCCCTCCCACCATAGTAAAATCTAGGTTATTGGTATAGCTAGGGAATAGGCACTTGTGTACATTGTTCCTAGTTATCTGCATTAATTCCTGCCCAGAAAAAGAATGATGCATTATCTTATGCAAAAAAAAAAAAAGCTTTCTGATACGATATTTATGACTTCATATGTTGTCCTATAATTCCAGATGACCACTTCTAGTATTTTCAAATTTAATTAAATGACCGCCTACCTTTAGTCACATGACTTTGATGGGCAATGCTTCAACATCTCTGTAAGTGACAGTAGTGCTCTAGCCACAAAATGTGATTTAAACACTGAAAGCCACAAGATGATTCAGTGCAGGTTCAGCATGTATAGAATGATTACGGCCGATTTTCCTTCAATGTATAGCATAAGGCTGAGATATTGTTGGCAGCTGGTAGATTAAATCAACACTAAACTCATGCTCTGACTTGATGACATCAGGTATAGAAAAAAAATACAAAACATAGACTGAGAAGCCCGTCTACAGATTCCATAGCACTCAGTGGCTGTCCTAAGGCTGTTGGGCCAGCAGAGCAGTGCGTCTATGTGCCACTATAGAGGAATGTGCCCTGGGATGTTAGTCTAACTTTTGCTAGGGAAAAAAAAAATAACAGTTACTAAGATATTTGCTTTGTAGCCAGCCAGACAAATTTGGCAGAGTAAGTTATTCATATCTCTGGATCAAAGGTATGCAGTAGGCCATATGACCAAGTAAACACAGCATGTAAAGCAGAGATGTTTTTCTAGCTTTCACTGTATTGTAAATTTTGTATGGATTGTATATGGGCTCAGATGCTTAAATAACCAGTGTTTTGATTGCATGTCTGTTTCTTAATTATAAAAAAATAAAAAAATGAACAAGCACAGGAATCTTTCTAGTTCAACCTCACCAACACGAGTGTTGAGGAAAGAATAAAAACATAGAAATTAAATAAAATAAATAAATAAATAAAAACAGAAAAACTAGTAGACTTAAAACTTTGTTGATGAGCTCAGTCAAAATCATTTCCAAAAATCATGAAACTCACTAGTATGCCAAGAAACAAGCCTTTATTCGTCACAGATAAGAAATCCTTTTTGTTACTGAGGATCTAGTCTGACAAATAAAGGCTTGTTGCTTTGGAACACTACCTGGGTTTCATGATTTTTGGAAATTATTGTGACTGTGTTTCACCGTTCATCAACAAAGTTTTAAGTCTACTAGTTTTACTGTTTTTTTTTTTTTTTTGTTGTTTCTGTTTCTTTATTTTACCTTTCTTTTTTTCCAGATTATATCCTAGTGCTTGTTTTGTGTTCTTTGTTTGTTTTGTCACATTACTTGGGTAATGATTGAAGAGGGTCTTGTACCAGACCACCCAACCAGTTATCAGATAGACAGATAGATAGATAGAGAGAGAGAAAGAGAGATAAAATCACTTTAATGGTCATGCAGTAGATGTGCTGAGCTTTAGTACTTGATCACAGGACCATAGGAGCATGCAATCTGAATAAAAAGGTTAAATTAACAGGTAAATGAACAATCTTTAGTAAGAAATAAAAGCATGAAATTCAAACCCTCAAGTGCTAAGTTAGTATAGAATTGTTCCTTAATTAAATGCTGTAAACTGTTACTCCAGATGATTCTAAATGGTGGGTTACAATGCAATGGAGAATTCTCAGTATGGTTTGTATCCAGTTTTTCCTTATATATACATTTAAGGAATTGTGGGCTAAAACTGGTTCCTATGCCAGTTGTGATAGATAACCTCTGTCATCTCTAGGTCTAGTACTTCAGAAACAGTGTCTACATTGTAATGTTTTACCTTCTTTATACAGAACTAAAGCATCAGTTGGCAGTCACATTTTATGTTGATCCTTGAGTACACAAGGAGGGACATTACCACTGAGGAATATTTATATAAGTTTAATGCCAGTGTGTTTACACTGTCAGAAGTGAACTTATTGAAAGCTGTCTTAAATATGAATGGGGAGATGTTTTCCATTTGTAAAACATGGGGAAGACATCGATATTGAGTACATTACATTCCTGCAAATGTCTCGTTATTCTGCATATCTTGTAGTTTAAGGGCTCATCTCAAATTTCAGCAATGATAACGACATTGATCTTCTTTGACGTGTAGGGCTCTTGGAGCTTTAATGTGAGCCGCACTCATATGAAACTGTGTCAAGTGTATGGCTTCTGCAAAAGCAGGACAATTGGACTTTCTGGTATACAGTTGTACTTTCTGTAACTTTCACAGTGTAAGAGTATAGTATTCCTTAGACAAAGCAGAGCCATGCAATAAAAGATTGTGGAAAGGATGCCATTTCAAAAGGGGGAGGCCTTTCTGTGTACTAAAATATACAGTGAGTGATGCACACGAGGGTATATTTCACAGAGTTGTAGCGGACTCATCTAGTGTCTGATGCTGCTGCTTGTCATGGCAACCACCCTCCCCCAATAAAAATGTATGATCTCTCAGATCTAATGCTTACCTCTCTCCCAATGAGTGGCATGTCATCTATGTTGCCCCTCAACTCTAAATTGAGGAGCGAAATAAAAATCTTCCAAGTTAACGAACAGCATAACAAGCAAAGACCTTGTTATGATTTATACCCACATGAAGTATTGGAGTAAGCAGTGTAGTCATATTGGAATTCACATCCGTAATGGCATTTTTGGTACTGCACTAATGACCAATTGACATTTCCTGATTGCTTCCCTTAACTCCCATCCTAGCTGCCTCCTTCACCCCACCCTAGCTATGCTTCTGGTATTTTGGTGAAAACAGGACTGTTTAGTTAACAAAAGGTGTCTCAGAACTCTGTGGCTGCTCACATTGTGTAAAAAAGCCATGCTGTCAAAACCTTGGGTAGCCAACTTCAGAGAGGGTTCTGACGTTCGGGCAGAGGGCAGCATGATAATAAACATCTCATGTCTCTGAATTAATGAAGTTTATGGACAGCTCGGGGAATTTGTAACCACTTTGGATGCTGAAGATATACCAATTAACAGCTTACCTACATCATTATTGATTATTTTTATCTTAGTACGAGGCATCTGTTTCCAGAGAAAACTGTAAAAGCCTTTGATTTAGAGTGCTTCTCCTCTGTTGAAGGGGTTGACTTGTACAAGTTACACTACACATACATCCATGTCAACAGATTTATCTTCTGGCTGTAAACTAAATATTGTGGCCTCAATTTTAAAAATTTTGAGTACTCGGTCAGCTTTACAAGGTCATAAACAGCAGCTGAATGACAGCCACTAGGTCTTTACTATCTGCGAAGAAAGTACATTGCTTTTTTGGAAAGGAGACATCTGAATGAGATGAACAAAACTACCTTCAAACCATCTCAGCCAAGAACAGTGAGTGCTTTTGAAGGTGGATGACAATGTGCTGCATGAAATCCCATGGAATCCAGTCAACTGTCGGACATATTATGGACAGGTCATTCCATAGCACTTGTGCTATGAATAGCATTTATTTGAAAGATGCAACCACCAAAAGGTTATGATTATTCTCCAGGGGTGGGCAATGTCTGGCAATGAGACAGGTAAGAGTTACACTAGACAAACTGCACAAAGGCTTATGAAAGATTCAGAATGGGGATACAGATGCTTGCTTGCTATTTTACCTTATATTAATTTGTTTGCCAGGGCATCCCGTTGTTTAAAAATGACTCTGGTCTTCAGTCTTAAAGAAACAGAATGCATGCTGAGATTAAAACTGTTTGCAAATGAAACTTGATACAGCCAAACCTGGGAGTAAAATGTGAAGCTTGTTATCAGCTCAATGTCTTAGCCATCTGGGGTAATCTGCTAGACAGGTTAAAATCTAAACATTATCATTAGTAGTATAATAACCTAGAAATACCAAATATAGTTATGACTATGTACAAGAGTATAACCAGGAAGACATCACAAGAAACCTTTAATTCAAAGTCAGAACTTTTATAACAGTGATATAATTATCTGAGCTGGTTCTTATAAAATGGATCTTGATATCTGACCTAAATGAAGACACAGCCTGAAAGACTGAAAGTGAGCATCAAATGGTAATTCCTAAATTATAACTTCAATTGTGTAATGCTAATTTAAAAAATAGCATAAGCATGTCCTTGTAATTAGTGCAACTGAATAATCAAAATTACTCAAAATGCAAAGGGATACCCGTGGTGGTGGTGCTGTGCGGTAGTGTTGTCGCCTCACAGTAAGAAGCTGTCCGGTTCGATTCTTAGCTAGAGCGTCTTCTGTGTGGAGACATGCATGAATGGGCATACCTTCGTTGAAGGTTGTAAGTCAGGGCTGGTAACTCGGTACATAAAAATCAACTACCAATCATTAGCAGACCGGAGTTATGCTGTGGCGACCCCTAACCGGGAAAAGCCGAAAGACACAACAACAGCAACTCAAAATGCAAAGGGATCTTTAAAACATTGCAAGTAGTCTGAAGAAAGAGAGTGTTTGTACAAAAAGAAAATGGTCACTATCATATTACCCACATAAGGAAATTTTAAAGGCATATTATATTTATTTTTTATTGCAAAAAAAAATGAACATCATTAAACAAATGCTTAACATAAACAATAATTCCAAAATAGAACAAAGAAGGAATTATTGATCACAACTGTATATCATACAAAAGTAACAACATCTATTATTTGTTAGGGGATAAAATCATCATCATGCATGTAGAGTAGAAAACAACATGTATTATCATTAATTCTGTGCTTATTTTTCAAGAGGCATCTTATGAATTTCTTAAGAAATGTATAACAATACTTGTATGGCATCAGGCACCTGTAAGACATATGCTCAATTTCAGAATAACATGCTCTGAATACTAATAAGACACCTCTGACTACGATTCCATAACTTTAGTACATCAGAGGTAATGCTTCCTCAGTATGGGAGATGGAAAGCATATAACTGGTTTGACCAGTTCCCTTATGTTTAATAATGTACTATACATCTTAATAAAAACCTGCAAGCCTGCAGGAGAAATGGATTGTGGTGATTTCCACTTAGATGATATGTACACTCAGGTAACACATGATATTTGGAGGCAGAAAGTCTTTTGTACAAAGGCCAAAGTTGGACACAAAGTGAAATCCCCTAAAATCCAAAATGAGGCCACATTTTTGGATTTTGGGCATTCTAGTGAGTAGAAACTAGGTCCTGTATTACCATAGCTGCTGCGCTTGTGTACATTTCAGAACATGTGTGATTCATTTCCTATTGCAATAGGGAACACTACACAAATCCATGAGTTAATGAAACTTTTTTTCCCATGAGATGGCAGATGCCCAATATCCTTCATAGATTCATAGGGCTCTGTGCCGGGACCTCTCCTGTTTGGTATTTAATTCTCTGAAGAAAAAACAAATAAAGGACTCTGGCTGACTAACATTGCAAATGACTGCAAGTTAGGAATAGTTATAACATCCTGAAATGGCTTAGCCTTCCTGCAGGAAGGTTTGTTTCTAGTAAATGACTGGTACCTAAAATATGAACTGAAACTAAATGCCAAGAATGCATTATTATATCCTTTAGGAAGTCATTTACTTTGGGGAACTACCACACTGACAATACACCCCTAAGAATTGATTGAGTTGTTCAGGATTTGGAAACTAATGTGGACGGTGACCTATCTCTTGACCAACATGTGTTCATTGTCATAAGAAAGTCCTTCTATATTGCAAATCTTATAAACAAAGGGATTGTGTCTAGTTCTAGGGTTGCCATTGTCCCCCTTTACTCAGCTTTCATTTGGCCTGTCATGAAGTACAATGTAACCTTGTCATGTATCTGTCCAGACACATGCGAGAACTAGAATGCCCACCACAGAAATAGCTTAATAAAAGGATACAAGGCCCAAACAATATGTCCTAAATGGACCAACTGAAAGCCCTGTCACTATTCTTGGCATCCTACAGACTACTAAGAGGTGACCTGTGTTTAGCATACAAGGTATCCTCCGACCCATTACCGATGGATTTACTGCTCATCAGCAAGTCAAATAGTATCAGAAATATTCAGTTTTGGAATATAAACCTGTTCTGTAGCATCAACAAAATAGTTAGGAAGGACAGGTTTATCTCACAGAGGATAACACTGCTCTAGAACAGACTCCCCATCCATGTAAAACTGTGTATATTGAAAAGCAATGTGGATTTATGGATGGGAAACAGATAATTTAACCCAGAACTGCCCCCTGTACTACTAATGGACAGAGGCAGCTCCTAAATGTTTTATCCCATGCTTGGGTCCCCTCAGATTATCTGTGGTATGATCCCAATTATGTTTATTATGGGGAATATATAATTATTGACCATGGGATGGGTAAGTCAAATTTAACACCAAATGAGATAGGTTAATTCAAGCACCAAAAGGGAAGTTTGCTAGGCTTAAAATGGCTGACAAGGGAAGCTTGCTTAGTACTTACCTTTGAACCTATAAACCTATTAATTTTAACCAATGTGTTAAAAGCCTGAGAGGTTTCAACAGCATTCAGAGGATTTTTAGCTGATCTTCAAGAGTATACTGACTTGTGTTGGCTGCAAAGCTAAGGATATGCATGTATAACATTTTCCTGGCTCTGTCATAGTTTGGCATAGAAAATATTAAATAAATATGAGATGGTTTCAAACTGACTTGAAACTTACCTGCAGTCCAAGATTTGGGTGCCTTTTTGATAAACAGTCATAAGTTGTACAATTTAAGGGTACTTTCCCAAATCAACTGTTGAAATTTATTCTAGAGAAGTTCATAAGATGCTAGGCAAAGGTGTTCATTAATAAAATCAATAAGTTCGATCTGATATAGCCCATTGGTTGGCCAAGTTTTCTGTGTGGTTGTTTTCAAATAAGAATTAGCCATTATTGGGGCCTTAAAAGTCCAGATATCCCCATTAGGTGGTAGCTATATAACCTCATTATGACTTTACTTCCAGGTACTGTGATCTGCCATACCTGTGGGGGGGGGGGGTATGGAAGACTTTTTTAATAGTATGCACAAGTTCTGTGTGTGGAGCTTTGAAGCAATTTGTATTCAGTAATATTCCGCAAGGGCATATACAAGCTTGCCTCAATCAAATAAGGATATGTAATAGTTTCTTCTACTGTATGATTGACATCCAGAAGTTCATCTCCAGCTAATCTTTTAGGAAAGAAAAGGGCTGGTGCTCTGACACTATGACATTTACCATTCTAGACAAACTGGACCAACAGATGCTTCATTTTACTAAGCAAAGTGTTATATTGCAGTATGAGATGATGTCTTAGTATATAGCACAAGTTGAGATAAAAAAAAAAAAAAAAAAAAAAAAATCATCTGAAATATGGATATGCTACCAAACCAGGAGAGCTGTAGCCTTCTCCTGGAATGAAGCGACACACAGAGATTCACCCATAATAGTTTTAAATTCAAGTGGGTCATATCTAAATTGCCTCTAGATAGCAAAATGCCTAAATATTATGGAGGTTTTCTGTCCCACACTATCAGTGGGAACAAGCTGCTATTGCTTAGATTTACAGCAGTTATCTTAATGCCATAGTTTAGATGGGGAAAAAGGATTCAGAGCCAACACCCACACAAATTTAAATAATGTTAAATGTTTGAATGAAAGGTAACATGGAGTGTGCCAACAAAAGAAACCACATGTGGTATGTACAGGAATAGTGTGAAGTTCAGACTGTTAATCTCCAGTGGTCTCTCTCTATTTGTACATGTATATACATATATATATATATATATATATATATATATATATATATATATATATATATATATATATATATATAGTCTATAGTGGTTCTGTGCTGTATACGTTTTAGACTTCAACCAACATGATAACTGCCCTGTCAGACTCATAGGAGTATAAAATTGCAAAATTCCAATATGCACCTTAAAGAACAGCACTCTGACAATCATATGGTTTATACTAGATTGCACATGCAAACAAAATGCAACATTCCATGTGCTGACCATAAAAAAGAGGCAAGAAGAAGAATGTTTCTTTACAATGGTACTTTAGAAAAAGGTACAGCTTTTGACTCTCAGAAGTTTAAGAAAACATTATGTCTTTGTTATTGGATCTTTTTCCTTATCTAGTACTTTTAATGTCAAGGCAGTGAACATCTTAGAGGGGTGTGAGAGATTAGATGAATATATCAAAGTCAGATTTCTGGAGCACTAAAACATAAGAGTACAGCCAGTCACACCATACCATTCTGCAAGATTGACCTTTCTGTAGTTGTCTGTTTCCCTGTATACATCCTGCCACTGAAAGATGTTACACTGATTTGACAGTCTGAGAGCTGCTGCATAGTGACAGCATGTCTAAGACTGTTTTTGAACCACACAACTCTCTTTTTACATTAAGTATGATTGATCTTCAATCACACCTTTACTTGGAATGGAAATATAGAAGCTCAGGTCTTTAATTCCACAAGCACAGATGCAAAGCAGTAACTTAATACTTGCAAGAATAAAGGTAATCTTAAGAACACATTATCTACAGTAGCTGAACAAAGTAAACTAAAACATCAGTCTGTTTTGTCCAGTGGTTTCCTCACTCACCTCTGTTTTTATCCAAGCCCTTTTAAGATGTCTGCAGTGTGTGGAGATGGGTGAAAGGCAGGACTAGGTTTAATAGCTGACTGAGATCAACCAGGGAAGGAGGATCATATTATCAAGAAGGTCGAGGAGGAAGTAGTCAGGAGAGGATGGTGCTGGATAGTGGGAAGTTATATATTCCCAGGAATCAGAAATCCTTTAGTCTTTGTTTTTTGTCTCTGCTGGTTGATAAGGAAAAAATTCAGAGCTGGCAGCCATAGCGAACGATACCAGATGTTCATGATGATGATAATCTGGTATCTGATTGTATACCAGCTGACTGTATGAGATAATCTGGTATCTGACTGTATACCAGCTGACTGTATGTGATAATCTGGTATCTGATTGTATACCAGCTGACTGTATGTGATAATCTGGTATCTGATTGCATACCCACTGACTGTATGCGATAATCTGGTATCTGACTGTATATCAGCTGACTGTATGCAATAATGTGGTATCTGATTGTATACCAGCTGACTGTATGTGATAATCTGGTATCTGATTGCATACCCACTGACTGTATGCGATAATCTGGTATCTGATTGTATACCCACTGACTGTATGCGATAATCTGGTATCTGATTGTATACCAGCTGACTGTATGTGATAATCTGGTATCTGATTGCATACCCACTGACTGTATGCGATAATCTGGTATCTGACTGTATATCAGCTGACTGTATGCAATAATGTGGTATCTGATTGTATACCAGCTGACTGTATGTGATAATCTGGTATCTGATTGTATACCAGCTGACTGTATGTGATAATCTGGTATCTGATTGTATACCAGCTGACTGTATGTGATAATCTGGTATCTGATTGTATACCCACTGACTGTATGTGATAATCTGGTATCTGATTGTATACCCACTGAGTGTATGCGATAATCTGGTATCTGATTGTATACCAGCTGACTGTATGGTATAAATAAAGTATCAAAGTGTTTTAGATGTACAGTAAAGATGGAAAATAACGGAAGGATTTTCTGAAAAAAATGAAGGCAGCATTATATGGAGTAGACAGTACGGTTTAGTTGACGTAGCAGAAACACGTGCATGGCTTTTGTAAGGGGCTTTGGAAGGGGAAAGCAAAAGGTCAGATCTTAACACTTTTTTAAAATCCATTGATCATGGTAGCTTATCCAGTAGGCAGTAAAAAATTCTGTTCTTCACTCTGACTTCCAGTTTTTGTATTCCTGTTCTTTAAATAAACAGTAAAAAATTCTGTTCTGCACTGTCTCTGGCTACCAAATTTTGTACTCCCATTCTTTAAATGAAGTACAGATCTGAAGTAAATACAAATGAAATGTAGATGTGGTTTGTTCTAAAAAAAAAAAAAAAAAAAAAGCAGAACACCCAATATTGAATTACATTCTAATCTTTTAGTGACCAGAACAAATGGCTAATTGTTGTTTCATGCAGTGCCCCATTCATTGTCTTTTGTGCATGTTTTCCTATTCTGGGACATTAGTACTAAGACGATCATCATCTACAAAAGTTATTTTTAGCAGCATACCACACTGGTGAGTCAATGAGCTGTGAAATGCCTTCATTTTGCAGGTCTGAGCTTTGATTCTTACCGCTTCCACCTGAAAGTGAGCAAACATGCATAACACTTTTTCATGCTAAAGCTCCAGTTGAGAGTTAAAGTAAGCAATTCTGCTTGAGTGTGACCTATTGAAGAAAGATGCAGTAATGTAGTAAAGGCTGGTCTCAGCATTTTGTGATATGAAGGGGAGGTGGTTTATCATAATACTGAAATGAAACGCTTTACATATCGTCATAAACAAACATCAGCACACTAGGATAGAGGATTCCTAAAGGTTTATTCACTATGGCCTAGTTTAAGAACAGCAAATGTGACTGTTTTCCTTTCTTACACATGCTGTATAGGTGGGTGGTACTGGAAGCACAGCATTTTTTATATTATATCTCACTTTTCAGGTCCATCTTGACTATGCTAGCATTTTCTGACTCCAGGTTATATGCAGCCGAGTCCTTATGTCTCCACTTATAGTGAGATAATGCTGCATGAAGAGTTTCTTTCCTTCCTTCCTTATCTTTCTATAAGAGACTGAAACTGACAAAGGTACTGAGACCTGTAATAATACATTTTGTTATAAAGGGTTGCATGGCAAAAAATGACTTTAGAAAAAGATGAATTAAATTAAATATCAGGTGCACATTCAAGAAAAAAAAAAGGTGAGAAATAACCTCAATGATGCCTGTCACATACTGTTTGCCTCATTCTCTTACCATTTCATAATAATAGTTTTTATTTAACCTGAAGGAGATGAAAGCAAAAGCAAAACAGCACAAAAAGTATTGCTATTGCTGCGGTTACTGTTGTTGTAGTTTTGCAGTGATTCTGCCTGTTTCCTGAGTCTGTTTTCAAACTACAGATTTTAAACATGGTGATCTCTATCCTTAAAGGATATCGCACTCACTACTGCTCATCATTATATCTGTATTTGTAATAACTGCTTACAGCATGCATGCTTCTCATGCTAGAGAGATGGTTTCACCATTTTACCATGAATAAGTCCATTTGAGAGATGCATGTTCATATCTTCCTGCTCTCTCTCCTTTGCTACCATTGTTAGCATATGGAAATTAAGTTTTATCTCTGTGCTTTCCTAATGAGTCACCATTTTAAATTAGTAAAACAGCAGAGTGTTGTTTTATAATGCAGTGTGAAAGATTTTTTTTTTAAAATAAAACTGTAAAAGCTCTGTGTATAGTCTTGATACTATGAAAATGAGCTGTAGAGAAAGTGCATCCTGATGAGTTGGCTTAAATACCCATAACTTCAGCTTGCATGCTCTGTAAGTTTTTGTTTTTAATTTGTTTGTGTCTGTTTCTCAAGTGCAGTCTTTAAAGGTGAGTATGTGTGAATTGGACATTTAAGAATGACTAAAAGATGTGACTGTACAATCACTGCTCTGCCTTTATTTGCCTAGGCCGTATCATAATGAAGCATGGCATAAATGACTGGAGTGTGAGTGCTGTTCAACAGTGGTCATGGGTCAGAGTTAGTGTTGAGTGGTAGAGATAATATCTGTACAAGTAAGCGACACTCTCTTTTTGTACAATGAGGATCCAAAGCCTTAAACTATGATGTGCCATTGCCCTTTTCCTGTTAAATAATTGCAGGGTATATCATGATATCCACTTGATGGTAGCTTCTTGATTAATTATAAGGACAATTATGAATAACTATTGCCTGTACTGCTTTTAAAGGAATATGCAAGTGAAAAACAGATATACAGGCCTTCTGCCTGAAAGAAACAATATGAAAAATAAAAGGCCGTGGAGTCTGTGGAGAGAACTCAAGATAGTAATGTTGCTTTTGAAATGCTTTAAGCAAGTCACAATCATTGCCAAGCTCCTGGAAAATTATAGGCCTAACTGTGAGATGCCATGGAAGTCTGCCAGCCAGCATTTGGTGCTTCAGTGAATAGTTGAAGGCAGTTCATATGTCCACATGGATGCTTTGATTTAGAGGAAACGTGGTGCTTCCAGGCAAATAGCAGTGTTTCTCCTTGACTCCAAAATCTTACAAGGGCATACCCTTTGGGTATTCATGCACTAACAGAAGTGCCAGTTGCCAAAAACATTATGTATTTGCAATTGAAATTGACCGAGTTCTGCAGGTTATCATTTTCTTCCCGCAGTCATTCCCCATGTATAACAGCTTTACAGTCAAATCTCTTGCTACATGCACACACTAGTTCTTACATACAGTAATTTCTAGAAATCTTTTACCAAATTATTACACTGCAAACTATATAGTTCTGCTTACATGAAATGCAGGGAATATAATGTACAACAGGCAGCAACTCTGTATCTAGCAAAACAAAAAGGTAATTTTGGAAGAGAGATATAAAAAGAAAACATAATTTTTTTCCCTAATTTTGAAGTCTAGCTAAAATAAGTGAATTACATTGTAAGGTGATGCTACAAAATAATAAACAGTAAAACCCATTAGTATGCCAGACTGGAACCAGAAATAAGATCAGTCAATACTATGAAAAATATAACCTTAAACGTTTAAGTAAATAATAAAATCAATGATCCAAAGAGATATTAACATTTAAGGCTCAAGATATAGTCAACGACCAACAGATGTTTCATTTTTTTAACTTAATTTTTAAACTTGATGCAAAAATGCAGGATAGGATTAAAATAACAGTCTGCACACAACACAGAATTGGCAGGACTATAGCCAGATAGTTTGGATTCATACACTTGCACTGGTGCCTGATACCCCACCTGTTGTTTAAAAAAAGTATGCATCTTTTGAAGTTATTTCTCCATGTACAAATGATCTTTTTCAGTGTTGCTTTCCTATAGGCATTGAATCTTTTTTTTCTTCTTGCAGTTAATCCTGCTTCTAAACAAGTCATGCACTTATCGATGATATGTCTGTTACTTAATATTATAAGCCACAATGTTTCTAAATGTTACTCGGAAAAACAAAGGGTTTTGTAACTACTGTCACTTTGTTTATCTGTACCACTGAGACCTAGTGCATAGTAGTTACAGGGGAAAAGTCATGTCTTAGTTTAGAGATAACTGAGAAGACTGTGCTATAGAAGTGATGTGTTAATCTGCACCAAGCAGGAAGCTGGTATATAAGACAAACACAGAAAGTGAGGAAACCGAATTAAAACAATTTCATTCTGATGAAGTCTAAGATCATTGTAACAACTGAGTTGATTGGAAAAACTGTTAATAAGGTTGTGTACATGTCCACTACATCAAGATGAAGTAAGGATGTTTAAATATGAGAAGTATGGGGTGTAAGGGGCTGTTTCAATGCAAAAAAACAGCTTAAATACTGTTGCAGTATAATAATTTTGTGTATTTTTTACTATACCAGATCATACCTCTCAACTGTATAGATTTTCGCAGAATGTACAAATGTTTGCCTCATATTTTTGTTGGCCTGTTTTCCATGAAATTGTGGTTTTCTGGTAAATTATTGCAAGTCATTAAAGACTGAAGACAGAAAATAATGACAGACATTTAAGTTTCAGACTTCATACCTTTCAGAAATTTCATGCTAAAGCAAAACCTTTGATTCTATCAACTTTATAAGTTTGTAACAGCAATATTTAAAAAAAATATATCCTTATTGTGGGTCCCCCCCAATGTTTATGGCTTTCTCCAGATTTCTTGCTTTAAGAGGTTGAGAAGTATGCACCAGATGAATATTTTTAGTACTTGTTTTTAGAACAGGTTCACTTGGTTTTTTTTTTCCATGGTTTGAGAACCCCTGTTTCTGTACCTGCTTATTTGCTGTAACAGCCCTACTGATTATGAAGACTGTCTTCATAAAAGTCATCTTTATATTTAATGGGGTATACAAGGGAATCCTCTGCACACCTAGGGAATCACGTCTGTGACCCCTGGGCTGTGGTATACCTACCACATTCAACACCTTTTGCAGATTATTTTAACAATCACTCTTCTATACAACAACATTTTTTTTGGTAGAAATCATGAAGTGAAACACATAATTATAATGGCCAGAAAAGAAACACAGAGTAAATGTGTCTTCATTTAAACTTCACAACCATTTAAGATACATAAGAGACATTTATATAAGTTGTGTTTCATTGGCTTATGAGCTCTTTTAGGAACTTCTGTTTGTTTGTTTTTTTTTTCTTTTTTTCAATGCCTGCTATGGCAATGCTTCTCTACTTAGTTTGGCCAGCTAATTAGGATAAATTAAATGCCTAATAGAATAACTTCTGCCCTTCTACTAGGATTTTAGGATACCACCCCCACTTAGAAGCACATTTAAAAAGCTGAGCTTGACAGAATGATGAAAAATACAGGTGTAATTTTTATTAGGAGACAAATATCAAGACATTGCTTCACAATATGTCTTCAGAGAGAGTGAGTTCATAAATAGTTACTAGGCTATCAGCCCAAGGGCTTATGTAAGCCTAGCCAACAAGGTTCCCTGGCTTATACCACCGACGAAAGTTATTTTCCTGTGCCACTGTCGAGTAGAGACACAGAAGTGATCCCCCAGGGTGTATTTTCTATTTCCCATCCACTCAAGATTTTTTTGAAGAGTGCTAATGAAGTACTTTGCTTGACATAGATGGGTAGCCTTTTCCAGAGTATGGGAAGTCTCTGGGACAGGAATCTATCCCTCTAGGATGTTCTGTTTATCATGTTGACAAAGTTTAGGTGTTTTATATTGTCAGTTACGCAATAGTCTTTCATGTTTCTGTCAGAAAGAAAGGAATTTCTTGTTGTTCATAGGTTCATAGATTAGTACTAAGCTAACTGCCCTTGCGAGCCATTTTAAGCCTAGCCAATTGTCCCTTGTGAGACTCAAACCCTGCACATCTTGTGTTTGTAAGGCAGTCATGTGAATGCTCAAATAGGGTCTAAAAAAAAATTTATTGGACACTATATTATGCATTATGCAGTTTCCAGTATATGCATGTGTGTAAAACTTTGAAGAAAAATAAAATTCTAGGTTTGTGTTTATCCTAATATTTTACAGTGTTGATGTAAAGAATGTGAATTCTCTGATTTCTAGTCACATTTGGAAGATTAACTTTTCGTAACGCCGAACCTTATATGGTCAAGAACATATGACAGACTTTCAAAAAAGTTGAAGCAGATGCATGGAGATTGTGGTTTGGTAGGGATCGGGGAATGTACCCTTTCCCACCCTACTGTGATTGGGCTGGCAACTCGGCACCGTAAAAATTCACTGCCAATCATTAGCAGACGGGAGTTCCGCTGTGGTGACCCCTAACCAGGAAAAGCTGAAATACTTTAGTAAAAGAAGTTGAAAATACAGAATACATATTTACAGTAAACATCAAAGTTTTAGACACAGGAAAGATTAAAATAACACAGATGAATAAATTCACAGAGATGTAGAAAAACAGTACTTCTCTAATCTCACCATATTTTCTGACTGATCTAAGGAACTACTATTCCCTGGTAACTTACTAGAGCTTGGTGAGTGGTCTTTCTTCTTTGTCAGGTTCCAAAAACAGAGTGCTCTGAGACTTCAGTCTTGTCTAATATTAAAGCATCATTTTTGTGATGTGTATGATGTCATTTTGTAATATTACCCCATTACTGGAAAATGACCCAGAATCTCACACATATGTGTTACCTACAGACAGCTAGAGCTTTGCTATGATGTGATATAGCACCTGGAAGCCATAAAACCATTTCAACACTTCTAGCCTTCCAGGGTAGCAATTAGTTCACTGCTATGGACAACACAACAAGGATCCATAGTCCTTGTTTTCACAGACATTTCGTCTCTGACTGAAATCAGAACTGTAAGATACAATCATTATGGCCTACCAGGCAATTTAATTTCCAACTATTTTTCAAAGTTAGCCAGAGTGAGATTAACCTCTTCTCTTTCAGTATCCTTTGTTAAAACATATACATTTAATAATTTACAGTACAGTCAGGACCCAATGTTGGTACATTTTTTTAACACAAGGAACTTTACAAATACATTTTTCAACACAAGCATCTGTACAAATCAGTTTGGTATACAAATGGCATATAATTATTTACAAAGCTCCAGCTAGATGTGCTGGCACATGTTACACATCCACTGCCCCACTTCTCCTGGCAGAGCTGGCAATACCTCACATTATCACAGTGTACAGCAAGTTTCACACTTTACTGCTATTTCTCCTGAAACACAGGTAACTTGTTTATAGTTTTGGAACTTAGCATATAGTCTCAGAACTTTCACCGGGTACAATATCTTCATACTTCATTCTTTTCATAGAGGGGTGCACTGAGCTATGGCTCAATAAATATGCTGCAGATCTGAAAGCACAGCAGTCAGTATGAAGAGTGCCTCAAATTGCAATGTAAGGTATAAGTTATACAACAGTGTGATGGCTTGCTGTACAGATACACAGCATTTAAATGCCACATGCTACCCTGGTTTAAATGAGGCCGTTTCAATTAATTTAGTTTTAAAATTGAAGCACTTTGACAGTGTGCGATTTTATGTGTTCTTTTTTATCATGTGACCTTTGGTGGGTTATTTAAATAGTGTTTTAATGAATCATTTTAGTTTTTATGAAGTTCTGAGAACAGTAAGAATGAAAGCACTTAACGCTGGAATAAAGCTTTGGTACATTACAGCTGGTTTCAAGTTGTCCTTCTATGCACTGCAAAGGTGGTGTGTTATTCATTCATGTGTGTATCTGTTTGGGATCCTATTCCATTCTCTTCATTGGCACTATGAATTATAAATAATATCACAGGATGAAAATTCAATAAATTGTTTGCAAATAAAAAGATAATGGTATCCTTTTGAAAATTCTATAATGCATGTATTATGAAATGATATGTGTGAAGAAAACCAAATACATAGCTATCCTTATGCACAGAAAATTGCTTATTGGAGTTATAAGGATTTTCAGACTTATATCTATACAAAAAAAGTTAGGTTTGCAGGCTTTAAGGTCAAGTGAATTCTAGGTGAAAAGTAAAGGGGGCAAGCAGGAAGTGTTAGAATGAGAGGAGAAAATTTGTACTAACTTATGTGTACAGAAAGGAAACAGTTTAGTCCTTATGAGAGTACTGCTGTTTCTTATGAGAGTACTGCTTGTAATCAAAGTCTGAAAAAATATTAAAACAGCTTGAACTGAAATATTAAGTAGTATACTTCAAGAATATATGAAGCAAAAGCTTGTAGTGTTTTGAAAATATTTAGTTCGGACTAAAGTCGGACAGTAAAATATTTTGTGCTAAGATTTACCCAGAGATTTACAAATATTAACATGGCCAGTATTAATCGAACATCAATGGACTGCTCAATAGCACAATGGCAATAATTTGTGATTCAGAGACACGATAAAATCTCACTGAGCAACAGCTCATTACTGGCTCATTGATATATCTTTGAAATGAACACTTCATATGATCTGACCATGTTAGTGTTCCCCATAATAGCCCATTCATCATGCTTCTCTGGGTACCTTCTAACATGCACATACACGTCCACAAAGATTGAGGTACCCAGACAAACACAAATAAACATACAACAAGAACCGACAGGCACACACACACCTATCAGTATGCATCTGCAGATGCCCACACACACACACACACACACACACACTCACTCACACACACACTCACTCACTCACTCACTCACTCACTCACTCACTCACTCACTCACTCACTCACTCACTCACTCACTCCAACATGCATAGTGACATTTAGACCACTTCACAATATGGTGCTCCCACAGAGTGACCACACAGACCCCAACATGCATACAGTGACATGTAGAGATCACTTCAAAATTTGGTGCTCCCACAGGGTGACCAGCCAGACACACGCGTGTGCACACACACACACACACACACACACACACACACACACACACACACACACACACACACACACACACACACACACACACACACACACACACACACCATCATCCAGAGATCCATTTTGCCCCTACAGACATATGTTCACATGTGAACACAAAAGCATGCTCCCACTTGCATATACTCACTTGTAGAGATTGTTTCACAAATGATCCTTCCACAGCGTGACTACCCACACACACACGCACATACACACACACACATCAAGGGAGATCCATTTTGACAATACTGACAGACATATGCACACATGTAAACACACACACACACACACACACACACACACACACACACACACACACACACTGCTTTGTAGCAACTATGTGCAGTAGTGTGACAAGTCCCAATCCAGACATTGAATTGATCACTCTACTGTGTTAAGGTGGTGAAGCTGGTGTTTCCAGGAGATGGTACCTGGATAATTAGCATTAGCTATGTCCCAGACTGCCACATTTGCATGCAGTTTTGACAATGAGATCACTGTTTTTTTCAAAGACTGGTGTGTGTATACCACTATAGTGATACAGCGGACACTGAATCGCTTTAACGAATGCAGTGTGAAAACCTGCTGAGTACATTTGTTACACTAAAAAAAAAAAATATATATATATATATATATATATATATATATATATATATATATATAAAACTATAATAATTATAAGCACATACTAAACATGGAAAACTAATGAGTGTTCTGTTTTTTAGCAGTTAATTCAAATTCCTGAGCTTATAAATTTTATATAGTGCTAGGATTAGTTCTTTTACTGAAAGAGGAACAGATGCATAAAACAATTTGACATGCCTTGTCCTTATCAGTATTGGCCATGCATAGCTTATTCCAGACTCATTTAGGTAGCCTTATTAGAAGACAGAGTGTATTCATTGTACAATAAAACATTCTGATATAACTGCATTGTAGCAGGCATCATTATATAAAACCAATTTGTGTTTCAACTTTTGTTTTCAGTATATTATCTCACTGAAAGCATTTTAATTTATTTTTCTCATATATTGCTTTATATTTAAAATAATTGCAATAACTAATGCATATTGAAAAGTATAAGGGTAGACTCTTAACTCAGTATTGAATAAAATGTAAGCATGATATTTGAAGGAAGGTAGCTAATACAGTGTTCAGTGGTGCAAAAGTCATGTATTTGGTGATGTGTGAAGGGCTTGGCTGCCATTAACTTCAGCTGCTGCATTTTTTTGGTAATCGTTAAAATGAAATCTGTACAAATTAGTATCTTTTGCATTCACTATTTAGTGGCCAATGCAGGCTGTGTTTGTGGAGTTGTGTCACTGATAAATCTGCACTTCACAGAGGTTGCAGCTAAGTAAAACTATGGAATGCTACTCTAGCAGTGATGGCCATGAACCACCATGTATGAATGGATACCATTGCATCCAAAATATATTAGTAGATGTGTATGGGGAGACAGTTTTGAACATGGAAGACCCAAAAGTAATGATTCCCTGGTTATATTCATCTCTTGAGAAGCTGAATGTTTGGTTTGTGAAATCATCAAGTAAAAGATTTTATGCATTTTATACTCTAAAATACTTGCCTATGAAAATGTTCCCACTAATCCGTTTGGAATGCAGTTCATTGAGCAATATTAGCTTTGAAAAGTATAATTAAACAGAATGTTCTAGCAGAAGTCATATACAATATAGGCATGCTGCCTGCTTTACCAGTGTGTAAGATATCCAAGCAAAATAATTCTTATATTAACTGAAGATAAGGTACAAAGCCTCCCCCTCCCCCCACAAACACAAGTAGGGAGTATTGAATCTTAATCCCTATAGCTTGATTATCCTCACACAGAGGTTGCATCATGAGTGTTGTAAACATATATCATTACCTTCCATACTTAATATCACTCTCCATCTCACTGTACAGCCCCCACACTTGAGAGCAGTCTGATCATGCATGTCAAGCCAATGACTGCAGGTAAATGAATGATCACATGACCAGGACCATTGTCATGCATTATGTAAGATATCATATGTCAGTAGGCCTCACTGCTGATCAAATTATGTTCCTTGAATCTCACTTGATATGCATTTATTCAGTAATCACCATTGGAGTATGTTTGGAAATGCAAACTTCAGTGGCTGATTTATTTAGACAGTTGATATACCCTCATAGGTAAAGTTTGTATATGCTTGCGCAAGCATACTGAATGACTCTAAAAATGTAACTGTATAGTTATGTTCCCCACATACTTTCTCACAGCTTATTAGAAATGCTTGTCTAATATTTCTTTCATATCCCTTCCATTGACTATTTTGTCACACACTGATACAAGAGACATGTCTGTTTCAAATGATTAGCATAGTTAGTATTTTAAATTTTGGAAAGGACTTCTGTCTTGGATTTCCAAAGTGCTATAATGGAAGACAAAGGCAAAAGTCTCACTGGCCACAGAAAATATAAATTTTTTTTCTAGACATAAAAGTTAAAGAACTTTGTTTAATTCCCATGTAAAATTGTAAACCTGTTTTATTTTGTTAGTAAATAAACATATTTGCCTAATGATATGAAAACAGAATGATACTTATATATTTAAAAAGGTAATTAAAAGTAGATTTATTTATGATAATAGCTATATTTATTGAACACAAATGTCCAACTAAGAATAATGCTACAAAATATCTATCTGTCTATCTATCTGTCTGTCTGTCTATCTATCTATCTATCTATCTATCTATCTATCTATCTATCTGCCGTAATGTCTATTCATCTGTTTATCATCATTTGACTGCATTTTAATTTCAGGATTCTCTTGAAGGTTTTGCTTTTAGTACATCTCTGTGATGGGAAATTTTGTTTCAATTTTAGGAGTTAAAATGTACTATAGATTTTGTTACATTCATACTGATTTACCTGTTTAGTTCTGTGTAATAGGGCCAGGACTGATGAATAATCACATTAATAGCTTATTTCTGTTTTACAATTATGCATAAAGTCTTCTTGTTAAGTAGATAAATGATTGTATATCTAGCATACAGGGTGGCCTTTATTGCATGATTACATGAATAGTTGGCTACTGGCAATTCCTTATAATGCATGGTATGGTGTTCTTGTTATTGGACACATGCTCATTATCTCCGGCAATTCCTTATAATGCACGGTATGGTGTTCTTGTTATTGGCACTTGCTCATTATCTCCGGTAATTCCTTATATTGCATGGTATGGTGTTCTTGTTATTGGCACATGCTCATTATCTCTGGCAATTCCTTATAATGCACGGTATGGTGTTCTTGTTATTGGACACATGCTCATTATCTCCGGCAATTCCTTATAATGCACGGTATGGTGTTCTTGTTATTGGCACTTGCTCATTATCTCCGGTAATTCCTTATATTGCATGGTATGGTGTTCTTGTTATTGGCACATGCTCATTATCTCTGGCAATTCCTTATAATGCACGGTATGGTGTTCTTGTTATTGGCACATGTTCATTATCTCTGGTAATTCCTTATAATGCATGGTATGGGGTTCTTGTTATTGGCACATGCTCATTATCTCCGGCAATTCCTTATAATGCATGGTATGGGGTTCTTGTTATTGGCACATGCTCATTATCTCCGGCAATTCCTTATAATGCATGGTATGGTGTTCTTGTTATTGGCACATGCTCATTATCTCCGGCAATTACTTATAATGCATGGTATGGGGTTCTTGTTATTGGCACATGCTCATTATCTCCGGTAATTCCTTATATTGCATGGTATGGGGTTCTTGTTATTGGCACATGCTCATTATCTCCAGTAATTCCTTATAATGCACGGTATGGTGTTCTTGTTATTGGCACATGCTCATTATCTCCGGTAATTCCTTATAATGCATGGTCTGGGGTTCTTGTTATTGGCACATGCTCATTATCTCCGGTAATTCCTTATAATGCATGGTCTGGGGTTCTTGTTATTGGCACATGCTCATTATCTCCGGCAATTCCTTATAATGCACAGTATGGTGTTCTTGTTATTGGCACATGCTCATTAACTCCGGTAATTCCTTATATTGCATGGTATGGTGTTCTTCTTATTGGCACATGCTCATTATCTCCGGCAATTCCTTATAATGCACGGTATAGTGTTCTTGTTATTTGCACATGCTCATTATCTCCGGCAATTCCTTTTAATGCATGGTATGGTGTTCTTGTTATTGGCACATGCTCATTACCTCCGGTAATTCCTTATGATGCATGGTATGGGATTCTTGTTATTGGCACATGCTCATTATCTCCGGTAATTCCTTATAATGCACGGTATGGTGTCCTTGTTATTGGCACATGCTCATTATCTACGGTAATTCCTTATATTGCATGGTATGGGGTTCTTGTTATTGGCACATACTCATTATCTCCGGCAATTCTTTATAATGCATGGTATGGGGTTCTTGTTATTGGCACATGCTCATTATCTCCGGTAATTCCTTATAATGCATGGTCTGGGGTTCTTGTTGTTGGCACATGCTCATTATCTCTGGTAATTCCTTATAATGCATGGTCTGGGGTTCTTGTTATTGGCACATGCTCATTATCTCTGGCAATTCCTTATAATGCATGGTATGGGGTTCTTGTTATTGGCACATGCTCATTATCTCTGGCAATTCCTTATAATGCACGGTGTGGTGTTCTTGTTATTTGCACATGCTCATTATCTCTGGTAATTCCTTATATTGCATGGTATGGTGTTCTTGTTATTGGCACATGCTCATTATCTCCAGTAATTCCTTATAATGCATGGTATGGTGTTCTTGTTATTGGTACATGCTCATTATCTCCGGTAATTCCTTATAATGCATGGTATGGGGTTCTTGTTATTGGCACATGCTCATTATCCTCTTTGCATGACATGAAGAACACTGCAGTACAGGATATTGTATGTGTTTACAGGGGTAGGGCACTGATATCAAAAGGTCCACTTTCAGACTCTTGAGAGCATTGTCTGTTCAAGTGTCTTGTTCACAATCATACAAATAGGCAACAGAGGATGAGGTCCTCAAACCCTGCACCAGAGGTAGCATCTCACGGCCTTAATCCTCTGTGCCTACTGGCAGACATAGGTTTAATAAAAGGACTAAACTGTCAAACACAGCTTTGATTATTGCCCAAAAGTTTAATCTTACAAGATATGACTCTTAGCAGCTGGGTTAACAAGTTATTTTGATTACAAATGAAAAGCCCCATAATTTACATTCTGCTCTTTGGACAGTATTTTCTGAATATGCTGCCTGCAGTAATATAGTATGCCCTCATATTCTTTCCCCTGTTACGATCAACATTAGTTTCATGACACTTAGTTAACCTGCCTTGCACATTTCTTAAGGCTATGTACATCCCTATATGTTTCATCGGTTGTAGGATGTGTAATGGCCTTTCCACGTGTTTATTTCCTGCTGTAATTATGCGCCATCGATTTGAAAACATCTGAGGCTAATGTTGCAGTAAAAAGACCAATGTCAGTTAAATAAAACCCTATAGGGAATCCAAGACACTTGTGGACAAACTCAGTTTTCCACTGGTTTGTGTACACAAAAGTGCATCACTTTGATTCATTCAGACTAAACATCATGATTTTCTGACAAAGTACAAAAAGCAGTAGATACGAATTTTCAAACATTGATAGCAGTCGAGTCTTTGAGGGTTCTCTGTCCTTGGAATTCTCCTGCAAGTAGCATATCAGATTTTCTAATGTGCGTTAATGCAGTCAAAACAGACCATCAGTGGCTGTCCTAAATAAAATCAACAAAGATACATTTCTTTTGATCTGGTGGTCTTCAGGTTTTCGGTTTTAATTCTTTCCTGTTCTCATTTTCCTGTTATGCTTTATAGGCGCAGCAAGGAAATGGGATACGTTTAAAAAGCAACATCCTTCCACAAATGGCAAATGTGAGTGCTTGTCTGTATTTATTTACATAAATGTGATTCATGATATATCTTAAGTTAAACTCACACAAATGCTTCAAGTGTTCAATAATCGTTGAACTTACATTTACTTACAGCGAGTATGCAATGTAAAACTGCCGCGGACAAAATGGGGAAGCATAACAAAGCACAAATTCCAGACATGCTGGGCAATGGCTTGCACACTTCAGCTGCTCAGCTTCTTCACAGTTAAGAATGTTTTTCTTTGTTTATCTAATGTCTTGTTTGCCCAAACTTTCAAGGTACATCAGGGAACTGCAATATATCCGGGTTAAAAAAAAAACAGAAATGAGAACTTCCTTTTATTCTGGGTAGTTTGAGTGGTTGTCTTGCCCTAACTGTACATATTAAAATGCTCACTTAGTTAGGCACTTAGAATCATGTTTCTGTCTTTTTATTAACTGAATCTGCCCAAATGCCAGACATTTTGAGCAACTGCCATCGCTGTATTTATTAACATCAAGTATACAGTGTAATTCTCCCACAGCAAGCACTGAAATATATTAAAAAAAAAAAAGATTGTAGATGCATTAATCAGTTGTTTCCACAGTGTGCATATGCAGTTTCTTTAGGTTATAAAATGTTCAAAGTAAAATGTTCAGTATTTTTATATGTACAGTTGTGTATCATCAGATACCAAAGCATAAAAATGTGACTATAATTATGAGGATAAACAAATGCTCTGTATCAAAAGAATTGAATTATTAATGTTGTAACAAAAATGCCCCCATATGCGACTAGTGTAGAATAATGATCATCCGAGTGCCCTGCCTAAACTAGAGCACACACTGTATGATCATTGAAAAAGTCATTGTGAAGTACTTAACAATCACAATCACATGAAGTGCTTTCTGCAGTCTAAAACAAAACTTTTCATGGTAGATGAAATTCAAAATTAACTTGTATTATTCATACGTGATCACAACAGAAAGGACAGTCCAACCAGAGTTTAATAAAATACAGAATCTAGTTAAACACATTATAAAACATGGGGAAATATCAACATGGAATTATAACAATGAACAGAACAAGAATGTATGTCAGACAGTGTTACTGAACACTGAGCTGGAGACAATGACAGGCTACAAACATTAGCCTGACCTCTCATTCTCCTCCACCAAATCAGAGACCTTGTTGAAGGGTCTCCACTGCTCACTACAAAATGTATAGATAGCTAACTTAGCTGCCATAAAGTAAGTAAAGACAGAAAGAGGGGTTTCCTTCAAAAAAGCAGACTCTTCTAACATCACCCACCAGGCTGCCTAAATGGCAGCCTGTACCTCCTTTCCTCCCTAAAATCAATAAACCTGCCACCCAGTTTATTACACCTAATCTTTTACTTACTCCATCAGCAGTAGGGGACCACTTACTCTGTCAGCATTAGGGGAATATGCAGACTGAATTAATCTAAACCAGTATTACTCAGATAAATACCATCAGACGTAAACCATACTGAATCTCAATCAGCAAAGCCAATGATCTTAAAATAGCAAAATCCAAATACTGAGCTTTCCTAACTACCCGTTGGTTAAAAAACTGCCTTGATGTCTCAAAAGCTTCATAACTTAATCCCTTTCACTACATTACCCTTCGAATCACTGTCCAAATTACTACAGTGCTATGAGAATACAAGCAAACGTTTGCTTTACCAGACCCATATCCCTGACTTTACATGACAAATGCCTACTCTTGGGTATTTTGTCTAAGCCATTACCATCCAAGTGAATATTTTGTTTTGGAATCCCTGATGTTGCCTGTAGCTCATCTAACTTAGGTAACTTCCAGTGCCAGAAGATCACTCTGAAACTATGCCAGAGTACTTCCCATTTTGGGGAGTTAAACCCCAGAAAGATTCTAGCAAACCTCATTATTTTCTGCTTTGCCAAACAGCTAAAGAATGACTCAAAACAAATATATTGTTACGTATTGTAAAACAAACATAAAACCATAACTAGTAAGAATCAGACTTCTGCTCATTAAAACTATCTAATGTAAGATAGAAATGCACCTCCTTATTCTCTTTAATAGAATTACCTTCCAAATCCAAATTGGAAGACCAGTCTATATGAAACGAATTAACCAAGAACCTCTTCGCCATGATCCCTTCACTTGCCAAGGTCCTTTTGAACAAGCTGCCAAACTGCCTGACTGAAACCAACCTGTCAGTGAGCCACTGAAAAACCCACGTAGACCTTCCATACCTTGACACTTGTTTCCACAGTATCACCCAACCCACTAGGCACAGCAAGACCAGTATTTTTCCTCAAAACTAGCTATTGCCTCTGACTCCTCTTATTAGCTGAAGACTTCCAGAATGAAAGTAAAACTGCTATATCTGTAATACACAAATCCTGTCATTGCAAGCTGGCCATACAACTCACATGCACAAAATTCACCTTTGTACATAAATATAGGCAAAGTTTCCCACAAAACATATACATTATAGCTCTATAACACCTCATACAAAACTTTTAACACCATAACTTTCAATTGTCCAGATTTTCACAGAATGTCAAGATTTTTGCCTCATATTTTTGGTGTGTTCCTCATAAAGTCCATGGTTTTCTGCAAAAACATTGATGACTAAAGTCACTATATAATGATAAACATTTGAGTTTGAGATTTCATATCCTTCAGAAAATCTGTCCAAATGCAAAACATGTTGATCTAGCAACTTTTTTAAGTTTATAAGACTAATATTCAAAATCTGTTTCTATTTTGGGCTTTCGTCCCACCATTATTCTTTTCTTTGTCCAGATTTCTTGTGATAAGAAGTTAAGTGGTATGTTTAACACCAGTCATAATAATTGCCTATTTAATGAGAGTCACCTGTCAGTACCAAAGCCCCTTCAATCTTTCCCAAACCATCAGGATTCTCAAAATCCAGAAATGCTTGGTAACGTTCATTTCAGCAAACCTTGTTACAGAAGTAAGTGCAGCCAGGTTCACTCTGAGTATTCTGTCTGTCTCCCCTAATCCCCATCTGTAAGCCACAGACCTAACTACTAGGCTAACTGACCAAACCATATCCTGCCTTGGCAACTGTTGAACAAAATATACAAAATCATCAACGCCCAAACTATATATTCTTTTCATTACCCTAGCCGCACCTGCTGAGCTAGCCAACGTGATAATGATTGCCATGTTTTCAAATTTCCTAAGGTACAGTAACTAGATGCTCCTTTGCCACCAACACAAATGCATGAAACCTGCGGAACTGAAAGCAAGACAAACTATCAGCTACTGCTTTCAATCTACCTAGCACATGTTTAGAAAAAACATGTAAAGTTAATCTTCAGACATTGCAAATAAACTGCCTCAACATTAAATGAATCAATGCAGCCATAATAATGATGAAGATGATGATGCTAACATAAATAATTACGCAGGTAGGTGCACTGGACTCAGTCACTTTTTAGAGGAGAACGAGGAGCGCTGTCTGGTTATGTGACTTGCTCAAGGTCATACAGTAGGCAAATGAGAACTGAGGAAAATCAGGAGCTACAGCTCACAGCCTTACCCTCTTGGCAAACTGCCATACCTAGCAGTCTGTCAGAATGATAAAACACCTTTCTGTTTTTTGAGTCATCCTACCAAACTAATGAAGTTATCTCTTCTCCGCTCAGAAGGCAGTACCACACTGAACCACCTCCCTTTAAAATAAGCTACCATAACAAATCCTCTGAATGCATCTGAGCTAAGTTGCACATTGTCAAATAAAACCGATTCAGAAAAGTCTTGTTTGACATGTTTCAGTACCCTCACTGTGTGATACTTGAACCTAACCCTCTCAACATGTTAGCCACATATTTAATACAAGTTCTCCATGGACCAACTGCTCTGCATACAAAACTCAACAAACTTTACTCCTTGACTTCAGTAACCCTAACCATGTCTTTTCTTTTAATTAGGTCATTTTTTACATAAAGCATCACCAGTGTATCTACTGGGATGCAAAATAAACCATATTCTGCTTCAGCCTCTAACCTAAAAAGTTAAACACTATACAAAAATCTTCTAACTTGCCATATTTTAATGGCACTCCTAACTGCTGGCACAGCCCCTGTAGCCCCTAGCCCTCTTCCTCCAGCAGCACATCATCCAAATAATGGACTGCCTTTTGAAGAAGGACATGTGTTTGCCATACACAATGCAGAGCTCTGCTAAACTTCTCAAAATTAGCACACATGACTGTACAACCCATTGGCATTGTTTTGTCAAAAAATATTTTTCCTACAGTTCCATGCCCTGTAAAGGGCCAACCTAGCTCTCATATGGGAAGAAATTGAAATGTGGCTTCAGTATCCTGCTTAGCTAACCACAAGTTCGTAAAACTTTGAGTTACCTTGAATGTAAAGAGCAGCCCCCTTGCTGATGAGCCAGGACTTCTAGTTGTACAGCCCTCATGATTCCTGGCCTCTTCTTGTTATGAGACCTGACACCTTTCTGTAAAATTCACTCTCTCTCCCCTTTTTTATTTTTATTTTTTTATTTTATTTTTCAGGGTTTTTTTTAATATTTTTGTTATTTATTTTTATATTGTTTATTGTTTACCTTTTTATTTTATTATTTGTATACATGCTGCATACTCCTCTGAAACACCCCTGCTCCTTCCACCCAGAGCTCCTGACTTCCCATATGCATGTTGTGGAATGCTAACTCTCATAATGTGTAGGGAATGACCAAATGTGAAAAGCTTACTTATACTGCTTAATCCTAATGAGGAAGCTCACAGGATGGTTAAAGTGTGATGTTCTTCATGTTTTATTGTTGCAGTCATTACATTTGGGTAATCTTGCTGGCAGGTTGCCCTCAGTCGGCCTGAATTCCAAAGTCCTGCGTTGGCTGCTGTCGCCCCTTCCCTGATGTCAGGTCATCAGAGGTATAAAAGATGTGGCCAACGCCATTTTCTTTAGTCTTTCTTGCTGCGCGGTGCCCGAAGCAGAAGCAGTTTGCAAGTGCCGGTCGGCCGACTCCTGAGATTTTCTTGTTCGAGTTTCAGATCCGAAGTCTTCAATAAAGCTAAGTACCCCATTGGGGAAACTTTTTTCTTGCTCCAGACCGATGTCAGAAAAAGTAAATAATTGTATTTCTTGTGGAAAGCAAATACCTCATAAGGACTTTCATTCTTACTGTATTCCTTGCCTAGGACCTGATCACAACGTTGCTGGTTGTCGATTTTGTGCTAGCTTTAACCAACGCACTATTAAGCGTCGGTATGATTTTGCTTTAAACTATTTTGGACGCCGGTTTAATTATCCAGAAATGTCATCGGATAGCCATCTGACTACCGGAGTTCACAAAAAACACAAAGAAAAGGAGAGAGATAGACAACCGGGGCCCAAAACTGATGAAGCTTCTCCTAAGCCAGTCGCCAGTTCTCAGTGAGGCACTTTCGCAGCCCCTGACGCCCACTACTTTAGAGTCGCAGGCCGCTACTGACACCCACGTGGAGTCGGCCATGCCACTGGAAACTCAAGGTATTGGAGCCTCGGATACTATTCCTTCAGATGGGTCCGGAGCCGCTGAGCAGGCACTGGCTTCTGAGGGTGTATTCAGATCTAAACATCTTTACATTAAACCAACCTCAGCTTCAAAGGCAAAGACTAAAGCACCTTCTAAAGCAAGGAAACAAACTCAAGAGCCAAGTGGACAGCCCTCTATGCCCAAAAAACAGATGTTCAAAATGGCCGAAGATTTAATTACCTTGATCAGGGGTTCCCATCCCCCTACTGATAAGAGGCCTAGTCAAGAGACTGACTATGAATCTTCAGATTAGGTTTCTATTTCTTCTGATTCCTCTTCTGATCAGGAATATACTCTTCCACCCTATGAGGATTCTGATGCTGAAGAATCCATTCCTTCAGCTTCTCCTCCAGAGGACTATTCTTTTGGGGAAACCTTGCATACCATGAGGGAGCATTTCCGGTGGGAGAGCCAAGATTTTTCAGAATCTGAAGAGAGGCTCGGGGCTTTCCTTTTACTACCTCAACACAGGCCACTAGCCACTCCACCTGTGTTAGATACTGTAGATTATGTGTTTTCAGAGTCTAGTCTCACCCCTGACTCCTTACCTCCAGCTCCTGTTAAGCCTGACAGATATTACAGGGTTCCTGACTCTCATAAATTCCTTTTAAAAAACCCTGCTGCAGACCCAGAAACTATTTCACAGGGTCCCAAAGGAATTAAGGCTTCCACTGCAAAAAGCCCTACCCCCTCTGACAGAGATTCTAGGGCACTGGATAGATGGGGAAAAAAGGTTTACATATCTGCTACCTTGGCTATAAGGGCTTTAAACTGTCAGTTTCATATGCTCAAATATCAGCAACATGTCATGGCATTGCTTAAACAGAAAATGTTATTAAACTCTGAATGTTCAGAAAACAAGGAAATGCAGGATTTATTGCATGCATCTGAACAAGTTGGAAAGCATACTTTGCAATGTGGTTTTGATTCTTTGGAGGCCTCCTGCAGGGCCGCAGTTACAGGTTCTGTAATGAGGAGGCATGCTTTATTAAAGGAACAAAATCTGCCTGATCATGTCAAAGTTAAATTATTAGATGCACTTTTACAGCATGATACTTTGTTTGGTGTTAAGGCAGAGGAGGTGTTAAAGAAAATGGAGGACAAAGCTAAATCTATGCAAACTGTCAAAGATGTTTTTACAAGGACAGCCACCTAGGTTTAGTAGACACTGGCCTACAAAGAATTGGTCCTTTCCTGTGTCAGACAGACCTCAAAGGGGCAGATCCAGGCGCCCTAGAGGCAGATCCCAGACGCAAGGTTCCTACAGGTCAAAGCAATGGGGTGCTTCTACCTCCAAAGTTGGAGAAGACAAATCACAACTATACAGGAAACAGTCCCAATGACTTCCCCCTGCCTGCACCAAGCACTTATCTCCTGACAGCACCCTTAGGGGGAAAAGTAACACTTTTTTCTCAAAATTGGCACATTATAATCCAGGACAAGTGGGTTCTAAATATTGTGTCACAAGGGTACAAGTTCCATTTCCATACCCTGCCAAAGGCAAACGGCTGGTCAGATCTGCCAAAAAATCAATGGGCAGAGGGACAAAAACAAGTCTCATCCCTCATGGACATGGGGGCCATTCAACAAGTACCACAGCAAGAGCAGGGACAAGGATTTTACTCAAGACTGTTATTGGTACCCAGAAAGGACAAGACCTGGAGATCAATGCTGGACCTATCTATTCTGAACACATTCCTGGATATACCAGAATTCAAGATGATGACTTTGCAGCAGCTTCTGCCCATGTTGGGCAAGAACTCTTGGCTGGTAACTCTAGACCTAAAAGAGGCATACCTGCATGTTCCAATCAGACAATTATGCAGACAATACCTCAGATTCCAGGCTGGCTCAATGCATTACCAATTCTCTGCACTGCCCTTTGGCTTATCTACTGTGCCCAGGGTATTTACAAAGTGCCTGGCACAAGTAATTGCATTCTGCAGACAAAGAGGAATACAAATATATCTTTACTTGGACGACTGTCTAATTCAAGCAGAGAACAAGGACATTCTTCTACAGCATCTGATGTTTGTGAAAAGACTTCTAATATGCCTAGGGTACACAGTCAATGAAAAGAAATCAAAACTAGTACCCTCTCAAGAGATAATATTCCTGGGTGCAAGCTTAAATACAGCTGCCCAGATGGCTTATCTCATGCCAGACAAACAAAGGCAACTGACTACCTATTTCAAAATGTTGGCAACAAAGGCCCAGTTATCTGCAAGAAAAATTCTGCAGGCTTTGGGCTTCATGGCATCCTGCATCCTACTAATTCCATATGCACGACTGCATATGAGGAAATTTCAATGGTACCTAAAAAGTGTTTGGACTCAACATTACCACAGCCTGGAAATGATTACTCTCATTCCCTGCCTACAACAGGAGTTTCGATGGTGGGCAAAGGCTTGTCACCAAAACAAGGGACAACCATTCACATTACCCCCAGCCAGGTAGACACTAACAACGGATGCATCAGATTATGCCTGGGGGGCCCACATGGCAGGAAGATGCATTCAGGGCACATGGTCCTCAACCCAAATGCATCTACATATCAATCAAAAAGAGATGCTAGTTGCTCAGAATGCCCTGGCAGCCTTCAAGGATCTACTTCATCCGGGACAACTACTGATAAAGACAGACAACACCATGGTCATATGGTATATAAACAAGCAGGGGGCACACATTCTTACCCCCTTTGCAGACTAGCCATGACTTTGTGGGACACAGCATTAACTTAACCAAGTACATCTGCAGGCACAAGGAAGGAAAAATACTCTGGCAGACGAACTAAGCAGAAACCTCATGGATCCCCGAGAGTGGCAGCTGGATCCACAAGTCTTCAGCATGATAACAAGGAAATGGGGATGCCCGGACATAGATTTATTTGCTTCCCCTCACAACTACCAACTAAAAAGATTCTGCACAAGGACTTATCACAGACAAGCATGGAAAGTGGACACCCTATCTTTCAGCTGGAAAAACCTATCAGTATATGCCTTTCCCCCACTGCATCTCCTCACCAAGGTACTCCTAAAGGTTAGACAGGAGAAGCCAAAAATGATACTGATATCCCAGACTGGCCCCACCAGTACTGGTTTCCAATCCTAAAGAACTTGTCTCAATGCCCAGCTTAGACCTTACCTCAACTTCCTCATCTACTGTCCCAGCAAAACAATCAGATCCTGCACAGCCAACTCAAGACCTTAAACCTGGCAGCACAGCGGATAATGTAGTCATACAAAACACACCTCTCAGTAAAGCTGTGATGGATGTCATTTTGGAGGCCAGAAGGCCTAGTACTAGAAAATCTTATGCTGGAAAATGGAAGAGATTCTGTGCTTGGAACCAGGCACAAGGAACTGATACAACTGTGCCAAATATTCCTCAGATTTTGCAATACTTAACTGAGATGCTGGACAAAGGCCTATCTTTTTCATCTATTAAAATTCATGTCTCTGCCATTTCAGCTGATTACAATACAGAGACACCAATCTTTTCTCATCCCTTATTAAAACAGTACCTCAGAGGAGCCAACAATTTAAGGCCTCCAAGGAGATCACCAATGCCTGCATGGGACCTCAACTATGTCTTGGAAAAACTCACCCTGCCTCCTTTTGAGCCAGCTGCTACTGCTGTTATAAAGTTTTTATCTTGGAAAACAGTTCTGCTCCTAGCAATAACTTCTGCAAGATGAGTTTCAGAGCTTCAGGCACTCATGGCTGTGGAACCTTTTATCATTTTTTATCCAGACAGGGTCTCTCTGTGGACAAACCCAACATTTATGCCTAAGGTGGTGTCCAGTGTGGCTCTTAACCAAACTATTCATCTGCCAACTTTTTATCCAAATCTACAGAACAAGGGGGAGAGAATTCTGCATTCTTTGGACGTACAGAGACAGCTTAGATTCTACTTGGACAGAACCAAAGTTTTCAGAAAGACAGAGCAACTACTAGTGGCATATTGCTGCAGGATCACAAGGAAAGGCTATCTTAAAGCAGACTATTTCAAAGTGGATAGGCCACTGCATTCATTTCTGCTACATACACCATGGCAAGCCAGTGCCTAAGGGCTTTAGGCCACATTCAACCAGAGCTGCAGCCACTTCAGCAGCCTTTCTCAGGGGAGTACCAACCAAGGACATTTTAGAGGCTGCTACTTGGAGTTCAGTGCACACATTTACAAAGCTCTATCATCTGCCACTCTACTCTAAATCCAGGGCAGGCTTTGCCACTGCAGTTCTGCAGGGCCTCATAGCCGCTCCTAATGCTGTTTAGCTCCAGCCTCCCATCCATAGCTTTGAGACTTTACCCAAATGTAATGACTGCAACAGTGAAACACAAAGAACATAGTACAGTTGTGTACACTTACCATAAATGTAGATGTTCGAGTGTATTCACTGTTGCAGTCCAGGTTACCCACCCGCCAGCCCCCTTTCTTCTGATGGAAACTATCTTTCCTTCTCTGATTTATACAACCTATGTGGTGCATTTGCTTGTAGATGAAGGTAAAGTTTATATTGGTGCATGTATTTATATGTATATAAATTTTGGCTACCATTTTAGGGGACACCTGACATCTGGGGCAAGAAAAACTAAAGAAAATGGCGTTGACCGCATCTTTTATACCCCTGACGACCTGACGTCACTGAAGGGGTGACAGCAGCCAATGCAGGACCCAGAACTTTGGAATTCAAGCTGACTGAGGGCAACCTGCCAGCAGGATTTCCCAAATGTAATGACTGCAACAGTGAATACACTTGAACATCTACATTTATGTTAAGTATACACAACTGTACTTTACTTTCCATATAAAAGTCCTTTGAACGAGTAATACAAGACATAACTATCTATCCTGGAATTAAGTAAATGAATCCATAACACATAATGTGTGATAGACCCTTCAAATTAAAACTGCAAGGAACTTGAGTTATAATAAATCACCAACATAAAAATCCTTCATATTGACAGGGATCAAACTCAAACATTTGAGCGGTGTACTGCCTCCAACAAGGGTTACAAGTTCCTTCCCCCACTTCATACAGCTCTCTTCTTGCTGTCCAGCTCCCTCTGTTCCTGCTCTGCTAGCCCTTTTGAAACAGTGATACTTCTGCTTTGCTTCCAGTTTGATCTCTCTATTTTCTTTCTATAAAATACATGCGGGCATACCGCATACAACACCCCCACAGAAGGCATTGCCGTACTCCAAACCTCCTCCACCCCTCTCCCTGACGCAAGTTGGGCTTGAATTCCACACTTGCGACTAACAGAGCTTGTGACCCATCTTATGCACTGCCTAACTATCTTCAGTAAAGTAAGGCTTTATACTGCTCAACTGTCCATACTCGCATAGAATGAGAACACATCTTTGAATATCAGACTGCATAACCTACAAACATGCATAAAATAAAGCAAGTCATTCCAGTTACTGTCTAAAAGGTAAAGCAACATTTACATTTCTGAACCTGCTTTCAAACTGTGTCCCTTCATTATTTATTTAGTTAGTTAGTTTTATCTTCATGCAGATTTCTTTTGCTGTGGGGTTCAGTGGTATGAAGAACATCTGCCGGGTCTATATTATATAGCTGAAGTTTCAAAACTTCGAACCTCACACGAGTGAAGTTTGAAACTCGACTATATAATAAAATAAAAAAAAAAACTTACCTTACCACTCTGAGCAGGGAGGCAAGCCCCCCTGCACCCCCCATACCCCCCTACTTAAATATACCAACTCCCAGAACGCACTTCAGTGCAGAAAGGGAAAATTTCCCATTATGCATGTGAAAAGCCATTGACTTTAACCGTCGACCTTTCCGACGTTCAAACATATGTCGACCATCTATAATTCGAACATAGGAACAGTCACTCATCTAATATAGACCCCATCTGCCCTACTTTAATTACAACAGTTGGAACATGCAGCCTGCCCATATGTACATAGCATAGCCTAGCTCAACCAGTCAGAAAACAGCTGGCCTGACGCCCCCCCCCCCCACTGGGTTCCAGCAGTAGACCCCTTTCCACATGGTATCTGAAAGCTAACTCTCCATGGAGAAACCTACTGACAGTGGCTAGAGCAACCTACAGAAACCCAGCCACTAAAGGAGATAACCAAACAAAGCAACACAACAAACTACCTCCTGAGGAACACAGCAGCCACCTACCAGTCCATAGGTGAGTACCCAGGACTTTTAACCACCCCATCATATGGCAGATAATGAAGGAGAACAGAGAAAAGCCAGAGAACTATACCAGGACCCAAACTAACCCCTAACCCATGGGTACTATAGGAAGCCAAGACTACCTTAAACAGCATGACAAAATGGCAGGTGAGCCTAATACTGAGCCCTGACAGGTAAGCTAGGTCCCTTACCTAAACTAGCTATAAATCAACAAGTATGATCCCACTGCCTTTTGCTTTTCTCACCTTGAGTACCAGAATCATTCTTACCACTTATTCTATACACTCCCACATACCTCTATGCTTGTGCCACCTATTGTATACACTGCCACATACCTATATGCTTGAATTATGCAACATACATTCTGGATAACTTAATATGTACACATTTATTTCATTTTATGGCCTTTAAAGTTGCAAAAAATCTGTGTATATACCTACCTAACTGACTAAGAAATTAGGGAAACTTACCCACACTTTGTCTACTGAATAACTGAACACACAACTGGTGACTTGATTGCTGACAAATGCGTACTTGTGCACTAAACACTCATGCCGAACAGACCTGAGCTCTTCCTGTCCTAACTATAAATACCTATTCCCCCTCCCGTTTACCTACCTCACTTCCTTCACGTACCCCTCCTACTAAGATAACACTTCCCATCAGCCAACCCTTGCTAACTCTCATTCACTCACTAAGTTAAATAACTAACTTTTGCCAAAACCACAGCCATGCAGGTGTATGTGTACAAACACATCTGCCTAATAAACTCCATTTACCTATTCTGGGTTCAGAAGAAATGTTAAAATGGCACAAGGCAGTAAAAGCATCAGCATAATCCTGTTTTTTTTCCCTTAGAAATGTGTAAATTTAGCCACCTGAAAGAAATACACAAATATGGTGAATATTGTTTTACATAATAGTAATGTCTGATAGATATGGCTAAGGATATGGAGATTCAGTGGATTTGTGCAAACTCTTTTTTAATGTTCCTTTGCTGTTTTCTCTTACTTAGTTCCGAGCCACCGCAGTGTCTCATATTTCAGTGAGTGCATTAGCTAATTCCAGATAACGAGGTGTCAGTGAGATGTCAGAACTAGGTTACAAAGGTGTACTGACCCACTGACAGCATGGATAATAACTTTCCGACCTACTCAGGCACACACATAAATAGACACTTTAACAGATAGATGGTGCTTTTTTCTCTGCTTATTACACACTGCCATTTCCTTTTGTTTCGTGCTGTGCTCATGTTAGAATCTTCTTTCATCTTCCAAAGTGTTTTTTTTTTTTATTTTTTATTTGTTAGGTCTTATGATCAATCCAATATCTGGTGACAGATTGGATTGCAGTTACAAGTATGACCTCTTGCATGAAGCATCCTGCACTCCTATGTGGTACATAATTGAAAGGTAAAAGATTATCGTATGCCCATCTTTTCTGCTAAGTAATATAAATAAATTCACAGACAGACAAATAAATAAAAATAACCTGCCTTTCAATTAAATGAAATATACTGGAGCAAGTATCACTGCTCATTTTAGTGAGACTTGTTTGTGGCCACAGTGATTTGATTTGATTTCTTATTCAGCAGAATAAACATTTTTCTTAATCATAATTTTAATTCTTATTATAACAGCATAGCTTCAGGACCACTCACATTTTTAAGCTACATAGTCATAAACATGTTATAAAAATAGGGTGTGATTGAGTAAAGCTGACTGACTCCTTACAGAGTTTAATGTACTCAGCCTGAGAGCAATGGTTACTGGGTAAAGACCACAGAGATATAGCTCTGCTCTGCTAAAATAAGGTTGCTGCTTAGTCACACAGCATGCAGATGGTGACACCATATCACAGCCTACATCAAAAAATAAACAGAAGCAGTGCCATCTCACAAATGGGCATTTAATTCTGTCTTGAAGTTTTTGTCTGTTAGCATACCAATGCTATACTCTTACTGAAATAAAATTAAGACGTTTTGCAATGTTGATATTTCATGCCAAAATTATGCTTAATATGAAAACAGATAAATTAGCAGGGACAGACTCAGACACCAAATCAATCTGTTATATTTTATTGTTTACTTTTACATTACATATCACAGACTGCATTATGAGTGACACAAAAGCACGCAATGTCCCTGCATGTGCACTGAGTCCATAGAAGCATTAATCGTTTGAGATGGATAAATGCATTCTGCTGTGAAGCTGTCAGACAAGGTATTTTTTAGACATTTTCCAGGTCTTTAAATCCAATTACATAAAATGAAAAAGGTGATTTCTACCTAACCTTTCATTCAAAGGTCAGACTGTGGCATCACCACTACACTCCTTGGGAGACAGACCAATCCACCATTCTGTTGAAGTCCTCTTGCATTGATAGGATCATATACCTTTCTAGAACATTGCTATTTCTCATCAAAAGAAATGGATCTGCCAAATAAAAATAAATTCTAATTATTACAAAAAGATCAAATTGAACACAAGCATTCCTGACATTTTTTCAGTATAATGCTGTGCCAAAGTTCTCCGTTCTAAGCACACACAAGCAGAAGTAGGTCAGCACTGAGTATCTAGCGCACCTTTTATGGATGTGCCATTTTAAACCCCTACAGTTCTCAGTGTAGTTGCCGGTGCTAAAATACGGCTCCAGCTTCATCCAATAGTTTAGGTAATTTTGTTTTTCTTTCACTTAACAAATGTAATACATTTTCTGAAAATATCTTCTTGAGTGGCTTTAAATTAACTTTACTTGTTAGCTGAAAGAAAATGAAACGATTGCAAGTCACCTGTTCTCACTGAAAAACTGTTCTGTCATGCCTCATCTCATATTAATTTCAGAATTAAAAATGAAAACATTTGCCTTTCTTCTTATATTTAGTCAATATAATTTATTCTGGGTATTTTAACCATTTGCACCCTTTTTTTCTAATAGCAGTAGCAACAAAGGTATTTTTTTAAAGAATGTTTTCAACCTGACAGAAACATTCACTAAAGAGTCTTGCTGCTTGCAAATAAGTCAGACCCAACCTAAGTAACCATTATGTGAAAATGTTATTGTAGATTGAGTGAAAGCACTACACAAAACTACACACCAAGGATATCTGCTTGGTATTGGCTTTAATCTGTATTGATGTCTGTTGTTTACTAATGATTTCTATTGGTATAGCCAGTTTGATAGATACGTTACAATGAAGAGTATGTGTAAAGGGAAACCACCTTATCAAGGAATACATGCAGAGCTACCCTGACAGGTGTATGTACTATATTCTTAATCAGTACTGGATGATATGTGATAAGATATGCATGAGTTTTCAAACTTGACAGATAAGTTAGCACATATATTTATGATCCTGTGATATTTGATTTGCAAGATTTGTGATTAAAGTTCAGGACAACACAAAATCAACTGCCTATTTAGAAGTTTGATTTACTGGAAAAGTAATGTAGGCTTTACATAATACAACTTAATGGCATGAGAACTGTGCAGGGAAAATATTTCATGTGTATTGACATTTTTTAAGATAGTAATATTTAGTCACTTAGTAAAGTCATGTTACACTCATTACTAAAATAAAATGAAGATATCTGACTGTGTTGGTATTTCATGCTGAAATTATGTTTAATAAAAAAAAAAACTAACTAACAGAATCAGACACCAAAGCCACCTGTTATATTTTAGTGTTTACTTTCACATACTGCACATACCACATTATAAGAATAACACAATAGGACACAATGTGCCTGTAGATGCACTATAAATGCATCATTACTTCTGTAAACATTCAGAACTACATGTACCTATACCAAATTGTGTCATTCTGTAGTCTTTCTTTTCTATTCTGCCTTAAATTTTAACAAAAAGAAACTAAGGTTATTGCATATTAGTGGTTGCACCCTTTCATGACTGCCCATTACTGTAATGATTACACTTACAATGGCTGAACGTCCCTTGAGCTGCGGTTCAGTAGACTGTAGTTACCACACAACTGTCTTCATTTTTAAAAAATTTATTTTCATTTGGATTAAAATGTTTGCAATGCTGAACTACAGTGATGGAAAAACTATCTGCTGCAGTTGTTGTGACGTCTCAGCATTACAACTTACGATGCTGTCACCGAGATTCTATCCATTTGAGACTGATATTGATTTAAATGTTATTTTTATACACAATGAAAAGTACTCTAACAGACTGAATCTGTACTTTAACTGCAGCTAGACTTCAAATACTTTGTAAATTTCTAGTAGTGGTCACAGCATATATAGTATTTGAACACTGTACAACAGAAACACATCCAGAGGCAGTCATGGTCATTCTGTGTTTCATATTAACTTTTGACTGGAATTTTATAAAATTCTTATGCTTTACAAATTAGGAGTTTTGATTGGCAAAAGAGAGTCAACTGTGTAAAAGAAAGCAAATCTGAAGAAGCAGTAAATTTCAGGAAATAGTGGGCAACTGCTGAAACATGAAAGGGCATTCCCGTCTTCTTCCAAAATGTACTGATTTCAGAATGAAGTATATTATGTAGGAGGTTCATAGCCCACTACAAATCCATAAAATTAATTTGCTCATTTCAGTGGTAATCTGTCCACAGATAGCTGATATTTCTTGCGCAAGAAAAAAGTTTGTATGCATTATTTCACATAACATGACTCTACGATCCAGTGCTAACTTGGGATGCATAACCAGTGTGTAGCAGTCTTCTTTGCAATTCAGGTAGGTTCAAGATATTTGTGAAAATAAATTGGAACAGCAAAAAATGTTTCAATTGCAAAGTAATTATGCTCCAAAGTTGCAATGTTTCTGCCACTTTATACTTAGAAAGTGTCAGAATATTGATCTTCCAGATTTCAGCAATTTTTCTAGTAATACCATGTCAACAGACTACAATAAAAGATTCCATATGGATTATATTGCATTGTTCAGTACCACCTTGACTTAGCAGTTCAATTAATGCAACACATAAGCATGCAGAAATATGCAAATTTAGATCAAGACAATGAAAGTGTATTGCCTGGTAGGCATAAATCTTATGAAATGTAAGTCTTTTAATTCACTGAATGATTACTGTCTTAATGGATACCACCAGCTGCCTCATACTTTTTGTATTATTGATCAGACATTTTAACAAATAGTGCTGCAGTTCACCTTCAATGGAAGCCGACGTTCAGCACTGACAAATATTTATTTATTTTCCATTTGTTTACTGGGTTAGTCCAACTGGACACAAGGTGACTGTTTTCAGCAGAGGCCCGAGGAGGACAGTTCCAGATACAGTTCATAGTAAAAAAAATTATAAAAAAATAATACAAATAAAAAAGTATATAAATACAGCTGTTTTGTACAAAGAACATAACACATATAAAAGGAGTAAAATCAGTGTTTTACACATGATGCAGCATACAGCGGTTGGAATATTGAGAAACAATTAAACAAGATATACAACAAATATACAATTGCTTGAACATAAATTCAGAAAGAAGTTTTCATAGACAAACAGGCTCATAAACTAGAAATCATAACTGTAAAGGTGGCCTAAACACCTGGTTCACACTACTATGCACTATGTGAAACTACACAATAGACCTCATAAAAAAATGAGGCTAGGTGCCTGAAATGATCATGAACCAACAAACAAAGTACGAAAATCAGGCACCACCAGGTTACAAATTCTCAGTGTCCACAATAAGTCAAAATGAGCAGCTCTTTATTCACTGATTACACATCTAAAATGGGACTGAATCTGCCAGTTCTTCCTTCTGATTAACTACTTCAGGGAGAACCAGTATGTTAGGGTTATGCAACCACACAAGGGGGGGGGGTATTCATGGACAGCATCATGTGTACTAGCAAGATGCTGGAAATGTTAAATGATACATCTAGGTACATTAGGGTATCAAGGAATAAAATCAGTTTGGCATATTGTAAAATTGATTTTGCCCTAAGAGATGTAGTAGAGGATTATCTCATTAATCAGGACATCTTTAGGTATCTTAATACAGAAAAGCCTAGAATACCCTCCATCTTTGGGATACCCAAGGTGCATAAGAACCTTGAGGATCCCCCCATGAGACCAGTTGTGGCAGCTAATGGGTCTAGAACTTACCCCCTGGCTAAATACCTGGACCTGAAGTTAGAGTATTTGGACTAGTGCGGGGGGGGGGGGGGATACTGAAGGACTCATGGGATTTTCCAAGAAGCATTAAGAAAGAACTGTATTATGATTCACTTATTGTTCTAACGTTAGATATACAAGATATATTCAATGTTATTCCACATACAGTTGGTATGGAATGTTTCCAAGAGGCAATTAATAAATATGGGAATTTGGATCACAATAGTTTGTTAGTATACACAGAATTAATAGACCTAGTTTTGGGGCATCATTTACTGTTTTTTGAATGGGAGTTTTTCAAACAGATCCAGGGGTAAGTGATGGGGGCATGTTGTGCCCCCACCTACGCCAACATTGTTCTCATGGTTTGGGAAGAGAAGTTTGTTTTTCACTCAGAGTATGCCCAACACTGGATCTATTATAAATGGTACCTTGATGATATTTGTATTTTTTGGGTGAGAACTTAAGTCAAACTTATGTAATTCATACAATATTTAAATCAAACTACTGAATTTTTAAGGTTCACCCATCATATTTCCTATCATGAGATGCATTTTCTACATGTTACTATAAAAAAAGATGCAGAATTGCAGGAATTTGAGTCAGTGGTGTACAGGAAGGGCACCTTTTCTAACTCCTTACTTGTATTTCACTAGCTCACATCCTTTTAAGCAGAAGAAAAGTATTCTAAAGGGTCAATTCATTCATAGCTCTAGAATGATCACTAACAATCTTTTTTATGAGCGTGAAAGTGTCAAAATAAGAGATATGTTTCTTGCCAGAAAATATCCTAAGGTCTTATTTGAAGAGGTTATGGCAGAGGTGAAGGAAGGAAGAACTGGCAGGTTCAGTCCCATTTTAGATGTGTATTCAGTGAATAAAGAGCTGTTCATTTCAACTTATTGTGGACATTGAGAATTTGTTAACCTCCTGGTGGTGTCTGATTTTTGTGCTTTGTTTGTTGGTACACAATAGACTTGTGATCTAGGGATGTTGAAAGTCAGGAACAGGTGAAATTAGTCTGGTTCTGTACAGGAATATATCCACGTTTTGAACAGGAGATCTTTTAGTAGGGATTTGAAAGTATGTTTACTATTTAGACATCTAATGTCAGAGGGTAGAGAGTTCCAGGCCTTAGCAACTGCATAGGAATAAAGAGATTGGCCTGAGCAAGCAATTGGTAACAGTCAGTAGGGTGGTATTGGAAGATCTTAGTTGATGTGCAGTATTATAAAAGGTGAGCAGACCAGAGAGGGAAGGTATTTTTAAATGGTTGGTATAGCAATTGATGGGTCAAGAGAAAGAGAAGTTAATTGTATTTTAGTAGGTTAGGGAGTTCTAACCATCCTAGTTGTCTTAGGGAGAGGCATTGGTGAGAAAGAAACTTAGCATGGGTTGCAAATTTTGAGATTTTATTGTAGTAGGTAGATAGTTTCAGAAGGTCAGATTTGTTTATGTTAGAACTGGGGAAGCGTATAGTAAGGTGGAGAGTAGATGGGTACGTGAGATAGTGATTTAGGATTCCTGTGTAAGGAAGCTCTTGCAGCAGTAGAGTGAACCTTGTCTTTTATGAACTTTGGCAATTTAGTGCTATATGTTTGTCGAATTTTAGGTTTTGGTCAATAGTTACACATAGTAGCTTGCCTTGAGTTACTGGTGTGATAAGGGTATTGTTGGAGGATCTTATTGAGAATAGTGAGGTGAGGTGAAAGTTTTGGATGGGTGGAATATCATGAGTTTGGTATTAAATGGGTTTAGTATGAGCTGGGAGGAATTTAGCCATCTTTCTATAGTAGTGACAGTTTCCTGGGTTCTAACTTGGAGTAATTGTAGAGAGGGGACTGAGCAAATAAGGGTGGTGGCATCAGCATACTGTACTATATTAGTTTGTTGGGTAACTGAGGGGAGATTATTGGTAAAAATGGAAAATAGTAAGGGACCATGAATGGATCCTTGTGGGAATACCTTGTCCCACTGGGAAGAGAGGGGAGAGAGAGTTATGCCATTTAACAGTTTTTGCCGGAGGGACAGATTTTTAAATCCCAGTAGAGAGAAGTTATCATTAGCATTGTCATCTCACAGCAAGAGGTTCCCTGGTTCAATCCTTGGCTGGGGTGCCTTCTGTGCAGAGTCTGCATGTCCTCCCTGTGGTCATGTGGGTTTCCTCCAGGTGCTCTGGTTTCCTACCGCATCCCAAAGACATGCTGTGCGTGGATTGGATACTCTAAATTGTCCCTAGGCGTGAGTGCATGTGTGTGTGTGCCTCCTGTGGAAGGGTTGGGCACCGGACTGGCAACTCAACATCGTAAAAAACTCCACTGGCAATAATGAGTGGACTAGGTGATCCACTGTGGCAACCCCTAACCAGGAGAAGCTGAAAGAAGTAGTAGCAGAGAGAAGTTATCTAGATTGAGCTCAGAGAGAGTCTATAGTAATTTGCAGTGGGATACCATGTCAAATGCCTTTGAGAGGTTTAGGAAGGTAACGGATACTAAGTTATCGAGATTTCTTTTTTGGTTGATATGGTCAGTAAAGGATATAAGGGCAGAGGTGGTACTATGGTTTGGTCAAAATCCATGTTGGAAATTTGCTAGCAGATTATATTGAAGAAGATGACTCAGTAGTTGGGTGTATACACATTTTTCTAAGATTTTTGATAGGGGAGATAGTATAGCTATTGAGTGATAATTACTAAGTTCTGTAGAGGAACCACCTTTGTGTAGGGGGGGCGATGTAAGAAATTTTCCAGAGAGAGGGGACCGTGTGTTCAGCTATGGATCTTGTGATGAGCATGGAAATAGGGCAGGTGATGGCAGTGGCAGAATTCCTGAGGTAATCAGCATGGAGTTTATCTGCAGCAAGAGTGGTGGGTTTCAATTTGGCAATATGTTTACGAATTAGGTCAGTTGGAACTGGTTTAAGAGAGAATTGGGTATTGGTCTTATAGTGACAGTTTTGTATTTTGGGTGTATTGTAGTAGTAGTGGGGAAATTGTTGAATGATTTTTGCATGGAGGAGGTGAAATAGTCATTAAAATGGGTGGCAATATCATTGTTATCACCTTCAATGTTAGGGTTTGGGGAGGTGATTTTGCCTGGTTGGAGAATGTGGTTGATTGCTGACCAGAGTTTTTGTGGATTGTTGTAGTGAGTTTTTTGTAGCTGGATATAATAACTTTTTTTGTCATTACATATTTGTTTTTTTTTTTTTTTGCTTTGTTTCTGAGCTCTAGGAAGTATTGTCGATTTGTACTTGTTTTGTTGGTACGCCAGACTGCCCAAGCTTTGTCTCGTTGTTTGAGTAGGGATCTTATGTCCTTTAAGATTCAGGGGGCTGGGTTGATTTTAGTACGAATTATACATTGTGGGGCCATAAGATTAAGGATACTTAAGATGGTAGTATTAAAGTACTCCACAAATGCTTCATATTACTTTGATATACTGACTTTTATGAATGGAGTTATATTTCTAAATGGGGAGGGGGATATCTCTGAAAAAAAGATTTCTTAGATAACAGCATTTGTTTAATTTACTAGATTGATCTGAGAGGGCTGGAAACTGGGATAGTGGACAATATGCAACTATGTGAACAAATGTAGGGGAAGTACATCACAACCATGTAAAGTGACACTAAGAACTATTTTTGTCAGACATGGGTATGAGCCTAGACTGAATACAGGGGATCAACTGATCCCACTCTGTAGAGTGGTATCCCAAACATGTGAATATATATAGGCATTTCATTTTATAGCCTCAGGTAACAAATTGCCATGGGTATAATCACTATTTAATATTGAGGATAACCATGCAACATGATAGCTGAACAACTGGGCTAACCTGCCTGTACAGGTGTGCTCCACCCATTTTTTATTTGCTCTGGGGTTCTGACAGTGATTCCTCTGATTATTTTAGAACCGGGTTTATGTATATGACTGTTCTTGGAGAGTTGTATAATTCTCATTTACTAGTAATACACAAGGAACCACAAACGCCCTCTTTTGTTACCGCTTGCATCTGTGCTACCTTAACAACTTGAAGGAAGTCCCATGGCCTAAGCAAGAAGTGTTTGGGTATCCAGCTATTTGTTGGGAACAATTTAAAGAAGGAACAAGTCAAAGAAAATGCTCATGCGATTTTCATCAAGAAACAGCTTACTTCCACGGATATTTTGTCAGTATAATAGAGTTCATCACAACAAGAGGAAGATATGTCAACAGTTAAGATTAGCTATATGTTGGTCAAGGCTTCATAAAGTAATCTATGTGTGGGGAAGAGTTAATCATGTCTAAGATACTATCTGACTATTGCCTGAAGAAACACGAGCAAATACCACACCTCTTGTTCAAGTAGTAGAAGATTATCCCGACATGGCATTTGAGGTCTTAATGGGAGAGGAGTTGGCAGAAGCAGTTGCATGAGGCCGAGTACTGGTGATATGCTAAATAAACTTGTCACTTGGAAAGTGGAAATAGGAAATGGAAGCTGATGAAACAGTAATTAATGTTCATTTTAGTAATTTTATTGAGGACTTAATGGATAAAAAAGTATATTTTTTTTATTCCGCCATTGCTAACCTGGGGTTCCTAAGCGCCTCTATAGCTCTCTTCTTCACAGCTGCTAACACAGTTACTACATATATCAATATGGCCGTTAATTGTGTCATTCTTCTCACTCCAGTGAAGAAAGACTGGCGATTGTTTTGTCGGTGAAACCAATCTCTTACTGAAGAGTGGGCATTTAAGTCTGTTATACCGCATTTGTCTGTTTTTTTTTTTCTTTGACTATTGTCTATTCCTGCTGCACTAAGAGATTTTGACAGGGTGGGTGTTCAAAGCACCATGGTGGATACACTTCACATATTTGATAATATGTCCTTCTTTTGACTGCCCACCTACCAAACTGGCTGATGAATTATTATGGTTATGGTTTCGCAAGCGTTCATGCAGTGAATATGCCTCCAACATGTTTGCATATTATCCATTGATGGAGGTAAGAAAACAATGCCTCTTTGTTCCTCTTTCCCCTGTTCTTCTCATTCAACACATGGGCTGCTAATCAAACCTGCATTATTTGGGTCTCAGTCTGGAGTTGACACTATAAACAGAATCTTATTAACAAATCAGTCCACAGACTATAAAGACAACTATGTACAAAAAGAAGAATCCATCACATCATTTCAAAAAGGTAATCTCAAATTATCAGAGAACTATGAACCATTTATTATGTATACTACATCTGTAACATTTTCAGGAGGAAGACATTGATGATATAATTTCCAAATTGGCATTTCTAGCCAATTTTTGCTTTGTAGGATTCCTTATGTTTCATAAATCAGAAATATTATTCACAACTGTAACATGAATAATAAAACTTGCCTCTAATCTGTCATGATAATGAATCCTCACAAGGTTTGTGAAGATACAGAGCATAAAATTTAAGCTCCGACTGTTTTAATATCTCATATGTAAACATTCATAACTGTACTGTCTTTAATCTGAGTCATGGAGGAAAAGAGTCTTATTGTCCTAAAAACTGACATGGTTATATAACCAATACATACATAGGTAAATAAACTAAGTGATTGCATTTAAAATAGCAAGTACCTGTTTGAAAAGACAAAACACAGAGTAAGTTGCATATACAGTTTAAAAAGTTCTTATAATAAAGGGTATGTATTAGTACGTAAATATACACCAAGCAACCATGCAATTGCTTATCAGAGAAAGAGATTACCATACCATATTGATGAAACAGGCTGACATAATTACCTATAGTCATGCAGAATGATTTGTAACTTGTAATACCTACCAGCAGATCTTTTAGAACACCACTGAAAGATGTTTTGGTTTTGAAAAGACTCATTATGTACTGAATGAATTCCAGATTCACTGCATTAGTTGTCTTGTACTCTACACAAGGGTGGCTCCCCTACACACCCCCGCAGACTCATATCATTAGAGGCCCATCAGCCTTATATGCAAAGCCATAGAGCACATCATGGTAGAACTCATTTATGTGGACATAAGGAACTTATTTGATCTGCATCACAATTGCTTTGGTTTTGTGAAGAATAAAATGCGGAATCATGAAGTCATAGAAAATGCCAAGTAACTGGACCCTGTGGCCATTTATGCATTGCCAGTTCAACAACAGGCCAGTTACTCCAGGGGTGAATTTGTGATCACCCGTCTAGTTGTCTGGTGCCTTTCTGAAGGAAGAAAATGTGTTGCATTGCTAATTTGGACTGATTAGTCATCTGTTCCAGGGAAGAGGGAAGAGCTGCATGATAAATCTGCCTCTCCAGTGTGTTTTGTTTATTTGCTTAAGCAGGATTAGATCCCTGGTTCTAGTCTTAGTGGGACTGTTTCATTTGTGGAGATAGAATGTGTCTGCAACTACTGGATCCCTAATGGCCTGAAAGGCAAAATGTACATCGCCTATAAGGAGTCTATAGGACACTTGATAAAAAGGACAGTACCTCCAGCACCTCCTGGTAGGTCTTGTCTTTTAAGCTGTGATCTTTTAAGTTAAGAACCTATGCAGTCTTTTCAGTTGAGTGATACGCATCCTAAAATGTATCCCAAAAGAGGCATTATATTCATTAGTAGGTCTGATCAATGTAGAATATATAACTTTGTGTAATTTAGATGCAATTCCTTCTGCAATCAACTGTGCCAGGTTAAAAAAAAAGTCCTAACTGGTTTTGCAATATGATGGCCAAAAGAGATTTTTTTAGCAAATGCAATGACATTACACTTTTTATCATTTCATTTTAACCTATCTTTTAGCATCAGTTCTTGACATGTGAGAGTTCCAGTTGAAGAGTCTGTATTTTACAGAGATACCTGAGAATGATACCAAGTTTGTAGTCATCCACAAACTTGGTTATCCAGAGATCCCCACTTGCAATTTGGATATCGGAAAAGTAGATACCGAATAGTAGGGGTACCAGCATATAGCTCTGAGGAACACTACTGAACACCTTCATGTTTAGTGAGGATGCAACTGCCACCTCCATTACATGGGTTCTATCTGTTAGCCAGTTTGCTGTACACCCATCTACATAGGGGTCATTTGAAGGACTTGTTTGTTGAGCTAGCATACATTATGATGCTAAAAGGCTATGTCAGGTTGACATATTCTATATGGATAGCATGTCCTCTATCCACAGCTTGTGTGACTTTCTCAAGGAAGTTGACAAAATCATTAGAAAAGATCTACTGTGAACAAAACCAAACTTCTTGGGGTCAAGCCTGATAAGATATTTAATATCATGTTTAATTAGATCTGTTATGCTACTTTAAATGGCTTTGCAGTTGACACTAGTCAGACTAATGGGCCTGTACTTTACAGGGTCAGTGGTAGGTCCACATTTGTGAAGTGACATCACAACACGTGTGCCATACTTCAGAGACCAAAACAGCGGTTAAGCTCAGGTTGAACAACTGTAGGAGCTGATCAACTAGGGCTTGCTTTGGTCTGCCTTTCAAGGAATTGGGCATATCATCAGCCCCTATGATGTTTTTTTTTTTTCCATTTTGAAGTGTACCTTTAGCAAGTGTTCTTTGGTTATGATGGTCAGTTAGAAATTATGTGGGATATTAATAGGTCTGATCAATGTAGAATATATTGCTGAAATTTGTATTGAATTTGTTTGCTAGTATATTGGCTATCTGTACAGGATCTGAATAGGCAGTGCCATTTTGGATGCATTACAATCAAAGGTAAGTGTTATTCCTTAGCTTATTAACCTTACCAAAGAAAGATTTGTATCTGTCTTCAGCTTCTGATGTTTATTTAAGTTCAAGGATGCCTTCGTATTCCTGATAGCATTTTTTTAGTTACATTGATAGCTTTTTAATATTAACCTTTATTTAAAGGATTTTTTGTTTTGTTGTACAGTTAATGGCTTGTTTTCTTTTGTTGTATTTTGTTTTCTGTGTGGACCACAAGGCTGGTTTACTTTTAGACTTCCCATTTTGTTTGGATCTGGTAGGGACTGCTTAGTCAATGTATTTATCTAGATCAGTGGAGGCTGGTGACTTCAAATCAAAGGGAGGCTACAGGAGACATTTGAATGGGGGGGACCAACTTGAAAGGGCAGGGGCTAAATAGAAGGCGGAGCTATGTTACAGTGGGCTCAACGCTGACCATGCTTACTGATTTACATAAAATAAATGCTATAACTATTGCACATGTTGAATTTTCTACCAACCAATACTAGACTAAAACCCATTTCAGAGTAAATGAGGTATTTAGGTTATGCTGTAACACCTCTAAACAGTGAAAAAGTTTTCTTCGACTGCATGAAACTATTATGGCTGCACATGATGTAGTAAACATACACTGTATGGTATGAAGTAATCTGTATTTTGTATAATGCCAAATGAAAAGTAAGGAGATTTGGAGATCTCACTGTACTATCTAGTCAGAATTTATATTGTCTTATTTCACCCCAATACACATTAAGTCATGCAAAGGCAGAAGTATTACACCAAAACTACAGTATCAAACATTTCATCCACAAACAGCCATCATATCTATTTCTAATCTAAAACATTTGCTTTGACCCTGCCAGGATTAAAACAAAAATATCAGTGATAGTATTAATTTAGTCTATTGCACAGTAACAATAGTCTCAGGCTTGCATGACAGCTGACTTTACCAAATACACATTGATCTTTCAAAGCCACAGTTATGACAGTAAACAGCAAGGGCAGTCAACTCATTTAATTCATGAATAACCCCCCATTACCTAACTAAATTAGCTGCTTTTTACCTGTCAGGATTAAAGTAGAGATAATAATAACAGTTGCATTGCATACCTGCATTACCTTCATTTTGTTGACAGAAACATTAGTCACAGCTTGTGTGTGTCAGTTTGTTCTTCTTTCGGCTTTTCCCAGTTAGGGGTCGCCACAGTGGAACTCCAGTCTGCTAATGATTGGCAGTAGTTTTTTTTTTATGGTGCCCAGGTACCAGCTTGATGCCCAACCTTCAATGAAGGCATGCCCATTTCACGCATGTCTTTCACTCCAGCCGAGAATCGAACGGGAAAACCTCTTGCTGTGAGGCGACAATGCTACCACTGTACCACTGCGGCTTTCTTAGCTTGTGTGTCAGTGAAGTATACATTTCATTTTATTTAATTTACTTTTGTTTAGCCGGGTTCCTGCAACTGGCTTTAGTTGAAAAAAAAAGTAAACTTTTCAGCATTTGTCTGGGGAGAAAAGCTATAACATCTTATAAAACATTTTTAAACAAACATTCAGTATACATGAACAGATATGAAATCACATACATTAAGAATTGTCCTTCACCAGATATCTGAAGAAGTCTCAATTGTAAGATGAAAGTGCTAATATTTCTTGGTAAAATCGTGCTTATTTTAATAAATCTGCTGTTTTGTCATCCCGGTTGCCATTGGTGAAGTGCAGTTTGGCTGGTTTGTTTTTCCATACATTAAGAATTACTCGTAAACTTGTTAACTATTTTAAATTCATGTTAAAAGACAAAAAAAAAATTATATTTTTGCCAAGTTAGAATTATAACAACAGTAAGCAGCAGGGCCATTTGTTCCATCACACATAGCCCCAGTGTCCACTGGCAACCCCAAATACAGGTTAAAAACAAAACAAAAAAAAAAAACCCAACAAAAAGACAACGCTGTCATTAAGGTAATTCTTTTTTTCACATAATATTCAGAATTCAGAGCTCGTGGTCGATTTTACTTCACTCAAATGCACATTACTCTTGCAAAACAAGTCAGAACTGCAGTCATTTCAAACGCACATAGGCATTGCCAATCTGTTTTGAGCCTACAATGTTTAAAATAACAGAAATAAAACATCACAGTTATATTATTGTATTTCTTTCACATCATATAGCCAAGAACTTGCATGTGATGTAATTTAATTCACCCATTCACAATATAATCAAGCAAGCGTACAATTTGTGAGAATGGCAAAACATTGAGAAACAGTCCTAATTTACCTTCACTAGCCCTACACAAAAATATTAGGTTAAAAAAAAGAACATGTTATTCACAAACAGACCCCCAGAACACACTGCATCCCTAGTATCTCTTTGACTCCTGACAGGATATTGTATTAAAAAAAAAAAAAAAAAAAAAAAAAAAAAAAAAGTCATCAACAACCCCCAAAACACATAGACCACCAGTTTCTGGTTGACCATGCCAGTGTGTTATATTAAAAAAATCAACAGTCCCCAAAACACATTGTCTCCCTAGTATCTGGTTAACCTTGCCAGGAGAGTATTTTTAAAAAAAGAAAACCATCAATCAACAGCCCCTAAAACACACACACTACCTGCCAAAATCCAGGTCCAGGATGTTAGAAACAAAATTTGTTCAAGTCGCCCAGACTTTCTTCTATTAATATATGCTATGGAAACTTTTATTTAAAATAAACTTTCAAAAACCAGAGACTTCAAAAAAATGAGACAGACGGGATAGAGAAAAAAAAAGATAATCATGTACGTTTCTCTAGTTTTGCATAATATACCCGATTATCCTTTTATTTTTTTCTGTCCCATCTGTCTTATTCTTTTGAAGTCTCTGTTTTTTGAAAGTTTATTTAAAAAAAAAAAAAGAGTTTCTGTAGCATATATCAAAAGAGGAAAGTCTGGGCAACTGGACTTTTTTCATTGGTATATGCTCAATTTACAATGGGCATGCTGGTTGGGCTGACCAATCCGCATGCTTGTGTTTGAATTTTAATTGCCAGTCATTGTATAATTAAGTGTAGCCTATAGTCAAGGTGCATGTGTTCCAGATTATTAATGAGTAATTAAAGTATTGTTGATTAATGAAATTGCAGTTGATTTGTAGTTTGTCTAGTGTATTTATTAAGTAAACATGGCCTTCTGGGAGCATAGAGAGGGTGCTGTAACATGCAATTATTTGAGACTCCTGCTTAGTGTGATTTGGATCTCAATCAGTTCAGTTTCTAGGTCTCTAGGGATCAGCGTAGAACTGATGCAGTCCTTAAGACATATGAATACTAAACCAAAGTTACCACTGGGATAAAAAGCATTAGACACACAAAACCCTGGAATGGAGGGAATACAATCTGTACTGGTAAACCAAGTTTCCATAAAACACTCACATGCATGAACTCCAATTACAGTAGGGCATCAAGATCACGTCATTTATTTAAACTCCTGGCATTCAGCAAACACAACTTGATATGGTCTGGTGCTTGGCTTATTTTTGTTAGGTTAGATCCATTACCTGGGCTGTCCCTAAAAGATGCCATGGGGCAACCAAGGCTTTAGCCAGTATCCATGGAAAAGTAACTGTCTAGCATTTCCTCCCATGTTGACACATAATGGATCCCCCAAGAATGATACCAGCTGTACAGCTTGATGTTGAAACCTTTCCTCTTTTCCTTGTACTTTAGTAACATTTATGGAGTAGGAAAGATTCTGCTTAACACCAGGTTTTTCCTGCATTTGTGACATGCATGTAGAGCTCATTCAAATCTCACTGCATAACTCACTGGGTTCTACTACAAATTAGCTGTCTGACAGCTGTAGACTTGATGTACCACCCTTCCTTGGCATATATATGGACTGCACAGTGTAGTCAAAGAACCAGTCTGAGACTTTGTTCTGAGTAGCCATTAATTTGAATAAGCCATCTTTTCTCTTACATTAGGCTTGGTTTCCTAGTTACTGATGTCACCATCTGTACTAATTTCAGTTTTCATGTTCACATTGCCATAGGTTAGGCAGTTCTGCTATCTTGGAATAATGGTTTTGCTGAAAAAAGTCACATATTGCTACATTCAATGTTAAGTTTCTAGTGTAAGTGTTCATGCATGTTTTTCTAGGCATGAATAGTTAATCCTGCTGTAATCCTTCTATATTTATTAACATAGCTATATAATTATGCATTGTACTATAGTTCTTTGTTGGCCAACTATGCAAAGCCATCCTCTAATTGATCAGTAGTATTTGTCAGGATGTGTACTAAATTGCCGATGCACAGATGGTGATCTATTTAGAACTAATCTGTAATCATGATGTAATGAATTGTGGCTATCCATGCATTGTATTAGCTTCAGCATTCTGGCCTGATTCACAAATATCTTTGCATGATAACTATGTTTGCTGCTTAATAACTTCTCGCTTCTACATACTTCTTAATAATGTCATCTCTGAATACTGAGTAGCCATTTTCCCTTCCATATTATGCACACCAGCCGTACAGTGCTCATACTGTGCTAATGAAATCCATCTGTAGACATTGCAGTCATAGAGTTAGAATTGCAATGATGGGTGTTACTGTACTTTAAAGTCTGAATTATGATTCAGTAAAATCAGTTAGCCACACATTGTCTCCTTAAAAATACACACACGTGATATATATATATATGTGTATAGAGATATATATATATATATATATATATATATATATATATATACATACACACACACACACACACACACACACACACACACACACACACACACACACACACACACACATATTATTAACTGAAGTTGCTGTATAAATCATCATGTATTGTAAAGTGATTTGAAGCTGGGGAAACAGCAATCACATTTATGTGTGAAAGATTTTCAGCTGTTAAAACATGGAACCATGCAGCACTGAAAGCCCATAACTGAAAGTGTCTGCTTGAATTCTAATTCCACTGAAGTTTACATGTACCCATTATAGGATAAAAAGAAGTTACTGAAGAGTTTTACTCAGTCTGCATGTACCCATTATAGGATAAAAAGAAGTTATTGAAGAGTTTTACTTTTTCTTGAGTTTGTGTGACCTGAGAGCTGAAATATTTCTCTAGTATATGATGAGTCATTTAGCCCCCATTGGGTGGATTTCACATCTCTGCAAAGCCACTTGTACTTGTGTGTCTAGGCTTATCCATGTACTTTCAGTTTTCTGTGGATCACTTTGCAGGTGATCAAAAAAAAAAACTGCCTCACACTCGCTAAAATAAATCATTGATTTTTATTTCTAAGTACTTCATTTTCGTTATTTATGTTATTATATTGCGTTAGTATCCAGTTGTAAAGGGTAATATGTGTGTCCTGAAGCAAGAAGAAAAGCTGAAGTTTTTGATATATGATAGTGCACTCAACTCGTAGTGTAGTGGGCTGAGATTTTATTTACATACCAGGTAACTGCATTAAGTTCCAATAGTAACACTGCAGCATACGAGTCGTTGCTGTCCTTCAGATGAGATTTTAAACTCAGGTCCCATCTGCCTGAGTTGGTGATACCTCAGGCAGATGGAAACATTCTATGACACTTATTGAAAAGAATAGGGGAAGTTTCCAGGTGCTCTTGACAAATTTCCCTTTATCAGTATGAATACCATACTGGGTCTCTGCTGAAAAGCTGCCATTAGCCTAGTGGGACTAACCTGGTCAACAAATTGTAAATGAAATAAATAACAACATAAAAGTATGCACCTGCTTGTTCATAATACTGAAGAGAAATGCTTTAAAGCAAATGTTTATTTTGTCTGAAATTTTAAGAGTCTGTTTCTGTGAAGCCTTTTGGACTTTACAAGCAGCACTCTTGCCTCTTACTATTAAGATTTTGCAAGACTATGTAAGATGTTTCACAATTCATTACTAGACTAGACTAGACTGTAGCAAATGAGCAGGAAGGATATCAGTTTGCATTGTGTTATTTTTAATTAACCGGATAATTCTTTGCAGCCATTTTAGCTGCTTGCTTTATTTTAATGTTCATCATTTTTGTTTGCCTGTTTTTTTTTTTGTTTGTTTTTTTAGAGGCTAGTTAGTCATGCCAAACAATTTGTACCAGTTTCCAGCTGGTAGTTTTATCTTCAGTCTGTACTGCATTTCTGACTGATCAATGTTGTTATATGCCCTAAGAATATTTACAATTACATTACATTTTACAAATAAACTAAATGCAGTATTTTCAGCCAATGTTGTTTCCATTTTAGCACAGATGCAGTTAATGCAGGGAAAAATAATTGGCATAAAATGTTGTCCAACTATTTGGCAAACAGTGTACATTTTAAAACTGTATACAATATTTCAAAATACTGCTTAAATAATTGGCCAGATTCAGTTAAGACTACATGTTGCTGTTCGATTAGGGACTTCCATTTTAAAGTTATCAGACATTAGACAGGGTAAAGTAAATTGTGTTTCATTTATGCATAAAAGACAGTTAAGCAGAAAGAAAAATAACAGTTTATTAGAAAGGAAAGATAAGCATCAAGTGTGTAAAAATACAGAATGTTCTTTTCTCAAGGGAAAAATACAATCTTGCCAGCTACAGAATGTTCCTTAATGGAATGTTAAATAAAGCACATATGAGACAAAGCCTGAGACCGAGGTTGGGAAAAGTAAATAAGGAAAATTACTGGACTGAAGCAATATAATATGTTGTATTCAGGACAGCAGTTAGGTTAACGTTAATGAGGTTGTCCAACCTGTTAAGAGAAGATGATATACTTGAGCCTGAGTACAGAAGACAGGTGAAATAAAGATTATGCTAGTTTACATTATTCAGGACAATCAGAATATGGCAGGCAGTAACTTTGAACATTAATTGTTTATCAGCACTATTAATGAAGACAGTATTCGGATATTGTGAACATCTAATAAAGCCTTGTTAAATGAGCTACAGTATTTGGAGAATTCATTCTGGAAAGTACACAAAACTTGGTCTATGAAGGAGAGACTGGCACCTGTTCAGCATGAGTTTAGGTAATTAACATATAAAAACTTTTCGTTCTCAGTCTCATTCCAATGTTTCCAGCTAATTACGGTACAGTACAGTATTATCAATTCTTACAGTGGCACCCAGACAGGTCTGCTGTCTAGGGAGAGATATATAATTCTTGTAACCCAGCAAGCTGCTGCTCTGGGCAATCGAAAAATCAAAGGCATTTAACCTTTTGAAATCTCCAGTGCAGCATATATTTTTTTATGTTCACAGTGACTGTTCTTCCAAATCACTACAGCAAAAGTATTATAACTATTTTAACAGCACTCCAGAGGCTTTTCAGTTGAGAGGCTCCAGTAAAGGTAATCAAAGCTGCTACAAACCACCCTTTCAGTAAAGGTATCATTCATTTCCAGACCTGGTCACACTATGTCTGTTCTGTAAAATCTATAAATAGCAGTATTTTGTTCAACTACATGTGTTCTACAAAGTAAATCAGCCTTACCAGAAAACTTCAACAGAAACAGCTGCAGAAAGACATTTTTCTAAGAGAGCACTCCTTCATGCAGAAAATGGACACAGCACACAACCTCTACATATAGTAAACACAGCTGTTAGCTAAAGTACACAGCACCAGTGTTTATTTCAGAAAAGCCTCCAACAACTTCAGCAGACCAGTATTAAATCAAAGCAGTGTTCCTTCAGAACATAAAAGACATTATCCAGTTAACAGCTATCTCTACGAACTTTCAGTTTGACATCATACAGCCAAAAAGAAAAAAAAAAAGGTTAATAAGCTGCAGACAACAGCTCACATTCTTCCAAATCCATAAAGTTATGTAAGACTTTATATGCATTTTTTAGTTACCAGCTCAAAAAAAGTTTAAATTAATCACCTAAAGTCATTTGCAAAAGGGTTAAATCACAGAATCAAGTTTATTAGTCAGCTTCTGTCACTATGGGTTTGGACTTAATTAATCCTTGTGTAAATGCTTCAGCACCTGCAATTCAAAATACAGAAGTATGTTGCGGTATTAAACCTAGAAATGTCAACATACATAACCTGCAGGCAATGTCTGAAGTTCACATTACTTCATCTATTTTCTTATTTTCAGAATCAAGTGCAATGTTTGCACTGAAGGGAGAAAAGAGGAATCAGAGTTCAGATTTTAGTACAATAAATTGCAGTATAACTGAAGAACATGCTTCAGTGCTAAGCAAAAGAATGCATTCCATAGTTATCTGTAAAGATCAGAGCATTAATCTGGCATTGTTTAAGGTTAAAAGAAATAATATTTCATTGTTTACAGACAAATCAATTTAAGTTATGCATAAATCATTATTAAAAGACACAAATGCATTTTTGTCAGAATTTAAAAGGTCAAAGATTATAGCAGCTAACAGTTCAAAATGTAGCAGCTCTGTACTAAGTGTAAACATGTCATATGCTGTTTTAGACTTCAGTAACAAGATTTGAGCAAATGTACAGATTTTAAAAAAATTGGTTATGAGTTGGTTGCAACAGAAACTTGCAGATTTATTGGTTAAAGATTAGATAAATTCCAGTTCAGCTGACACAGCTGAAGTGCTCAGAAAGATGTATTCGGTGTGGGCAGTTGGATAAAAAGGGTAACCATATACTTCTAAGTCTTGTAAGGTATATCAGAAATAACAGTTAAATTAATTCACAGAATAAAGAGTTTACAGTTACAGATTTGGCAAATGAATATTTTTGTGTTCTTGTTTTGTTTGAGTTTTGTATTAATGTGTTGCAATGCATAAACAATAAGTAATGATATAGACAAAGACAAAATAATGTTTGCTAGTCTACAGAATATAAAATGTAAAGTCAGTGCTACATTGTGAAAGTGACACAATTAAAAATGCAGATCTTATGTATAAGAGTACATTATGTAATCAGTTTCAGACTGAATATGTTCCGTACAGAAATGGCAGTTTGCCAAGCACATCGGCTCAGATTACAGCCAGTTTAGCAAACTAAATTAAAGACAGTACTATCCATTTAATGCATTTACAGTTTTACTATTTATCAAAAAAAAATTGTAGACAGTAATAATAAATTCTTGTAGCATTCAGCACTACTGAAAAGTTAAATGATGTCAGCTAAAGAAACAGTTATGGTAAAAAAGTGGGTGGAGTTTCACTCACAGAACAGTATGTTAAAATCTAAAGGTCATGACACAAAATTTAAAAAGTTCAACAATTAAAATTAATTTATATAGGTGCAGAAATACACCATGTTACATTACTATTGAGTTTCATTTATTAGTTTGCTTACAGACTTGCAAGAGTTTATTAGCAGCAAATGTTTATTTTATGCAGAAAAATGTAAATAAGGTGAAATCAATAAGCTATGTTATCAGTTTATCAGTTTATAATTGTTTAAGCTGCAAACGTTTCTTTCATGCAAAAAAATGTAAATAAGGTGAGAACAATAAGCAATACTGTTATAATTGTTAAAGATGCAAATGTTATTTTAAGGATCTGATACTAGATACAGTCAAGAACTTTAGTCACCCAGCCTTGCACAAGAAACAAAAAGAAGAAGTTTAAAAGGCCTAACTGTAAAGAGGACACTTCAACATTAAAACATGCATTCCTTTACCTCATCAGTGCCTGAAACAATGCAGAGTAAAATTTGGCAAGAGCTGTGGTGCAGAAGTTGACTGCCTGTGTTTCAGTTATTTCTTCAATGTTTGGTTAAAGTTAAAATGTATGAGTTAAACAAGTATGTGTGCTTCAGACAGTAATATAACAATACTAGTTTCAGTTTGTTTTTATCAATATTCAGACAGTACTGACCAAAAAAAAAACAGATTTTAGTTCATTTCTTATCTGTTTCAATGTAACACTGTCAAAAAGTTTTCATGTTTCCAAACAATTGTATAATAACACTAGTTTCAGTGTATCTATTTTCAGACAGTGTTCTCATGTTTTCAGACAATTATATTCTTTTAGTTTAGTTTGTTTCCAGAATATATACAGCTATTTTTAAATGTTCAGTATATGCTAATGTAAATGTCAGTCAAGTTTCAGAATATGACATTCATATTCAATTATATGTGTTCAGTATAGTACATTTCAGTCAAATCTCAAAACTTTATTCAGTCATTAGTTTGAGAAAAGTAGCAGAATTACATTATTTAGTCATTAGTTAAGAGTAAAGTGGCAGTCTTATTTGTAACAGGCTTATTACAGTATTCAGTCATTAGTTAAAGGTAAACTAACAATTATTTTTTACAAGATTATTAAAATAAGCTATTTAAGTAATATGTAATAATAGTTATTCGGTATACTCAAGGTATAATATGGAGGGCTTAATTTGTTAATTAAATTACAAATTACAGTACACTTTTACATAATTATTGTGCATTAGTCAGAAAGTTAAAAAAGACACTAACATAAAATGCAAAGGTATAGACCTGAAATACAGAAAGCATAAGTTTAGTAAACTATTAGGATATGTTATCTAAATAATAGGTAGTAATAGTTATTCGGTGCACTCAGGGCATAACAGGGCAGGCTTAAATTGTTGCATCTATATTACCAGATCAAACGCTTAGGTTAGCGAATACCTAAACATCAATCTAGTAATATAGAAACATTAAAACAGAGAACAAACGATTTAACATAGGGAATGAATTCCCTCAGCTGCCAAAAAAATAAATAAATAAACCAAAATGAAGTGGAGGGGCTGCCCCCCACACCCCCCTAACTAAATATACCAACTCTGAGATCGCTCTAAAGTGGGGAAAGGGGCAAAATCCCCATAATGGCTAAGGGAATTCTTTCCCTGCATTAAATCAGCCATTCACATTTTTTTTGCTTTTCCTATTACCAGATCATCATTTAGGTATTCGCTAACTTAAACATTTGATCAGGTAAAAGGAACCCAAATTGTTAATTAGTTTATAGATTACAGTGAACACTTTACAAATTACAGTGCACTTTACATAATTATTATACATTAGTCAGAAATTAAGGACACTAACAAAAAATGCAAAGTTATAATCTTGAAATACAGAAAATGTAGGTTTTAGTAAACTATTATTGCCCATAAATATTCATAAAAGTTAAAAAAAAGGTAAGTAGCATTATAGAGCAAATTTAAATAAAATTTTATAGACACAAGTTAACAAAGGACATGATAATTATGTTTCAAGACCACTTATAAAGTTATCTTTTTAGTCCAGATTTCAATTAGTCTTCAGAAAACATCATGCTTGATAGGCTATGCAATAAAAACAAACAGTACAATGCGTAAATATGTAAATCTATGAACAGGAAAAAGTTTCCATTTTCTGTAAGAAAAAGGCATCATAGTATACTAAAGTACCAGTTCATAAGGTAAAAACATAGGTAATAAACAATGTAACTTTACCAATACAATATACAGAAATATAAAAGAAAAATAAGCAGGGTTAACAGTTTGTATTCTGTCTAACTTAAATAAAAATTCACAAAGGCAGGTTAATCAGCTTTAAAAGCCACAGAATTAAAATACATTAATTTTCAGAATAATGTACAGGTTTTAAATGCATCACTCATATATCAAACCTTAGACTTAATAAAGGCTATAAATCTAGGTAGTATACAAATTAAATCATAAAGTTAAAAAAAATTCATTTCAAACAGGCCATAAAAAATTCAATTCAAACAGGCCATAAATGCTCAAGTGACACCTAGGGGTTAAAATTAAAATTGCAGGTTTACAAAATTTTTTTTTTTTTTTTATTTTCAAATTATATGTCAGGTAGCATAAAGCTGTATACAGTAGTTAGCAATATAAATGTAAAATAACTACAAAAGTAGGTCCCTCTAGACTTTCATCAGGGACCTTAGGGGCAACTGTCAGATTAGGAACTTCCATTTTAAAGTGGTTATTAGACATTAGACAGGCTAAAGGGTAAAGTACATTGTGGTTCATTTATGCATAAAAGATAGTTAAGCAGAAAGAAAAATAACCTTGCTGGTCAAGTATGAGAGACAGTTTATTAGAAAGGAAAGATAACCATAAAGTGTATAAAAAATACACAATGTTCTTTTTTCAAGGAAAAGATACAATCTTGCCAGCTACAGAATGTTCCTTAATGGAATGTTAAATAAAGCACATATTAGACAAAGCCTGAGACCAAGGTTAGGAAAAGTAAATAAGGAAAATTACTGGACTGAAGCAATATAATATGTTGTGTTCAGGATAGCAGTTCAGTTAAGGTTAGTGACTTTGCTCAACCTTTTACTTCAGAGAATATGACAGACGATCGAGCCTGAGTACAGAAGACAGTTCAAATAAAGTCTATATAAGTTTACATTGTTCAGGACAATCAAAATATGATGTGCAGTAACTTTGAGCACTAATTATTTATCAGCACTGTTAATGAAGACAGTATTTGGATATTGTGAACATCTAATAAAGCCTTATTAAATGAACTACAGTGTTTGGATAATTCATTCTGGAAAGTACTCCAGACTTGGTCCATGAAGGAGAGACTGGCATGTTCAGCATGAGTTTTGTTAATTAACAGACAAAGACTTTTCATACTCAGTCTCATTACAGTGTTTCCAACTAATTACGGTGCAGTACAGTCTTATCAATTCTTATAGGTGCATTTACATCAAGCCATGTGCATGGTAGCAATCTGTTTTGGATTCAATAAGTGGCTCTACATAGTCTGCAATTCTGTGCAGAGCCACACAAACAAGGTAAACACCATGGCATGCTAACTACAGTATAAGCAGCTGAACTGTATGCTAATCAACCAATCCAAGATGATGGAGCTATTCAAACAAGCAATAAAGCAACCATGTAGACTACTCAATGCTGGGTTTCCTGTGAATTCCTAAACCTATTGGAATACAGCCATGGAAAGGAGTCTACACAGAAACAATGTTAGGGGCTGCTGTTGTTTTAATTCATGTGTATTTGGAACAGGCTGATGTCTATGCTGCATCTGCTGCTAATAAATCAAGGCCAAGAAGAAGAAGAGTTTTCAGACCCTAGTTAGCTTATCACAATCTACATGATGTAGAAATTGTACAGTGTTACAGAATGGATAGAGAGACACTACAGAAACTCTGCAACCTCTGTTGTCCTCACTTCAGAGCCAGGGTAAACCGAGGGTAACCCATCCCAATGGAGACAAAGGTATGTATAGCACTTAGAATTTTAGCTACAGGTACCTTTCAGAAACCAAAAAGGTTGGAGACAAAGGTATATGTAGCACTTAATATTTTAGCTACAGGTAACTTTCAGAAACCAAAAAAGTTGTGCTTATCTCATTTGTGTGACCCTTAGTGCACAAACTCAGACTATTGCCACTCACAGTAAGCAGGCAGAACACCTTCTGACAGGGTATCTATAAAAGTGCAAAGGTCAAAAAAAATACATTATTGCAATTTTTGCTTTCCATCATGCACTGCCTTCACCAACAGCTGCTGGCATTGAACACCTACATACAGGATCCAGACAACCAATAATTGAAAACAGATATGTTTAATTAATTCTGTTGGACACCACACAATCAAGCTAAGCATTATTGCACAGCAGTTAACACAAAGAACTTAAGAATGGCTAGGAATTTAAGGAAATATCATGTCACTAGTCCTGTTGCAGCAGATTTAAGTGTGGGGCTAGGAGTACAGATGTTCCTGTGTTCTAGTACAGGGTATGCAACCTGTTTTTACTGTTGTGACAGTGCAGTTTGTATCAATGTTGTGACTTTCGGCTTTTCCTGGTTAGGGGTCGCCACAGCGGAACTCCGGTCCGCTAATGATTGGCAGTTGAGTTTTACGTACCGAGTTGCCAGCCCTGATGCACAACCTTCAACGAAGGTACGCCCATTCACGCGCGTCTCCATGCAGAAGGCACTCTGAGAGTCGAACCGGACAGCTTCTTACTGTAAGGCAACAACACTACCGCAGCACCACCACTGCGGTTTGCAGTTTGTATCAATGAACTGTAAAATAGACAAGTGTTATTTCAACTGTCTTGTGGCAATGGGTGTAAGTGTAGGACTGCCATACACATGGCGCCGGGTTCTAATAAAAGGCATTCCAGCCATTTTTGCTTTTGTTCCATTTCCCATTATATTCACTCTCACTTAAAACACTAGTGGAGCTGATATGAATTTTATGTCTGAGGGATATGACACTTTTAGTGTGTTTTCAGATGTATGACTGAGGGTATACTGTCTACTATATTTCTGTAAGTATAATTTTGCTATCTAGACTTGGATGGCCTACACAGTTAAATAAAACACATACTGTATCAATATACAAGAACCTTGTTAGGTCTCACACACACACACACACACACACACACACACACACACACACACATGGTAACACCTCAGACTGTCAGCTGTATTTATGAGTGATTCCTGGCTATGTCTGAGCAGCACGTCTTCTGTGGCAAAGATGGAAAATCAAGTTCAGGTGTCAAATTAACCTTCCAGTTTCAATATTTATGTCATCCCTGCTTGGCACTGCTGCTCCCTGCTTAACATCAACCAAACATGGTTAGCATCATTGCTTGGGTTTGTGCACTTCCAGTAAACATAACAGGAATTGGCAGGAAAGCATCATTTTCAATTGCTTTGGGTCAGGTATTAGGCATGTCTGGAGTTAGTGGGGAAACTGCCCATTTTTGGGCACAGAGGTGGGGTGTCCAGGAATCCAGGATATTTATTGGACTTCTGGTAAAGCACCACAGCCAAAGGCTTCTGCAGAGTGACTCTACTGGCTCCCAGTACAAGTCTGAGGCTTGGAGTTGTTTGTCTCATGCTGTATCCAGTGCTACTGGCATTCTGCTCAGTTAAGGACAGTGGAGGCATAATTTTAATGACAAAAAACAATTTTATGGAATGAAATTTTATGTTACGGTTGTTTATTTATTATAGTAGATGAGTGGTCTGAATGAATGTTTGTTTTTATCTAAATTTGTTGATGACACTGTGATAATTGTATCCATTATATCCACAAAGGTTTTAGTTTAATTTTCACAAGTTACCTTAATCAAAATTAATTAAATACATCAATTTGTCAATTAACTATTCCATTTAAAGGAAACCAAATAACCTGCTGTTGTATCTTGAAAAAGCCTGGTACACACACAGGCAAAAGCGCTTGATTGATTTGTTTCTAACTACCTAATTGTGTTGTTCGTTTTGAAATAAAGTATTTTGTACAGTCTTGGAAGAGTTCAATGGATATTGACGTTCCGTTTGCAGTATTTTGTGTCATAATTTTAATGACCTACACAGGAGTAAAAGGGGTAATTTCAACCATTGGTTGACTGAATTTGAGACTGGGGACATCCCACAGCTATGTAAGTATGATCATAAGAGAGACTTTGTAATACTTAGAAAGCTAAACATAGACAAAACTGGTATGCATAATGCTCTTCTGTTCTTTCCCCAGCTAATGCCAACATAGAGTTCAGTCAACATGCTTATGCTACTCGAATGGAGAGACTGAGTTAATGATAGATTTGTTTTTTTATATACAGTTGTAGCAAACTGAGCATGCATATCCTAACTCTAAATCAAGTACGCATCCATTAGTCAGTAGCACAAACCAGCTTTAGGGGTCAAATATAATACTGTAATCAGAGGTTCTTGGTTCAAATGCCACAAGTCACAACCTATACAGTACTGCATTTCTTGAATAATATTTGCATTCTGTAATCTGTATAAAATATGCACATATCAAGGATTACTTCCAGCAATCTCTAGGTATAGTATGTATTTGTTAGGATGTATACTTATATGTTATACTTCAGATAAAATAGCTACATAATGATATTAATGCATTGTATGTCACTTATCATGGTACTAATTTTATCTCTTTTTTTTCTGTCACCCCAACCATTATCTCTCTCTTTTTTTATTTTCTATTATGTGCCATCAAAATGACTCCATATCATCCATGTGTACCAAATCACTAAATACTGCACAGCACAGCACAGCAAGGTAGGCCATACCCAGCTGATCAATCTGCCCTGCTCCACTAGCTCCAGCTCCGATGCCCAGTATGTCTGGGACACAACATGGCAGCGCTGCTTCTGCTGCCCTTGCACTACCTGTGACTTCAGGTAGTACTGCTCCAGAAGCTGGTACAGTGATACACTTGATAAGCAGTGGCAGATGTGGGGATTTTATTACCCACTTGGAGATGCCAGGGTAGGTACATAGGATCATGCACCACACCATTGGTGTATGCCTATGCCTGAAGGAGAAGCTGCTCTCCCTCATGGCACTTAGGTGGAGAAGATGTGAAGCACTCCAGCTGCCCATGGAATAAGGGGACAGTGATGACAGTCCATTGTGTGAGGACTCAGTTCATATGTCTCCATGTTTGATGGGCATGAACGTGTGTTGTCCCCTGCCTCACCCCAATCACGGTATCCCCAAACCTTTTGTGTGCCTCACCATCCCTGCATCTTGTCTTGTTTGCATTTGCTTCCTCACCCAGAAAAAATTACATCCCTTTCCTAGCATTCCTCTCTTACTGAATTTAAAAAAATTGGCACCTGTCCCACAAAATATATTGTCCGATACATAGTTCTCCATTTCACACACGTCTTCTTGATGCACTTGATTCATCCCAAATGAGTATACAACTTGATCACATTGTTGTTACCCCTCTCTGTGGAGGGAATAGTCCAAATTAGCTAATATTGTGCACATATTATCAGTTTTTACTATTGAAAAAATGGATGGTTATGGTTCTTTCCTACCTCCCTCCTGCACATTCCTGTATTGCTTTCTTGTGCTTCCCTATGCATGCTCACCATTTCAACACTTTCCTGTCTACCCCATTTTAACACCTATAATCTGGTCAAGAAATAGAATCACACACAACACACATAAGTGCCAGAATAAGCAATGGATCCCTTCACTTTTTGACCTTTATGTTTGCGCAGTTTGTCATCACACACCATTGCCAAGCAACAGTGAGTGGCTTTACAATGCAGTGGTTAGCTCCACACAATGCTGCTTAACCCCACTGCACTACATCAACACACACAATAACGTATGGTAAGTGTACTATACAGAATAATATGTCATTGCTTTATCACTGTTTATTTAAAAGTATTAACATACACCTGGAGTTGCACCTAGTCTCATCTGGGTGCAAAAAGTAATGTGTCAATGCCTTTATTCCTGCTGTTACAGTGTCAGCTAAGCAGTAGGTTTGTTTCATAGACTCAATACTAACTCTCAGACTTTCAGCAATGTGGCTCACATTTTGCACTGCCTAACTATCCACAAATAGGTAGAGTAATGGAAATGTGTATCTAGCAAACACTTTCCCAACTGTCATGCAAATCTTTTGCTTGCTCATGCACTGTGCAAAGTCAATATTGACATGTATTAGTGCTGTTTAATGTCCATTTACTCTTTAAGCCATGAAACTACATGTGGAAACATAACAAACTGAAGGCCCTGTTTAACATTATGTCACATATTCACAATGCAGGGATCTGTTGCCTCCCCCCATGCATTGCAGCCCTGGTGTCTCAGTACTTTTTCACACACGTATCAAGTACACTACATAAATTAATATCAAATGTTGCATAATATGCAATGCACATCAATCTGGTAACATGCAGAACTAGAACTATCTTCACAGCTGAACATGCCTACACATCCATCAAGTGACCCTGGGAACTAGTGGCCCATAAGCCCTAACCAGCCTTATCTGCAAGAGAATGGAAAGGATAATCATGAACCTTATCCACAGGGACATAGGTGACCTTCAACATTCTTGACCAGACCAATTTTCATTTGTGAAGGGGTGATCTTGCTTATTAAACCTAGTAGACTTCTGCAATAATGTCCCCAAAGCCCTGGATGAGGGAAACAGGACATACTGCCTATGTTTACTTAGCCAAGGCCTTTGAACACAACCCCCGATTCAGGTATCATAGAGAAAATCTCCCATCTGGGGATTAAATGGCTGATGCCAAACTCACAAAATGAAACTTAACACAAAAAACTGCCTCATTGTCCCCTTTGGCAAAAAAGCACCCCTGCTAATTATGATATACATAGCAACTCTCTAAGCTCAAACTCAAACACAAGTTGATAGCAATTTAAACTTTGGTCACTATGTGTCCATCATGGTAAGACATGCATTCTACATTGCCACCTCATAAATAAGGGCATCACATCACAGACCAGGGGGGTTCATAGCTCTGCTGTACTCAACCCTTTTCAGAGCACTAATTGTGTACAATGCTTCCTTCTTTATGTACCTCACCAGACACTTACAACAACTGGAGAAAGCACAGAAGTTTCTGACCAGGAGAATCCAGGGCATCCAAAACATGACATGCATGCAAAGACTGAGATCTGTCACTGCACTCAGTATAATACAGGCTGCTGAGAGGTGACCTGTGCCTGGTCTACAGAGCAGTCTTAGACCCTGCCTTACTGGAAATGCTGGACATCCACAAATCAAATGGGACAAGAATAACGTAATCCAGGGATGTCAACCTAGCATGTGACATAAACAGAACATGCTGGAGAGACAGCTATATCTCCCAGTGATTGCTGCTCCTCTGAAATAGGGTCCCACTACATGGCATCACTATTTGACATCTCTGTGTCAAAAATACTTATCTTTTAGAAGCTTGCCTGGAACTGGAATTCGTAAAACAGTTAAATACTTTTACCTTTGAAACCTGTAATTATTTCTGATTTCAGACAATAGAAATAACTCCTAGCTGTAGACATCCTGTCTCCTAGCCGAAACTGAGAAATACCACAGTCATAAACAATTTCAACTTATTTTCATAGGGTTTTGCAAGTTAACTCTGTATGTTTCAACTTTTTACTATCAAAACATACATTTGCATAGGCATATATTTCATATACATCTCTGTTCTTTTCACGTAGGGTACACTGTGATTACATTCTTGAAGCTCTGCACATAACATATAGTTTTCTAACATTTGTAAGACAAGCATACAAACCATATTACTATTCACAAATAACATAGAATTATTTACAAAATTCACACTAGCTGGGCTGGAAGCCTTCACAGCACCTATGTCTCTCATGGACAAGGGCAGTCGGTGATGATCACAAAATCACTCTGCTAACAAAGAACATCTAACTGCAGTTAACAAGAGTACATGGATTTTTACATGGCTAGGCTTGTAAAGGCCCTAGGGCCATCTCTTAGTAAACTCCTATGAACCTATAAAGCTATGAACCTGTGCAAGCCTTCCAACATCTCCTGTCCTACATCCAGTTCTTATGTCATCCACTATAAGTTGCCCTGCAACCTTGTAAAAGGCAGATTTGTGCCATGCTGCTTGTGTAAAGTACTGAGCTCTGTAGTCTGTGTACTTAGATAGGTAAGGGTTCTGTTATCACTGCTGTCAACTGTGTGTGTGTGTGTAGCCAGAAGAGCATAAGTATGTAACCTACAGTTATCACTCCAATCCAATGAATTGACAGTATTTTGACACTTCCACATGCCTACACATCAATTTTAGGCAGGCCTCCCAACATCTTCTCTCCTACCTGCACTGCTGATGTAATCGACTATAAGTTGTCCTTCAGCCTTCTAAAAGTCAGGCTTGTGCCATGGAGCTTTTGTAAAGTGTAGACATCTATAGACTTTGTACTTCGATAGAGGTTCTGTTCTCATTGCAGTCAGTTGTGTGTGTTTGTGTGTGTGTGTGTGTGGTTAGAAGAGCATAGGTATGTATCCTACAGTCACCACTTCAGTCCCATGAATTGACAGGATTTTGATACTTGCACATGCTTACATATCCATTTCATGCAGACCTCCCAACATCTTTTCTCTTATATGCACTGCTAATGTCATCCACTATAAGCTGTCCTGCAGCCTTGTAAAAGTCAGACTTATACCATGGCACTTGAACAAAGTACAGAGATCTGTAATTTGTGTACTTAGATTGTTAGGGATTCTGTTCTCACTGCACTCAGCTGGTGTGTGTGTGTGTGTGTGTGTGTGTGTGTGTGTGTGTGTGTGTGTGTGTGTGTGTGTGTGTGTGCGTGTGTGTGTGTGTGTGTGTATGCGCATGTGCATGCATGTGCGTGCATGCTTGTGCACTTGCATGACATTACAAAAAGCCTTTTACACCAGCATGTGGGACACTGTTATTACCATATTCTTTTCACCACAAACTGCTGATATCATCAGCTATACAGTGTTGTCTGAGACAGTCCAAGTTAGACATGAGCTGTGGTACTTGCCTTAAATGCAGAGTTCTATAGTTGGTGTACTTAGATAGGTAGGGGTTCTGTTCTTACTGCAATCAGCTGTTGTACGTGCGTGTGTGTGTACTTGCTTGACATTTCAGACCACCTTTTACACCAGCATGTGGAACACTGCTGTTATCATAATCTCCTTGCTAGACAGTGCTGAAGTCATCAGCTATACTGATTTGTGGATGTGCATTATTCCCACCAGGGTAGGGTCAGAGACTAGCCTGGAGGTCAGGCAGAAGTTATTACATCCTATATGATACAGATTACAGTGACATTGGCTTTAAGTCTGTCCCCATAAGTCATCACTTGGTTTGTAGGCCCTGCGTTTTCTTGGTGAGAAACCCATGTGGTCTGTCCAACTACTGCATATTTCTGGTGAGGTACATGCAAAATATATCCTTATACTCTATTAGTTTTCTGATGAGGTTTGAGTACAGTATTGTAATATAATCCTCAGATCTGAATATGATGGCATGACTTAAGATGTGCACAACATAAGTTTTCAATGCTAGTGTGGACCCTTGATGGTTGAAGTTGAGATTGGTATCTATGTGTGTTCCCAGTGCTAGCATCACTGGTTTCAGCATAGCGGTACTGTTGTCAGTGTTGTAATTAGCATGGAATTCCGCTTTTCAGAGGGACAAAATAAAGACACATTTTTGCATGTATTTGTAGACTGTGTGGCTTTGTTACAAATCATTTGTTTGTGTTAGTCCCTGCTGTAGTATGTTATCATCATAGTTGAACTCAGTGATTGCACAAAGTATGCAAAAATCAGCAAAAATGGTAAGCCAAAGGCTGTATACTTTAGCCTGAACTGTTGAAAAATAGAGGCCAAACAGATCCCTGGGGTATGCCAATGGTGACAGGTGTACTGGTACAGGTTGATTCACCAACTTTCACATTGTATTCTGTCAGTGAGCCAATTGGTTACTCATCTAGTGACATAACAGTTAAACCCCAGCTGGGTGAGTTTCTCAATGATACTTGCATGGGGGATTAAGTCCAAACCCTAGGCCAGATCAAGATATCCAGTGTGCACTGTCTTACCTTCATCCAGGCCTATCACACAGATTCAGTCGGCTGTGACAACATCACAGGTTGCCTGTTGTGAGACTCAGCACATACACCTTCCTGACATGGTTGAATACAACTACAACACACCCTCCACACAGACTATGTTCCTGTAAAAGTACATGCATCAACATGCATCCATGTGAGTTGGGGGAACAGTACTCAATGCATGCATGTATAGACACATCCTGTCTGTCCTCATCTGCGAGGTAGTCCAACAAGTCATCATGGACCTTTTACTAAATGGACATCAGTAATATACCAGTCATGTGCAACAGACCTGTGTTAGTTGTTAATGCTACATCATGTCTCTTACAACTTATAATGTCCTCAAAGAGATCACCGAAGGCATACATGATTACAAAACAGTTATTCTTTTGAACTTGACAAGCCCATGGCATTTGACACATATCCATACTGAGGTAGTCCGTCAACACTGTCAGACATGGCAATAAACACTTATATCACAAAATGGGGAGACTACTGTATCAACAAAAATGAACCTCCTGCGCGTGAGCAATTGCACGGCTCAAGAAAACAGAACCATTCAAAGACAAAAAAAAGAGAGAGCCAGCAAACAGTGACTAGAGAAATAAAATAATGTATTAAGTGAACATATTCACAGCAAATACAGCAAATTCAGACCGGTTTCGGCCGGCAAAGCACAGCCTTCTTCAGTGTACAAAAAATCACAAAGTGCAAAGCTGTTTATACCTAATATGCAAACATCCTATTGGTTAAACCTAGAGGTGTTCATTAAGTCCCAGGGGGAATAACCCACCCAGTCTTATGATCCATTTCTTTTCTTTAACATTTAGTATGGAATGCCATCCTGTTTTATTGGCCCGGTTTCCATGTATTATATCAATAATAATAAAGTTGAATTTAGATGTTGGGTGAAGTAGTTGATGTTTATAAAGGGCATTATGCATTCTTTTTTGTTTGATGTTACTGATGTGTTCAGGAATAAGTATTCTTAGAGGTTGTGACGTTTGTCCCACATAAAAGGAGCCACAGTTGCAAGAAGCCAAATAAATGATCCAATCACTTGAACAGTGAGAAAAAAAGTTTAAGTCAAAAACCTTGGGACAATTACGACTGGAAAATTGTTTGGATTTATGAATGTATTTACAGTTGGTACAATGTCCACAGGGAAAACAACCATATAGCAGTTCACCATATAATGTAGTTTGTAGTAAATCATGTGCATCAGTGTCCCTGTGTTTGTAGTGATTGAAAAAGGAGTTTAGGTTTTTACCTTTCCTATAGGAAAATAAACAATTGTCTGGAATGATATTGGTAATATCTGAATCACATTGAAGTATATTCCAATGCCTACGTACACTTTGAATGAGGCGATTTGAATTTCGGGCATATGTGGTCGTGAGCCTGAGGGGTTGTGATGGCTTATTGGTATGTGTCCTGTATGTGAGTAGGTCTGATCTCACCATGGAACTGACCTGGTTGCTGGCCATAGATATATCACCAGTCTTGTAACCACAAAGTTTGAATCTGGTGGTTAAATCTGTTTTATGTTTGAGAAAGGTGGTGTCATCTGAACAAATGCGTTTAGCACGTATGAATTGGGACTTTGGAATATTGCATGCTATGTGAGGTGGATGGTAGCTGGAAGCATGTAGGATGGAGTTATACTCTGGAAACTTTCTATATACCTCTGTACATAGAGTATGATCCGAAGATCTCTGAATTAATACATCCAAAAATGTGATAGTGTCCTTATCAAAATTGACCGTGAAATGCAATCCCCATACATTGTTGTTCAAATAAGTGACAAATTCCATTAATGAACATTCGTCCCCCTTCCATACCAACCAAACATCATCAAGGTAACGTCTCCATATATCAATCTGTGATAGAAAAGTGTTTCTGTCCCTATCTAATAGAATGTATTTCTCAACATAAGCCATAAAAAGATCAGCATATATGGGGGCAAAAGAGGCCCCCATAGCAGTCCCTTTGGTTTGCCAGAAACATTGTTCTTTGTAATAGAAGACGTTACTGGTGAGAACGTATTGTGCTAAACCAACCAAGAAGGCATTGAAGTCCAAGCTATACAAGTTGGAAACTTCAAGCCAATAAGCTAGTGCATTTAACCCCTCTTGGTGCGGAATGTTAGTATATAGGGCACTCACGTCCAATGTACATAATAGCCAACCAGGCTCAAGTTGTGTGTCAGAAATAATCTGCAGAAAGTTTGTGGTGTCCTGTAGGCGTGATCGTATGTGAGGTAACAAAGGTTTTAGATAGTTGGTCAAAAATAATGAAAGAGGCTCAGTAATGTATCCCAACCAGATAAAATTGGTCTGCCTGGTGGATGTAAAAGATCCTTGTGGATTTTTGGTAAAAAATAAATGTGCTGAGTTACTGGATCTTTGACCAGAAGTTGATTCATAATATCACTGGTTATAATAGCATCCTCCTTGGCTTGTGTTAAATACCTTTCAATCTGTTTGCTGAACATAGTGGTTGGGTCTACCGACATATGAGAGTAATATCTTTCGTCCCAAAGTTGTCGCTTGGCCTCACTGTCATAATCAACCCAATTAAGCACGACCACAGCACCACCTTTGTCTGCTGAAATAATGACAATGTCTTTGTTATTTTGGAGTTCCAGAATAGCTTGTCTTTCAATAAAGGATAAATTGTTATGTTTTAATGGAATGTCTGAACCAAAAAAATGTAAATCCTTAAGTACGCTGTTCTGGAACTGAAGGACCATCGGATGCATTGGTGGGGAAAAATTAGATTTATGATATGTAAACCTATCATAGTTAGAAGTGGAATCTGAATCACCAAAAAACAATTTTAAATTCAAAAGTCGACAGAAACTGACAACATCCTGTGCAAATGACTCTTCAGAAACAGTAAAACCTGGTATGAATGTAAGGCCTTTATTTAACATTTTAGTCTGTATAGGAGGTAGTTCAAATTCCGACAGGTTTAGAACATTATAATGTGATATATTCATTTCGCCAAAGCAATGTTCAGTAGACCCTGAATGTTCTCTACTTCTGTGGTGTTTGCACCCACCCCGCTTAAATTTAGGCCTAAAGGGGTGGACCTTGGAGTTCTTTTTGGAGATGGTGACCCTGAGACTGCTGGAGATTCATTATCAGTGCATGAGGAAATATCCTCAAAAGAGGATATCGTCTCAACATCGTGCCTTCTTAGGTTTGATCTAGGTCATTTCCTCTTGTTTGTAGGTTTGTATGGAGTAGTGGTAAACCTAACATGTTTAGTGTTGGATAAAAATGGGGTGCCCCTTTTGTAGTCCTCCTGGTCCCTGGTAACTTTTTTGGTTTTTCTGGATTTGAGTTCAGCATCAAGCTTACGTAGATCAGAAGCCACATTATTTAATAATTTCTTAAAGAATGGTTCCTGCTCATAAGCCTTAAGTCTACCCACTAACACATTAATCTGATCCAATTCTTTGTCAATGTCCCTGTTGTGAAATTTGTATAATTCAACAACAAAAGCCATAGTGGCTTCTTGTTGAATCTGTTGATTAAGTTCCTCATCGGCATTCGTCACATGGGGAATAGTGCGTATACGCAACCCCCTTGGAGTGATTCCTGCAGTCTGGTAAGCTTTAAATAATTTGCTGTGCCAAATGTTAGATCGTAATGATCTAAGATGCTTGTTTAAGGTATCAAAAAGCATACCACAATTAGATTATTTTGGCTATCATTGTCAGGCTTTTTTGATTCCCTAATCATTTTTATGGTTAGTGATTATCATTTTTTCTGGTGTTCCAGGATGGATTTTTCCAGCTTCATTCTTGGGTTGGCTGCTGATAGAGAGGACCTTGGGGTCTTTGGACTCGGTCCCTCTAATCAGGGAAACACTGAGGAGCCCGACTTGATTGGTTCAGAATCTAATTGTGGTATGCTTTTTGATAACTTAAACAAGCATCTTAGATCATTACGATCTAACATTTGGCACAGCAAATTATTTAAAGCTTACCAGACTGCAGGAATCACTCCAAGGGGGTTGCGTATACGCACTATTCCCCATGTGACGAATGCTGATGAGGAACTTAATCAACAATGGTCAAAGATTCAACAAGAAGCCACTATGGCTTTTGTTGTTGAATTATACAAATTTCACAACAGAGCCATTGACAAAGAATTGGATCAGATTAATGTGTTAGTGGGTAGACTTAAGGCTTATGAGCAGGAACCATTCTTTAAGAAATTATTAAATAATGTGGCTTCTGATCTACGTAAGCTTGATGCTGAACTCAAATCCAGAAAAAACAAAAAAATTACCAGGGACCAGGAGGACTACAAAAGGGGCACCCAATTTTTATCCAACACTAAACATGTTAGGTTTACCACTACTCCATACAAACCTACAAACAAGAGGAAACGACCTAGATCAATCCTAAGAAGGCACGATGTTGAGATGATATCCTCTTTTGAGGATACTTCCTCATGCAGTGATAATGAATCTCCAGCAGTCTCAGGGTCACCATCTCCAAAGAGAACTCCAGGGTCCACCCCTTTAGGCCTAAATTTAAGCGGGGTGGGTGCAAACACCACAGAAGTAGAGAACATTCAGGGTCTACTGAACATTGCTTTGGCGAAATGAATATATCACATTATAATGTTCTAAACCTGTCGGAATTTGAACTATCTCCTATACAGACTAAAATGTTAAATAAAGGCCTTACATTCATATCAGGTTTTACTGTTTCTGAAGAGTCATTTGCACAGGATGTTATCAGTTTCTGTCGACTTTTGAATTTAAAATTGTTTTTTGGTGATTCAGATTCCACTTCTAACTATGATAGGTTTACATATCATAAATCTAATTTTTCCCCACCAATGCATCCGATGGTCCTTCAGTTCCAGAACAGCGTACTTAAGGATTTACATTTTTTTGGTTCAGACATTCCATTAAAACATAACAATTTATCCTTTATTGAAAGACAAGCTATTCTGGAACTCCAAAATAACAAAGACATTGTCATTATTTCAGCAGACAAAGGTGGTGCTGTGGTCGTCCTTAACTGGGTTGATTATGACAATGAGGCCAAGCGACAACTTTGGGACGAAAGATATTACTCTCATATGTCGGTAGACCCAACCACGATGTTCAGCAAACAGATTGAAAGGTATTTAACACAAGCCAAGGAGGATGCTATTATAACCAGTGATATTATGAATCAACTTCTGGTCAAAGATCTAGTAACTCAGTACATTTATTTTTTACCAAAAATCCACAAAGATCTTTTACATCCACCAGGCAGACCAGTTGTATCTGGTAGGGGATACATTACGGAGATTCTTTCATTATTTTTGACCAACTATCTAAAACCTTTGTTACCTCACATACGATCACACCTACAGGACACCACAGACTTTCTGCAGATTATTTCTGACACACAACTTGAGCCTGGTTGGCTATTATGTACATTGGACGTGAGTGCCCTATATACTAACATTCCGCACCAAGAGGGGTTAAATGCACTAGCTTATTGGCTTGAAGTTTCCAACTTGTATAGCTTGGACTTCAATGCCTTCTTGGTTAGTTTAGCACAATACATTCTCACCAGTAACATCTTCTATTACAAAGAACAATGTTTCTGGCAAACCAAAGGGACTGCTATGGGGGCCTCTTTTGCCCCCATATATGCTGATCTTTTTATGGCTTATGTTGAGAAATACATTCTATATGACAGGGACAAAAACACTTTTCTATCACAGATTGATATATGGAGACATTACCTTGATGATGTTTGGTTGGTATGGAAGGGGGACGAATGTTCATTAATGGAATTTGTCACTTATTTGAACAACAATGTATGGGGATTGCATTTCATGGTCAATTTTGATAGGGACACTATCACATTTTTGGATGTATTAATTCAGAGATCTTTGGATCATACTCTATGTACAGAGGTATATAGAAAGTTTCCAGAGTATAACTCCATCCTACATGCTTTCAGCTACCATCCACCTCACATAGCACGCAATATTCCAAAGTCCCAAATCATACGTGCTAAACGCATTTGTTCAGATGACACCACCTTTCTCAAACATAAAACGGATTTAACCACCAGATTCAAACTTCGTGGTTACAAGACTGGTGATATATCTATGGCCAGCAACCAGGTCAATTCCATGGCGAGATCAGACCTACTCACATACAGGACACATACCAATAAGCCATCACAACCCCTCAGGCTCATGACCACATATGCCCGAAATTCAAATCGCCTCATTCAAAGTGTACGTAGGCATTGGAATATACTTCAATGTGATTCAGATATTACCAATATCATTCCAGACAATTGTTTATTTTCCTATAGGAAAGGTAAAAACCTAAACTCCTTTTTCAATCACTACAAACACAGGGACACTGATACACATGATTTACTACAAACTACATTATCTGGTGAACCGCTATATGGTTGTTTTCCCTGTGGACATTGTACCAACTGTAAATACATTCATAAATCCAAACAATTTTCCAGTCGTAATTGTCCCAAGGTTTTTGACTTAAACTTTTTTTCTAACTGTTCAAGTGATTGGATCGTTTATTTGGCTTCTTGCAACTGTGGCTCCTTTTATGTGGGACAAACCTCACGACCTCTAAGAATATGTATTTCTGAACACATCAGTAACATCAAACAAAAAAGAATGCATAATGCCCTTTATAAACATCAACTAGTTCACCCAACATCTAAATTCAACTTTATTATTATTGATATAATACATGGAAACCAGGCCAATAAAACAGGATGGCACTCTATATTAAATGTTAAAGAAAAGAAATGGATCATTAGACTGGGTGGGTTATTCCCCCCGGGACTTAATAAACACCTCTAAGATTTAACCAATAGGATGTTTGCATATTAGTTATAAACAGCTTTGCACTTTGTGATTTTTTGTACACTGAAGAAGGCTGTGCTTTGCCAGCCGAAACCGGTCTGAATTTGCTGTATTTGCTGTGAATATGTTCACTTAATACATTATTTTATTTCTCTAGTCACTGTTTGCTGGCTCTCTCTTTTTTTGTCTTTGAATGAGACCACTGTATCACAAACATGCTATCAAAATATAATGAAATGTGTGAAGTGAACTTTATCTCACATCCAGTGATCAGATCCATACATTAGGGCTGTCTGCTAGGCCCTTTCCTGTCCATTATTTAAGTCACAGACTTCACAAATGACATACACTCCCTGTGTCCAAGCAGCTGTCTGATGGACTACAGATTGTGGGAAATCATTGACTCCAACTGTTATAGTAGTATAACACAGCCAGTATCAACACACACCAGCAACTGCTGCCATAGCCATGACAACACCTGCAATGATACAAAAGATGGGGAGGTTTTTTATGTCAGGAAACCAAATGCACAACCCAAGTATAATGTAGACATCACACACTATAATCAGACCAATAGGTATGTGACATGTATCCTAGGATACATGACATGTGGAACATATACCAGCATGTGACACAGTACTGACTACTCCCTTGTATGTAAAACAATTACTGAGTATGTGAAGGTCATCCAGAGCACAGGCTATAATATCTCAAAAGTTCACTGCCTTCATCACTCCAATAACTGAGTACAATGCATCCCTTCTTCATGTACATCCCTAAACATCTTCCAGTGATGTGCAACTGAAGTGTACCACCTTTGCTACAGTGAGCTGTCACACAGCTTACTGGCCATGCCTATAGATGACTGTCTGATGGTGCGGAAACCCCATCAAGTTGTTACACCAGATGCATGTGCGATACCTGTTCTGACACACAGTACATACATAGCTGTTTGACAACATTAATGACATGGGCAACATTTGTGACAGTGTGGATTGTGCCACATATGTATATGCTTTACACAACAGTTAACTAGCCTGTATTGACTATAATGTAGCATACAGGTATAGCAGCATCCTACCTAACACCTCCAGCAGATGTTGCATTGTCCGAACAGTGTGCATGATTACCCTCATAGAGTGCAGAAATGTCATAATAATTGTACAAGTGTGTTTGCACAGAACCATCTCTGATCACTCTAAATCACATATGTTCTGTTAGAGATATGGGATTACTGGTGGTATTATTCTGATATTGTCCATGATTTTGTGCGCTTCTTTCAGTGTTGTCCTCTGCTGAAATCATACTTATATTCAGGCAAACCAATCTGTACAATTTCAAAAAATGCACCCTACACCAGTTGTATATAACATCCCTGACAGATGTCCTCTGCATTGTTCATGTAAGGATACTTATCTCACAAAGACATCTTCCCCATCGTTATGTCACCTTGTGTGACAGTCACATAATATGCATTTGCAATGTGCAGTTTTTACTGTACCATATTGATATGAGATTAGTGTATGTGCTACAGCTATCTTCCATTGATATGCCCTCATCTGCTGTACATTAGGTTGTTTCATCTGTTCTTTTTCCCTATGTTCATTCTTACAATTCATCTGTTTGTCCCTATTCAATACACACCCTTGCCTACACAGCATTGGTACAGAATTCTAGGAATGGCATTTCACAATACTCTGCACTGTATATACTATCCTGTACTGTGTTTGGACTATATATATATATATATATATATATATATATATATATATATATATATACACACATATGTATGTATATATATATATATATATATATATATATATGTATGTATATATATATATATGTATGTATATATATATATATATATATGGGTCCCTATCAATTGATAGAAAGCATATTTGATAGAAACTCATTTCACTGACACCATAAGATAGAAAGCTCAAAACACTGAAAACTCATTTGACTGAAACTCAAAAAACTGAAAATGCTATATGCCCTTTTCCCCACGGTAGTGCGATCCTGGAGTTAGTATATATAGTTAGGGGGGTGTGGGGGGCACAGCCTCCCACATAGTTTATGTAAATATTGTTTTCTCCAAATAGTTATTCATTGTAGTTATAAGTATCCATGTGTAGGGTTTAAAATGTATGAAGTATGTATCTATATATACTATCTCCAGGATCGCACTACCACGGGGAAAAGTGCATATAGCATTTTCAGTATTTTGACTTTCAGTCAAATGAGTTTTCAGTGTTTTGAGCTTTCTATATTTTGGTTTCAACCAATTGATTTTCCATCAAATGAGTTTTCTATCATTTGATAGGGACCCATATAATATATATATATATATATATATATATATATATATATGTATACATAATCATACCTTTCAACTGTAATAAATTTCACAATATGTCCAGACTTTTGCCTTATATCTTTTGGTCTGTTTTTATAAAATGTGTGGTTTTCTGTCATATTACTTGGATGATCTCAGTAATAATATCACTAAATAATTAAATACATTTGAGTTTTAGACTTCAAATCCTTCAGAAAATGTATCTTAATATAAGCCCTGTTATTGTAGCACATTTCTAAGTTTAAATGTGTTAAATATGTAGAATCTGTCCCTATTTCTAGGTCATTGCCCCCCCCCCCCATTAAGTTTGGTTTTGTCCAGATATCATGCACTAAGAGATTGAGAGCTATGGAAACTTGTATGTTAAGCCCTTTTGATCATTGTGGCATTCTGCACAAATAGGCTAACTGAGTGTAAACAGGATTGCTGTCTGTATTGCTTTACATGGTTTCCTGCCCTGGCAACACTGTTGCCAGTCACAAAACTGTGTTTATTTATGTTTAAATGCTGTGCGCAGCATGAATATGTAATTAGTACTGCTGCTCGCCTCGTATTACTGTGTGCGCACACAAACTCCGCGTAGGCTTCGTGCAAAGCCTATACAGAGTTTACTGAATCCCAGGGATTGTTACTGTGATTAAGTCAGCAACAAGCCATTACATACTTTTATTTCTGCCTATTGCAACTTTTTTATGTGAATGCATGCAAAATAAAGTAAGAGAATCTTTGTCACAATCTATGAAAGACTGTGATGCAAATTGTATTGTAATGAATGATGCATTCATCCTTAAGGTAAAACCTGACACAGAAATGTTCTGTGTCTTTCACCCCATAACACTAACCACATCTGTTAAAAAATCTCTGTAGTTGTCATTAATATTACACGCTGCAGTACTTCAAAAGTGAAAACTGAAGTGAGTTGAAAATGTGATACATTGTTGAATGTTTACTGTTAAATATCTGTCTTTCTGGCATTGCTAATTATTCTATATATAGCATTTTCTCTGAGCCTGAGAAACAGAAAGGTAAACTCCTTCCAAGCATGAACATTTTACTACAGGCATTGATTGATAATGCAAGATATAATGAGAGTCAGTCATGGGTAATGACTGCTTCACACAGTTTAAATCTGATTCACTGCTCCTTGTTGTTATGTTCTGTTATTACTTCTCTAGGTCTGACACACGTGAAAAGTGTTTTAAGAGTGAAATAATTGGGAAAAGAAACAAGATAAATAAAATTCCAACTGTTTAAATAATAAAAAATGGATATCAGCCTAAAATATCTGAATTGTGCCTGATTGCATTTACATTTGCAGTACATATGATGCATAACATACTTCCAAAAATCATTCTTAAGCAATGAAATACATTTTCTGATATACTGGTAATTGATCTGTGTGCTTTCTGTTCCTGTTGCATGTTGCAGCATTCACCTTAGTGCTTTAGTTGCCTTGAGACAGTTGCTTTCTTCTTTGTCTCCCTCCAACCCCTTATTCAATTTTTGCTGGTATTGTTTACATGTACAACCCATTCCTACTGTCAGAACACTGCAGAACCATGCCATAATCCTTTTGAACTAATATTATCCTAAGTTTGTTTTGGATTTTCCCTGCCTTTATTTTGTCAGCCATCTTTACCTTTATCTGCAGCTTTATCCTTTGTCTTCAAACCCATCATTCATCTTGTGAAAGAGTGACACAGACATATAGTATAACTCTTAGTTTCTCTGCCTGTGGGTACAGGTCATGCCAATCTTCATATTTCTCTCCTTGTATTCTTTCTACAAGCTCAGCTTTGCAGATAAACCCAACTTGCCTTATCTCTGTTTCAGTCTATAGATTTGAGAAATTAGCAAATCATTTGACTTAGGACCACAGTAATGCATTTTTCACTAGACAGAGTAACGTTTCAGTGACAGTTATATTCCAGTCTAGCTACTCATCGCTGTAGCATCCTGCAGAACATAGCCAATGCAGCTTTACACTGCTTTATGGTCTTCAGTGCATAGAATTCTGTTAATCCTACAGACCCAATTACTATGTCTCCTCTAGAAATGCCCAGCCAAACAGGTATGTTTTTCTTGGATTTTCTAAAGCATAAAACTATTAATGTTCTTGCATCAATTTTCTATTAAATATCCACCCTTCCACATAATACATTTTTATTTGCCAGAGATTTACCCCACTGACAATGACAATGGTATTTTATGTGTAGACAGGGTTTCCCTTCAGAAGGTCGAATGGCTGAAATCTTGAAATGCATATGGCCGAAGCCACATGCTCAAATTTCAGAAGATTGACCTTCTGAAAGGGAAAAAAAAAAAAACAACATAACACAAAAGAATGTTTCTGCAGGGGCAAGCCCCCCCTGCACCCCCCACCCCCACTACTTACTTATACCAACTCTGAGATCGCACTACAGTGCAGAAAGGGAAATCTCCAGTTGAGCTGTATGCCGATCCCCATTCAGACGGTCGAGCTTCTGAAATTTCGAGCATATGGTCTGGACCATATACATGTTGAGATTTCAGCCATTCGACCTTCTGAAGGGGAACCATAAACAGACATAGTCAAATGGTCACGGTACTTGAGATACATTTCATACAACTTGATGTTTATTCTTCAAACTCTTTTAATAGTAAAGGTCACAAGAAATAATACATCATTAGATTTAGCACTCATTTAAAGATACACTTACGTACTGTTAATATGTCTGACAAACCTTTTGCTCTATAAAGAAAATAACTTCAGCACATTATTAAATAGTGCTTTGATATGCACATCAAACTTTACTATTATCATATGTATTACAATAACAAAATATCAAAAATAGATTGCTAAATATGTATATGGACATTTCCAATTTATTCTGTGTACAGTCACTTCATAATTTCATGAGTTTATAGGTAAGTAGTAGGCTAAATGCCCTTGCAAGCCATTTTAAACCTAGTCAGGTTTCCTTTTTGTGCTTGAAATAACCTAGCCCATTTTGTTAAAGATGGGCCTTACTCATTCCATGGTCAGTAATTATATATTAGCCCTAATGAGAGTAACTGGGATCATACCATAGATAGTATGAGAAAACCATACATAGGATAAAGTATTTAGGAGCCGCATCTGTCCATTAGTAGTACAGGAGGTAGTCCTTGTGTAAATTATCTGTTTCCCATCCATAGATCTAAGTTGAATTTGAAATTGTGGTGGGATGAACTTTGTTTTATGTGGATGGGGGTCTATTCCATAGCAGCACTATTCTCGGTGAAATATACCCATCCCTCCAAACTGTTCTAGTGATGTTGCAAAACAGGTTTAGATCCCTAGAACAAGTACTTCTAATGCCATTTGACTTGCTGGTATGAAGTAAATCCATCAGTAATGGGTTGGAGAATGCCTTGTATGCCAGGCACAGGTTGCCTCTTAGCAGTCTGTAGGATACTGACTAAAGTGACAGGGCTTTGTTTAGGCCTTGTATCCTTTTAGTAAGGTATCTCTGTGGGTGTTTCAGTTGTGAGTCTGGACATGCATGCCAAAGGGGGCATTATATTCAATGACTGGCCAAATGAGAGCTGAATAAAGTGGAACAATGAGATCCCTAAATCTAGAGGCAATCCATTTGTTTACAAGCAATGCAATATAGAAGGACTTTCTTAGAACACTCGGCACCTGTTAGTCTAAAGTTAGGTCACTGTCCACATAAGTTCCAAATCCCAAACAACTGGGTCAACTCTTAGGGGTGTAGTCTCAATGTGGTAGTTCCCTGTGGTAGATGACATCTCAGAGGATACAGTAATGCATTTTTTAGCATTTAGTTTCACTCAATGATTTTAGCACCAATTATTTATTTGGGACACACCTTCCTATATGGTAGTGAAGTCATTTGTTGATTCAAAGACTGCTTCTAGCTTGCAGTCATCTGCAAATTTAGTTAGCTAATTGCCCTTTGGCATTGGCTTTTACTTCAGAAAAGTAGATGCCAAACAGAAGAGGTCCTTGATTAAACAAACTTATCTTGAGTAGGTATGTTAAGATTAAAACGTATCAGATCTTATACACTTTCTTGGATGACTCAGAGCTTCAGGATTACCCTAATTATAATCTACCTTAAGCAGGTCTTAAATGGAAGATATTTTCTACTGAACTAGCTTTTGGACTTCCATCTCATCATCATTCAGAGACAATGAAGCAGGACTCTGGGAATTTGAACTGTACATCACATTAGAAACATCTGCGGTGAATAGGACTTGCTGATTTTCTTGCTTGCTTGTAGAAAATTTTCTTGTTACTTTGATAATCTGGACCTTGTCCAAAATGAGATCTTGACTCTTCTGTGTGATCCATTACAATCCATGCAATAACTGGTATTAAAAAAATTACCACTAAACTGCACATTTTATTCAAAGTCAGACTTACCTTCCTCTTTCTCCAAAATAGGTAGAGTCTTCTGTGCTTTATCAGAATAGAATTTTTGTCCATTCTGCCATTTTTTACTACTTTTACTATCAAGAGAAAATATGGAATATGACATAGGTGCTTTAGAATCCGAGCTTGTACCCATCAACAAGGAGCTAATGAGAAATGGATGATTGCAATGGTATGTTTCTTTACTTCAGAACTGATAAATAACAGTAAGACTTGCCAGGAGCATTATACTTTTAAATAAGCTTTTTTACTTTTTGAATGGTATTTTCTACTTGCAGATTTCAAAGGACCGAATAATATGCAATAATTTGCATTATTTCACAAAACTGTATATTCATTTGCAAATTTAGAACTACTGTATGAGATTACTCTATCAGGAATAGCTTGTCTCAAAAAAGATATACTTTTTTGCACTGTAACAACATCATGGCTTGTAGTTTCACATAACCACGTAACTTCATGACATTTAGAACAGGTTTCTACATATGCAAGGTGGTTTACCTGTTTACAGTGACAGACTTCATTTACCATTGTCATCTGTGAAAGTTCTAGAGTTTCATATGGTATCATGTCTTTCTTTCTATTTCTGTTCTTGAAAATGTTTAGACATTTCAGGCCAATAAAGAATATCACAAACCTTTTGTTTGTACATAGCAATACTCATGTATTTTGTTCAATATAGATTCACGAAGATGAACAGAAGTAATGTTTCTTCTTTAAACAATATGCCTTGTATATTAATAGGCTCATCCTGATATTGGAAATAATCAAAGATATACAGATTTAAATATTCTCAGTCCATCCATTATCACTTCAGCCAATAGTTATAATTCAGAGCTTGGTTTGTCTTCACTTTAAATTCTATAGGCTTCTTCATAAAGACAAGTTTCAGAAAAGAATTAAAAAATGCTCAGATCTTTCTCCATCAAATCTTCCATTCATTCGCTAGGGTGTTATACTTAGGGTGTCAGTTTTGAACGTTAATCTTTTTGGTTTGTATTGAACCTGAAAATCTCATTTCTTCAAAGATTTTAACATTATTTGGAGTCTTGCTTGATATTCTTGGAGATTTCTTGAATGTCCTTTAAGGTGGTTTATGATCCAAATCCGCAGTTTTCTTGCAAATAAAGTCATGGAATGTCCTACAGCCAAAAAGGATGGGTAATATTTCCCTTTCAGCCTGAGTATAGTGTTTTTGAGTATCGGACAAAGTTCTTGATCCATAAGCTATTGACCTTCTACCTTGCAGAATAATCGCATATAGCCTTCCTGACTTGCATCTTACTTATAGAGAAATAGGTTATGTCATTCCATGGAATTTTAATTCAAAAGTATCTGAAACCAGCTTTTTAATAATGTCAAAGCTCTTTCCTTTCTTCAGTCACTAAACCAAGCAATATTATGCTTTAGTAACTTCTGAGAGAGTAACATTGTATGTGATAGTGTCAGTGACGTAATATGTAGCACACATACCTTTTGTAAAGGTTGTAAGTTTAATTCCCACACCAGGTCGATTGAGTGCTGACACATCAGTGCAATTCAAGTGTGGTTCTGTACTCCTGAGTGTGTCATCTTTTGGATGAGGCATTAAACAAAGGGCCCATCTGCTTGGTGGTAAGTCACATGAATGTAAAAGATCCTATAGGGCCTATAGAAATCAGAAGGGGAAGATTCCTAATGCCCTTGTCAAATTTCCCGTAGTAGTTTAAATACCATCTTGGGTCACCCCCCCCCCCCTGAAAATTGGCTACTAGTCTAGTATGACTAACTCACTCAAAAAAGGGAAATAAATAAAGTAACAAGTAAATGAACTTGGAAACATTGTACCATATCAAGGAACTGAAAAAGATGTATATTATCTTAAGCCTTTTGTGATTAAGATGTATCTTGTGTTAATACTTTTACGAATAAGATGCATGTTGTCTTAAGCCTTTTGCAAGATTGCATTTGTCTTGTCTTTATGTGTAGCTAGTTTGAGATTGTCACTAGCCTGTATCCTTGAGTATGGTGACACAAATTTGACACTTCTGTCTAAGTATTTTCTACTGGAGTTTGTTTAATATTTTATCCAAATGCAAATAAACCCCATACTTAAGCAAACTTCTGAACCAGAATATTTTCCAATTATGCAGACACCTTCTATACCTTCAGTCATCTACTTTCTTTGCCAGCATTCTAAGAAATACTTATGAGATTGCTGAAGGTTGTATTAGAAATCTGTATCTGCATAAGCTATATTAAAGGTAAAGAACTTTAGTCTAGAAAGAACTACCTCAATCTGGAAGTATGCCAAGTTTGCATCAAGAACAGAAAGGAATTTAGATTTATACATAAATAGAAGCTTCTTCAGCCTGTTGGAACACAGTGCATCTTTTTGATTTGTGTGCAAGTCTGGAAGATCAATACATATTGTTACCATGTCTTGTTTCACAGTTAATACTATGCTGTTCATCTATTTGCATGGATCTTTTTGATTAACTTGAACTTTCAGTTCATACTTCTCAGTTCATGCTCAGTTCTATAAGCAACTGGAACTCATCCAAAGCATGCACAACTGGCATAACATTGTTTGAAATGTTAATGCAATATCTTCTTTGTAGGTAACCCAAATCAGTAAAAATATTAGAAAACTTGCTGAATGTATGGCTAGTTGAGAATTAGATTTCTCATATATCAGAGGTATACATCTACTGTTATGCATACTTCTCAAAGACTTGACTTGGCATGTGCTAGTTATGTCTTTACTCTCACAGACAGATGATTTTGCTGAGCTAAACAGACATGTTTATTATTTACTGTAGTGCCATGGATATCAAATTTAATGCACAAGTCCTCAACACAGCATTTAGTATTGACAGCATTAGACAGTAAAGCATTCTGCACCTCACAGTACACATTCTTTTAATCATAATAAATGTATGATAAGCAGTACAAACTAACATATTGAAAATGGTTATTATATAAATTAGTGAGTTGCTGAAGACAAAAAAAAAATGAAACATTTATTTATTCATTTGCAGTTTGTTAACCGGGAACTCCACTGGGCCATAATGAGCCCATTTTCATTGGAGGTCTGGGGAGAAAAGCTCCACAGTAAAATAGAAATAGCACAGTACAAAGACAGTAGAATAGTAACATACAATAATCCAATTGACAGTATTAAGTATTAACACATTGTAAGGTAGTGTCATACCTGGCAAATTACTAAAGATTTATAGATATGCATGCACCTATCTTATATACACCTAATTACACACACACACACACACACACACACACACATGCAAATATATAATTAATAGGCTAGTAAAGGATAGAGTTAAAAGGTTTAATAGGGAGGTTGGTATAGGAATATGAGCAAGGACAGTTCCAGTTAGTGGAGAGGTGTGAGTGAAGAGAGGATTTAAAATTGATGGGGTTAAGAGTTGATCTGAGAGATAATGAGAGAGCATTCCATTTTTTGTCAAGGGAGAAAGAGAAGATAAGTTGTCCGGGACATCATTTAGGCTTGTGAACTTGGAGTAAATTTGTGTTCTTTGATCTAAACGGCCTGTTAGGGAGGCAGGAGGTGAAGATGGAATTAAGGGATGGACAATCAGAGGGTTTGAAGAGTTTGTGAGCAGTTGTAAGCTGTAAGTAGTTGAGGTAATTTGGTAGTCCCTGCCAATTTAGAGTTCAAAGTGCCTTCCAATGGTGGGAGGAGTATATGGAATTTGTTGCAAATTTGGATATTTTGTTATAGCAGGCTTCCATCTTGTCTTTTAGGGAGGCTTGGAGGCTAATAGGTGTGGCAAAGCCATGCATGAGAGATGGGAGAATGTATGTGGGTGCTAGGGTTTTTCTTGTGGAGGGAGTTAGGTATTGATCATGTCTGTAAAGCAATCCTAATTTTAGATTTTTTTTTTGATATTTTGTTGTATGTAGCTATCAAGTTTTAGTTGTTCATCAATGACTACTCCAAGAAGTTTAGAGTGTGGGACAATTTGTGTCATGGATTTAGTGTGGCTGTAGATTTTGAAAGCATCTTTGTGGATTATTGTGGACTTGGAGTGAAAATCATGACTTTAGTTTTGTTTGGATTCAGAGCTAAGTGGTTATTGAATATCCAGGATTCTGTTGTGAAGAAAGCAGTTTTTGTTTTAAGTTGTAGTTTAGAAATAGAGTTGGCTGAGCAGACTATTGTTAAATCATCTGCATAGTGAATTACATCAGCATGGGAGATATAAGTGTGGAAGTTATTGATAAAAATATTGAATAGTAGGTGGCCAAGTATGGAGCCTTGAGAAACTCCAGCAGGGTTACTCAGGTAGGTTGAGTTGGAGATTTGCCATTTCATGGGCTGTTGCCTATATGAAAGATAGCTTGCAAACCAGTTCATAGTGGAGAGGGAGAGATGGAAGTGATTAAGATGCGATAGTAGTAATGGGTGGGAGACAGTATCAAAAGCTTTTGAGAGGTCTAGGAGTATGGTTGCAACAGTTTTCCCAGAGTCACAGGCTCTGTTAATGGTGTCAAGGAATGATATAAGGGCAGTAGTAGTACTGTGACTGGGTTGAAAGCCATGCTGTGATGGGGATAAGAGGTGGTTTTGGATTATGTGGAGCATGACTGTATTTGAATGCATTTTTCAAGTATCTTGGAGATTGGTGATAGAATGGCAATGGGCCAGATGTTTGATATATCATTGTTTTTGTCACCTTTGTGGAAAAGGAGAATGTAAGCTTTTTTCCACAGTTTGGGTACATAAGATTCTGCAATTGATCTGTTGATTAGGATACAAATGGGGTAAGCTATGGCTTCAGCAGTTGCCTTTAGGACGGAGGCTGGTAAGTTATCTGGGGCATTTGAGCAGGGTTTGAGCTTTGACTAGTCTTTTTATACCTGCGGTAGAGACTGGTTGGAGCGTAAGATTGGGGGTGGGGGAATTAGGTTAGGGAGGTGTGTGTAGTCAAGTATGGGGGGGGAGTTGAGGTGAGGGGTGTTATCTATGCTTCTAGTGTTTAGAAAATTGGCAGTAAGTTCAGCTATGAAGTTTATGAAGAATGAGTTTAAAAGAAGTGCAGTTTCTGGGGTGTCTTGGGCTGAGGGCAGGGACTTTTTTGGTGCCTGGATTAAGGAGTGAGGAGATGGCATTCCAGAATTTTGTTGGATTCTGACTGTGGCTGGATTGCAGCTTAATGTAGTATGTTTTTTTTAAATCTTTTTGGACTAGTTTGTTTACTTGGTTACAAAGTTGTTTGAAGAGCAAAAGGGACTCTTGGTCTTTGTTTTTTCTGTACTGCTTTAGGGTTTTGTCTCTGTGATGCATGAGATTTTTAGTGGGTCTGATCAGCCAAGTTGCAGGATTTGTTTTTATCCTTATTTTGCATATTGGTGCTTGGTAGTTTAGTGCATCTATGAAGGAATTATTGAAATAGTCAAAGACATTATCTAATGGGAGTGTTTTTGCTATGTTCCAGTTTATACTTTTAAGGGTATCTGAGAAGAGACTAAGGTTGATGTTTTTTAGGTTGCTTGTTTCCTTGTAGTGATGGTGGTGTTGTAGAGTACATGGAGACTGGCAGATGTAGGCAGGGAGGTGGTCAATTAAGGAATCTGGGAGAGAATCTGGGAGGGTGCCAGCTTCAGAAATGTTGTTGGGGTGTGAGACAAGTATCCAGTCCAGCATGGATCTGGAGCAGTAGTCATTGAATGGTCTGGTTAGAGATTTGATGAGATGGGTGAAGTTAAATAGATTTATATTGTAGGTAGAGGGGTTTGAAGTTAAATTTGTCCAATTGATGTTAATGTCTCCTAGGATGATAGTTTGAAGTGTTATGTTGAACGAGATCCAAGAGAGGATGTCTTCGAGTATGGCACAGTTTTTATCTGGTGGGATGTAGAGGGCAATGATGCAGAGATTTTTATGACTGTTTATTTTTAATAAGGCAATGGTTTGTTCAGCATTGGCAAAGTGGGTAAACTCATTAGAATAAGGTATTATAGTGAGGTGGTTGGAAAACATTATTGCAACACTGCCTTCACTTCTATTGAGCTTGTCTGACCTTATTATTTGATAGCCTGGGGGCAGGACTGCAGTGTGTATGATGTATGGTTTCAGCAAAGTCTCAGTTAGTGATATGATATCAGATTGATTATATGAAAGCTATGCATGGAAATTGGAGATTTTGTTATGGAGGCTTTGGGTATTTAGTGTTACTAGGTAAAGAGATTTGTGGAGATTGGGTTGATGTGAAGATGTTGGATTATTGTGTGAGGTGTGGTTGGGGCCAGGGTTGGGGTGAATGTCACCTGCTAAGGGCAAAGTAGAGAGATAAAGTATGTAGTTAGGGTGTTTTTACTTAGTAGATTTTCCTGAATTTGTGAAGATAGTGGAGTTATAAGTAGAGCTGGGGCAGGTAATGAAGGTTTTGGGTGTATGGGGAAAGTATTTTATTCTGAATTGGTTGAGAGTATTAGTTTGTAGAAGGTGGGGAGATATGTTTGAAAAGCTGGTGAGGTTGCTGATAGATATAGAGGTCGGGTGGAGGAGAGGAGGGAAGGGAAAGGAAGAGGAGGGAAGGGAAAGGAAGTGAAGGTAGTTAGGAGAAGTAATGAACAGAGTAGTAGTATGAGAATGGTGTTGGTGGTAAGGAGTATTGTATATGGATGCATGTTAGTGTTGTGAGAGAATTGCAGAAGTTTAAGTGGTTGTAAAGGTATGGTGAATTTATAATATGGTTTGGATAAAGCTGATAGGGAAGGCAGTGGGATTTAATGAGTACGAGTGACTGAGTATACTGAAGGTAATATGAGACTGTTAGTAACAGGAGAGGTGCTGTTTATAATAAGGGGGTGGGGGTGGAGGTTATCTGATAGGGAGTTGAGGAAGGCAGCTGGGAGGTGAGAGAAGGATTTGATAGGTGTAAAGATGTCAGGGTGTGGTTTAAATACAAATGTAAATGTAAAGGTGCTGAGGGTGGGTGGGAATTAGGGGTAAGGTAGGGGAGTGGAGTGAGCCTGAAGGGCAAAGGGAGCAGGAAAAACCAAGTCCTAAGGTTCTCTAGCAAGTAAAAAAAAAAAACAATCAGTAAGGCACAGTTTCTTACACTGCTCTAAGTTAGACTGCTGTGCAGCAAAGTATTAGCTGGCTGATAGTGCAGTGTAAGTAATTGAAAATAAAATAGCAAGTATTGTAAGTTACAGCTTTGGAAAACATTTACTTGCTATCCTTATTGGGAAGTTAAATGGCACACAGGAAAACAAAAAAAGTTATGGCTTGCCTGTGTCAAGAAGGTGTTGAGTTGGCTGTCTCAAGACTGAGAGTAGTGGGGCATTTTATTATTACAAAGAGTTTGGTGGTTGGAGAGAGGAGGTTGGAGCTAGTCACATCCCAGTGATGTGAGGAGCAGAAATTAAAACTTGCTAGGATTCAGAAACAGTAATCCCTAGAAAGACAGCAACTATACATAAAGGCACACATACATTATAGAACTAGATAGACAACTGTGGTAACTAGACAGTGTCCTTTTAGTTGGGCTGCTTCAGGATGACTGGGAGAAGCAGCTGAATGCTAGATTTATGAACGCCATTAAAATAACACTGAAATGAATATTGCAGGTAACTGGAGAGTGTCCTTTTAGTAGGGCTATTTCCGAATGACAGAGAGAAGCTGTTGAAGGCTAGATGGATGGATGCCGTTCTGAAACAAAAAAGAGCAAGGGTACAGTTAGTTTATTCAGACAGAAAATGAGAGGTTACAGTGAATCAATAGTGTAATAAAACAGGGGAGTAGTCCAGCTAGGAGGTTTAAACAGTATAAGGTAGTGTAGAGGAAGTTCCAGTGTGGAAAAGAAATACATCTAAAATAAGACGTAAAGAAGGGGATTGAAAAAGGAATAGGATGAGAAAGAAGATGACGGAAGAGGTCAAAGAATAAGTAAAGGTACGTAAAAGGGATAGAAATAGAAGCAAGATGTGGATAAAGGTAAGAAAAGAGGTAGAAAGGCAGATGTTTAAAACTGCAACAGAAAGAAGAGGCAGATGTTTAAAAGTGCAACAGAAAGAAGAGCAAGAAGCAAAACGTTGACAAGAATGTAGCTAGAACAAGAGTAAGTTCTAGTTAAGAGAGTAGACCAACAGGCAGAGAACAAAGAATAGAAAGCAGAATCCTGTTCATAAATACACTGAAATTAAAGCCAATGCACAAAAAAATCATATTGCAGTAACAATAATAAGCAGTGCACAGTAGGTTCTGAAGAAACTACTCTCGAGACACACATAACTGTATCACATCATTAGGTTACATATGCAGGTCAGCATGTCATTCAGTCACTAAACTTTCCACATGGAATGCCAGCAAAGAGGGTAATAGCAAAGTGAGCACACCACAGACTGTAATCAAGGCACCATTTCTGTACAATGAAGCTTAGCGAGGCTACAATATTTAGCATTAGAGAGCCATTACAACAGCACATAAAAAAGTTCTAGATAGCTGCTTAATATATATTCTACATTACAGCAGTATTAGGCCTAAACCAACTCCTCGCATGATTACCTGTCCGGGAAAACTAATGGTTGACAAACAGTGCAGCAAGACACAGATAATATTCAAAGAGTAATCTCATATGATACCTGTAAATGCAACAAAGTGTTCAGTCAGAAAAGCCAAATACGAATACCTAGTATAGAAAAAATGTAAGGGGTTACATCCCATGCATCACCGGATGTCTCACAGAGTGGCTGTATTTCTGATAAAGGGAAGAGAAAATGGCAATGCGCTCTACAGTGTGTTCTTCAATGTCACAAAGGATCATGGGAGGAGGGCCAGCTAAAATATAATCCTGAGGAAATAGACTTGTGCATGTATTCTATCATGATAAGCAAGTCATCAGGTACAGGATAAGAATCAGTTGCTGAGCCAAGTCCTAAGGTTCTGCAGCAAGTAGAGAAAAGCAATCAGTTATCCACTGTTTCTTACACTGATATAAGTTAGACTGCTGTGCTGCAAAGTATTAGTCGGCTGATAGTGTAACATAAGTAGCTGAAAAAAAAATGGTAGCAATTATTGTAAGTTACAGCTTTGGGAAAACTTTCACTTGCTATCCTTATTGGGAAGTTAAAGGGCACACAATAAAACAAAAAAGTTATGACTTATCCGTGTCAAGATGGTGCCGAGTCGGCTGACCCAAGACTGAGAGAAATAAAAATAACCTATGCATGAAAACAATTGAGAAAATTATGTACAAATACAAAAATATATATTTTTCAGTTTGTACAGCATTTGGTATACTTATAGAAAATATTATTTCATTTTTTTTTGTCCTGGCTACATGCCAATATGCATGAATGCACTGTAGCAGCTTATATCTGGTTATACCATAATATATTACACAAAACTGGCTCTTTAAGTATGCAATACACCTTTGGTGCTGCAATTATGGTGTCCCATCACACCATGGGCAAACTCAGTGTGAGTCAGATTTGTAAGTGGTTCAGAGTAAGTCTGTTGTAAACTTTCAAAAGCCAAATTGGAAAGTACCCTATGGTTTCTTACCTTCTTCTGGTACCATAGTGAGGTTAGTGTGCTGAAAATATTTTTTTTTCCAAATTTAGAGCCATGTTATTCACAAATTTAAGACGCCCACATAACATTTTGACCGGCTCAGGATTATCCATCAAAATGCACAAGCTGTGTTATCACTTTTTATTCTAGTTGAATCTGTAATTTAAAAAAATATATATACGGAATTAGTCTTTTCTTGATACATCAGTTGTCTACATTGTGTGATAAAAGTAGTTGAAACGACTCTATTCGGCTACACTTTGTGCTACCTTTTCCACCAATTATCTGCTGTAGACTTTGAATGAATAACTATGAGTTTAACTTCTTGTAAAAAAATAAAACCCTCATTTGTTAACATTTTAACAAAATGATGTTTCAGTACTTTGTCTTTTTCATAATTAATATGACAACTACCATTGCTTAGACAGGAGCTAAGAAATCTTGGTTTACTATAAACTATTGTCTCTAATCCTGGATGTTCAATATTGAATGAAATTACCACATTCAAAAATGAATCTTATTGTCATAAACCGTATCTGTGAATCTTATAAAGATTATACTAGAACTGAATTCACTTAAATAAAAAATATATTTATCAACTGAGTAGCAGCACGGTTTAGTTTAATCAACTAAAAAACAAAGGAGCAGGAACAACAATGGGCTCAAAAAGTTAATAAAAACTTTAGTGCTTTCATTCAGAAATTGCAAAAATTTCATCAGACCAAATTAGACCTCTCAATCACCACACTTAAATGCAATTAATTAGAAAATGAGTCCTATGAAATTAGATAATAAATGAAAATACATACAAAAATAAACAAGTGACAGTGGTGCAACAGGTAGCACACACACTCTGGCTTTTGGAAGATCAGAAGGCTAATTTTATTCCCACAACAGGTGACTGGATTACTGAAACTGCAGTGCAGCATGGGAGAGAAGTGGTGTTGCACTCCTGAGAGTATCGTTGTTTGGATGAGATGTTAAACCAAGGTCTCATCTGCTTGAGCTTGTCATAGCTCAGGTGGATGTTAAAGATCCCATGGCATCTATAGAAAAGTGTAGATATTACTTTATTTTACACATATACTTATAACTTGCAAACTTCAATATACCAATTAAAAAATAAACACAAAAAAACTTATTTACATAATATACATCGCAACCACCTCCTTTCTCCTCTTCCCTCACCTCTATATATATATATATATATATATATATATATATATATATATATATATATATATATATATATATAAAATACACACACACACACACACACACACACACACACACACACATATGTATATATAAAGTATCAATCTAATTCAATGCAATACATACTAAATATAAACTACCTTACTCATTCCATGCTTTTCCCACATCCTTAATAATATTTTTTTCTTAAGCTGTCTGATAAAATCTATTTCTTATTAAACAAAATGGAATTTGTTTTGGGCAACTAAATATTCTAAATGATATAAAATATTTTTTCTCTCCATTTTTATCAACATAACTTTCTTTCATAATAATTATACAGAATTGTATTCATATTTTCTTCTGTACACATCTCCCAAAAATATTACTTTGCACTCTGCTTTTCATATTTTGTCACCCTGTCACACTAAAGTATGACTAGAAGTTTCTTCCTGTTTACAAAATAAGAATAATGTTGCTGCTTATGCTTTGCATAACATAGTTGCCTTAACCCATAATTTATTAATAGGTGATCTCCATAAAAATTCCTTATACAAAGTAATAACCTTACATCTTATGTTTCTTTCCCTGATTGCTCTAGCTGCACATTGAAAATATTCAAATTTTCCCAATTTATTGAGATAATTAAAATGAGGCATTATGTTTTAATTCCAGGCTCATCTGTTCATATGAGTTATTAATGCCAATATTCCATTTACTAATCATTTCAAAAATCTTATTTCCATACTCTCTTTTTGTTTACCTTTACCTGTTTCCTACAAAAATTCATATTTTATTCTCACAAATTCCAACACAACATTTTCTGTCTGTTCTTTGCCTTCAAAAAACAATACAAGTTTAAAGATGCCTAAAATACAATTGGGTTAATTAAACAAAATCTGCCCTCCTCTTCTACAAACAAATCAAACCTCTCTTAATAGGCATCAGTCTTGCTGTCCCTAAAACACCAAGTACTATCTGTAATACTTTTTCCTCCTTTTCCTCATGAATCATATATGTACTTGTCAAATAAACTATCTTTCTTAAAATCACTGAATTTAATAAATAAACCTTCTTAAAAGACATGCTAAATATCTTTCAGACATTTGTAATATCCTTCAAACTTTTCAACATCTGCACCTATTAAACATTCACTTGCTTTGAATTTCCAGATGTTAAACCTAATAAAGCAATTCCTTTCTTATTATCCCATGATCCATGTCAATCAAAAGGTCTGGCAACCACAGGTCAGAAAAGTTAAGGACCTTGGAGAAACTGCATTGCATGTTGATGGCGGGAGAACAACAAAGCCCAAACCAAATATCCCACTGAAAAAAAAAAAATAACCCTGCACTTATCCAACTTTTCTGCATCATCTTTATAACCTCATTCATCTCATGATGCTTGATTTTGTTTTTTTCTTTATTCTTCCCTTGATGAATACTCACAGTTTGTTTATATTTGGCATACCTGTCATCTTACTATTACAATGCTTTTCATTGCATGTTCTGCTGTTTCAGACCTTGGTCCTTGCCTTTGTACACCTCTCCCCAAAAATCTTGAATATACGCAAGTATAGTTATTTCTACCAAGCATTCTGTCAGCTGCAGTCCTTATACGTGGGTGGAATGTGATTGGTGCATATCCCCCTTTCTAAGTTTTCAGCAGAGGTTTTGCAATTTCCCTTTGCTTTCTTATTACACTGGATATGAGTTCTCCTCACTTCACAACTACATAATGTATTTCTTCTTTAGCTACTTTTTTCCTCTCTTTGCTTACCCTAAGCCTGTCCTCATCCTTCTGTACTGTGTCTCTTGACCTTATTAATGTATGTATTTAAAAATAAATAAAATAAAAATAAATAAATAATATTCGAATCCTAAGCCCAGACCTCTTTCTTCTTAGCTGTGTCTCTTTACTTTATACCAAACCCAGGCTCTGCAGAGCTTCTGTCTCAGTTTCCATCCTTACCATGAGCATCACAGCAAACCCCTCCCTTGTTTTCCTCACTATGTGACTCTGCATTAGCACCATTTAATCTGTCCTGAACTGGCACAGATAGCACACCACTTCCAATGTGCTTAATGTCTGTATATGCACCCTGAGTCTTAATATTGTGTTATTCCAGGACTATATTTCTGCAAGGCAACATTTACATTGAACATTTTTCTTTGTGGCAGGAGATCACCTTTCAAAGCCACCCCCTACCGTTGCAAAGAATAGCCTTCCCCCCTGCTCTCTTGCTTTTATATTGTCTCCCTTTTTCTTTTCATACCTTTTTGTTTTATCCCAACCATCCTTCTACTCTTAAGGCTTACAGACTGCAGTTCTGTTTTTACTCATTTAATTCCCATGTTCTTTCATTCTGTACTAGTTCACCTTTAGCAATAACAACACCTCTGAAAATACCCCCAGCTACACACAGTCATACATTTGCTCATTTGTCTTCTGCTTTTCTACTGTCATTATTTCATTGGTAAGATCATGTGTCTTTTAAAAAGTAACAGCAGATAAAGGGTGAGATTATTTTTCTTTGGAGCATAAATAAATATAGCCTGCTATTTTATGTTTTATGTTGAGGTTAGTTAATACATGGCTGGAACAAGAAGAACAGGTTGTCTTAGTAATGATGTATGTTTCTCCTAAACTACATTAACATGATATGTTCCTCTCTCCCCTTTTCTAATTGATCCTGCATCTACAGGCTTGTTGGGATGGTTGTTCTATATATTGCCATGTTGTTTACCTGTTTCAGCATACAAAGCAAACCACAGATTGTAAAAACTTCCCTTGTTGTTTTGGTGACCTGTTGAACTAAGACATCAAAAAATGATAAACCACAAGTTGTCATTCAGAAATTTGCTCCATTTAGAGACCCTTCTGGGCATTTAATGAGGTAGCTCATAGTCCTGCATTAAGCCTTGTAATGGCATAACGAAGGGCTGTCCCTAGAAATGTAACATTTCACTGACATCAAACTGGTGATATGTTCAAATGGCATACCTCTGAGTCACCTCTGGCCTTTGTATAGTGGTGTTTCATAGTGGAATATTTCATTGCTGTACAATGTATTGTTTGAGCCAGCAGTAGTTTTTTTTTTGTAGTAGTTTTTTTCCCCAGTTTCTTCACTGTTGTGTGACTGTGGAGTTGGTATATATAATTATTTAGGGATAGGGGAGCTTGCACAGAACAAAAAAATGTTTTGTGTTTTTTACCATTTTTTGGGTCACCATTGTTTGCATTTTTTCATATATAATTTGCAATGAATAGTGAGCCGAAAGACAGTGCTTCCCATTCATGTAACTAAACCTATTTAAACATGTAAATCAGTTCATGACCAAGAAATATATACTATATTAAAAAGGATTTTACATTTCAGAAGCCTGTCATAACTATAGAGAGAATCTACAGGAGCTATATCAAGGAATAACATTGACTTTTCTTGCCCTTAATGTAAGAAGGGGGGCTGGTTTTCCATTTTTGCCATGTGCAAACATAGCCAGGGGACCAGCCTAGAGATGTCATTATGACCACTACAGTGACTACACACAAATGGATTGTGCTGAGTCACTGGATCAAAACAGTTTCTTGGGGAATGTTTTCTCGACACTTGAAAAGTTGGGCATTCTTCTGTGAAATCTTGCATGGTCGATGCTTCTGTGTGATAATAGAAATAGAGAAAGGTGAGTTTTACCTTTTTCTCTGTTTCTGCAACTCTAGTGATAGTATAGTCAGAGTTGAGGGATGCAAGGGCACAGCTGTCTTGTTTGCAGGTACAGGACACACAGCTTGTCTTCAAAAATTGTGTTTCTTAATTTTCTTCAATGCTGTGAGTTATTAAATAGTATGTTTGTATTCTGGCTGTATTTAAATGTTTTATTTGCACTGACAAGCTGTTTATGTTTGCATGTTTTTGACTCACTTTGGGGTCCTGTTTGTAGCATTTAGTCACAACAATACATTTGTAGCTAAGCATTATCTTCATAGGACTTAGCCTATAATATGATAATGTTATAACTGAATACAGATATAAATCTGTCATGATCTATGAAACAGCTGTGTTAATGTCCTATCAGTAACAGGCATGATATGAATTTTTGTTATATTTTTAAGTATGTGTGTCAGCATTTATTGATTTAATCATCATTTATGCTAAACAGCTATTTAAAGATACTCTAAAGTGTGGGACTGTAATAAAATTAAGCACATATGTTTAGTCTTCTAAGTGTAATGGTCAAGTGGTATCTGGTAAATAATTATCAATGGCAGTTATTGTAACAGATGTAACAGCCCATCTTGGAGACATTTGTTGTCAGACCACATCTCTTCTTTCAGTTGGATGCAAAGTTATTTTTCCTCAGTTTACTGGCATCTTCCAATATGATTTCTCTCTTCCTTCAGACATTTTCTGTCAAGGAGGTACCTTTTTATGTTGATAATGCATCAGCAATGTGCCTTGAAGAAGAAATGCATTCTCATAAAAACAAAAATCAGGACATTTTGACACAGATTGCCTAGCAGTTTCCTGTGGATGTAACTTTGATGTACACAGCAACATTTTGTTTGTTGTCTTCTGTGTACTGCCATATTAATAGTAATAGTAAAGTTTTGTGTCGCAGCCAGTTGCCAACCTTTGAACAATTTTATCCTTTAAGCTACGTTCAGGATACTTTCCATATTTGTGCTTAATATGTTACAGTCAAAAGACAACATTTACATTTTTCTTACTAAAGCTACAATCTGATAATCTGGCTAATGATACTTCCTGTCATTTCCTCTCATCTTAATTTCCATCATAAGACTCTGAAGCACCGCTGAAGCCTATATAAATGTTACTCCCTCTCATTACTCCCACAGCAAAGGTAATATTATACACGATGCATTTAAGTAACACGGCATACTTTCTGTAATCCTCCATATATAACTTTCTGAATCCTTTTTTTCTTAAATACCACAGAACAGATTTCAGGTCTGGGCTCATCTGAAGGCTTACACTCTATGTCATTTGGCGAAAAAAACAATACCAGAATTCCGTATGTTGCCATTTTGCAGATCTTGTTAAGTCTGACTTGGACCTCAGCAGACAGTTTTATAAACATTATCAGTGATATAATAAAATTGAATGGAATGTTTAGTTTTATTATATATGTGCTAATTGATCCTCTCGCTGTTAATGCTTAAAGTTTATTTCAAATGTAAATTCACTGTAATTAACCTAATATGTTAAAATGATCATTGCCTGACATTGCAATGTTGGATTAAAACAACAACCAAATTATTTACATCTATTTTCCTGAGTTTAAATCCACAGATTTTAGCTGCATATTGAACAGTTCCAAAAACTGCTACTGAATCAGATCACTGTGCCCAGTGTATCTCTAAAAAGGAGAACATCTTTGTATTACTTATTAGTTTTATGTTTATAATTATTTATCTATTTGCAGTAGAGAGTTGATTATCCAAACTAATTGGGACCTAGGGAAGTTCAGTTAATCAAACATATAATTGAACCGGATAAAAAAAAAAATCTAAAATCTTTTGTTTTCTGCATGCAGGGAATGCACTTTTCAACCATTCAGTGATTCTAGTGTACAATAAAAAATATTTTTTACACTCGAGTGGCTACAAGCTAAAAAATACACACAAGCAAATACATTTAACATTTATTCAGACTTTATGATTTTTTTCCTACCTGAAAACTTTGGAAGGCTGTGTTTGGATAATTGACATTTCGGATAACTGACGTTCGGATAATACAACTCTTTATTGTATTGCTTATTAAAATATGTTTATTTATATAGTCTGACTAGGTGCAACACCCCTTTTCAATGGAGGCCCAAGGAGAAAAATTCCAGATAAGATATCAATTAATGGTAGTCTTAACTATTAACCCAGAAGAGGAAGTAAATAATGTATCTTACTCATTAACAGTTAAGGAGGATATTGCAGTGCAGAAATGCCTTATTTGCACTGTACATTTTGCAAACATGGGTAATGGTCTTGAATTTTCAAATAGAGCAAAGAGACTAAGATGTGTGTGATCAATCAACAGCAAATAAGTAGATCTACTACAGCGCAGGGTACATAATTAACATTGGCTTCTAAGTTTAGACATATACATTGCACTCATAGATGAGTGGCTTGCTAATGTAGGTGGATTAAGAGAGAGATTTTACAAGTAGTTTGCAAGTTACAGAAGAAAGGTGCTAAGCAGATGGTGGACTACTGAGTTTTAAGCCTGAAGAGTAGATTCTAAACTACAGTGGTGAGCTGAAAGGAAGAAACGTATAATGAAAAAAGCTTTGAAGTGTTTGGGGAGAAGGTTAACTGAAAGGGTGTTGGAGAAGTGAATAGAAAAGTTGATATAGAGCAGGTAGCATGAAGAGGATAGATAGAGGGCATTAATAAGAAATATTTTGTGTGGGTGGATATTTATGATATTTTTATGATGAAGTTTAGGGAGCTGAGGCATTATGGCATTTGGATGATGGGGTTTAAGGAGCTGAGGCATTATGGCAATTGGAGGATACAGCTTAAAGGAGATGAGACATTATGGCATTTAGAGGATGAGGTTTAAGTAGCTGAGACATTACGACTTTTTGGCGGATGAGGTCTAAGGAGGTGGGCTGTAGTGCTAGTGAAATGTTAGATGTTAAGAAGTTGTTTTAAAGGTGAAGAAGTAATAGGTTTGTTTTAAGGTAAGTGGGATCTTCTTCCAGATTTTGGATACATAAGAGTAGAGGGAGTCACCTGCAGGGTTATTCAGTTTTGTAACCTGTAATAGGTATTATGTGTAGCAAAAGGTTCTGTTGGAAGAGCAGTGATGCACTGTGTTGAGATGGCTAGGACATTTTCTGATATGTATAGTTCCTTATGTGTAGTAACTAACTGAACAACAGGGTATATTGCAATTGAATCCTTTGAATTTGTTTTAGTACTAAGCAGTGGTGCATTCTTGAATTGAGTATTAGCATCAAATTTTCCTGCTTTATTGTAACATTATTTAAGTAAGTAGACTTGGGAAGCATGGGAATTTGCTAAAGTAGGAGAACTGCATAGAAAAGTGTTGAGTTGCTAAGTTGTGGTAAGGATTTTCTTATTGTCATATTTATATAGTGGTCTGTCACATAACTGACAGAGGATCTGCCTAAGTGTGGAGGACTCTTATGAAAATATATCAGAAGAATAGTTAATTGCATATGCAATTATACCTTATAGTCATTCATGCTTTACCTGTTAGTAAATTCATATGTTTATGCACCGAAGTTACTAGAACACTTAAATATAAGATTAGATATCAGCTCCTGTATCATTACAGATAATTAACAAGTCTTGTGACACAGTACCTCATAAAAGCTGCTTAATAATGCAGTAGATGTTAATCCTGATGCAGCTCAGTGTTTATCACACAGTAAAATGTTGACAGTTACCCTTTAAATAAGTGCAGTCCATGTCTGAAAACCTGATGGTATTTAAGATAATGCATGAATGAGGTGGTTTGCTCACTGGTATTTAAGATAAACTTGATGAAATACAGCATTTAATTATTACTGTCGTGATGACATTTACCAAGGAATGTACCATATAGAAACATCTGCTATACAAATCTATATTATATAAAATGAACAACATAGCAGACAAAGACAATTTTGAATAAGTCAGTACTGAATCATATCACAATTATTGACACTAAATGCAAGTTGATGGAGAAACGTTTAGCTATTTTATAAATTAATGCAATTTATTTAATCAAAGGTTGTGGATACTATTAAACATCACTGTGACTTTTTGAGGCTAGATGAATTTTTAGGAGCAGACTATTTACTTTTCGTACTGTTTCCTAGAGAAAAGGGAGAAGTATTGATGATTCGCTTGCATATATGACCAGTAGAAAACTTCTTCATTATCGACAATCAGGTGAACATCCGCTGCAGTTCAGGCAGTGTTTGTTGTCATATGGTTAGTTCAGTTATGACCATTAATGTGGTCAAGTTTGAAATTAGAGGTAACTTTTCATGTACAACTGAATATGTTACACTAAAGTTGGACTTACTAGAACATGTTGTCGATATTAGAACAAGACATTCGAAAGCCATATTGCTTCCCATTTTCTCTCTTGACATTTTGGTAATTATAATGGTTGCCACTATTCTGGAATCTCTAGATTCCAGAATAGGAGGTGATTAAAACAGGAAAGAGCTCTCAATTTCTCTGTGTGATCATGCTGCTGGTTTATGTACATTATACACTCTACATTGTTGTTGAAATTGCCTCTATATTTTTTCATTGATTTTAATGCATTAATTTGGTCAAACCTTGTGGAATAAGTAGTGGCCTGAGTCACAACATGCTTAAAATAAAACTAGGGATTGTTATTGGTCAGACACTTGTCTGTATGCTCTGTTCAGATTGTGTTGTTCACTTATTTCAACAAATTTGAATGTGTTAAATGCATTTTTGAGGGATATATGGTTCTATTAGCTAGCTCTGTATTGTTTGATTAGCTAGCACTGCCTATAATTTAATATCTACTGAATTTAAATGTACAGATTTCAAGCACTGTTTCTAAATATATGCTACTGAGTTTAAAAATGCTAGTCCTGCATCTGTCTGCTTTACCTGTTTTCCTCCTGAATTACTTTCTACTATGTCACCTGTTTCTGACTGAACCAACGGATTGCAATATATTTAGTGCAGTCGTACTATTTGTCAGTTTGTCTATTACTTTGACTATATTCCCCCTCCTCTTCCTTGCTTTTTGACCTTTTCCTAGCCAGTATTTATTCTCTAGTTCCACCTTCTATACACTATCCTATCCCCTCCTTTCTCTCTGCCCTGTTCCTTTCTGTGAATTTATATAACCACTCTTAGCATTGCTCTCTCTCATAATAGTGCATAAGCAGTATTTTAGGTTTTGTATTTATCCTTTCTTTTCCCTGCTAACTAATAGTGTATTGTCTTCTTTTTTAGCCACAGTTGGAACAAGTCCAGGTCTATCCCCAATCCTCTAGTCTGAATTTGCTGTCTGCCTTGACGGCAGTCTACTGAATCCTTGGAATCCTAACTCTGACTCGCAAAATAGCATAGAACAGGACTGAATCTCCCATTTATCAATGTATGTGTAGCCGCTGTTTTGCATAGTCTTTGAGATCCTAGCTTCAGTACTAATTTAGCTTGTACTTTCTTACTAAGCTAAATAAGCAGTCACCTTCTGTATTTGTACATAGTCTGTGTCCTGGTCTCTTTAAAGGCTTACACACTCGCCAAGGGTTTACGAGAGTGTTTGTCTCCCACCCCATTTCCATTCCTTTTTATCTACTAATTTTCTTCTCTAGCTCTAGTTTTGTTTTTTCACTCTTCCCACTAGGTGGTACTGTAATACAAGGAGAGCAACTCACCACTTACTCCTCCTCAGTTGTTTGCCTGAAATTTTTTGAATCAACTGCATCATTTACACTTTTGGTCTAACATCTCACTACCTATAAGTGCCTGCTCTGACAACTAGTTTTAAGGCCTGGTTGCCTGAGCTCCTTGGTTCTTCTCTCCCTATCCCACCTTCAGTGAATCCCAAGCTTGAGTTGGACATACCTTCCTGCATAAAACTTTGATTGGTTTCTTGATCATCCACTTTAACTGGGCCAGCCTGCTCCATTTGCCCTCGCTGACCTCAAGCTCACTCCACTCCCCTACCTGCCCCCATTCCCACCGACCCCTGACATCATTTCCTTTAATTTCTCCCTTTATTAATCACTCCTCCACTAGCCCATCCCTCCAATTCCACAGCTCCCATCTGATTTCTCCCCATCTATACCCTCCTCCTTTCCCTAATTACTACCTGTAACACTAATTACAAAACCTCACCTTCTAGCAAACTACCTATTTCCACTTTAACCCTTTCTACCTAACCTTTATATGTTTAACTTTATCACTCTTGCTAATAGCTTAATTATATCTACTAGACAACTAAACCACACCATGACTTATTTTACCTTCCTCCTAACACTAACTACTATTATCCTAACCATCTCATACATACTCTCTTCTTATAGCTTCCCCTGAAACCCAACTATCAGTCACCAACCTGTACCTGTCCCCCAGTTTTCCCACAACTACCACATTCCTTCATAACAATTTCTCCATTCTCTATCTCTCAAGTATGCTCCCTCCCCAAACAATGACTATTTCTTTAAAGCTTAACATCCCCAATGTAAAAACTAAATATTATCTACTCGACTTTCATACTTCACTTCATATTCCCAACCTCTTTACCCTTCTCCTAGCAGGTGATATCCACCCCAACCCAGAACCTGCCCCCCCCAGTGATACTATCACCTCACAGTCTACCCCTCCCCATATTAATATCCCCCCTAAACACATCTCCCTTTATTCTATTAACTTGAGAAGAATAATGAACAAAACCACTGAATTCCATTTTGGATATCCAAACACTCCCCAGATATTATAAGCCTCTGTGAAACATGGCTGAAGCCCCATATTCCTGACAAAGACATCCTCCCTCCTGGTTATAATACCTTAAGACTGGATAGAACCTCCAAAAAAGGAGGTGATGTTGCCATTATGTTCTCTAATCATCTTGCACTCGCCCTTCTAAATATCTCCTCCCCTCCTACTTCTCCTGCAGAACTTCTTATAGCAAACTGTAAATTAAATACTCACTCTTCATTTAACATGCCTGCAATCTATATACCACCAGGCAACACCATCTCAGTACTAGAATGCATCCTTTCCTCACTCTCCAAAGACCTCCCCAATGCAACTATACTTTTAAGAGAGGTTAACATTAACTGGTTAACCTTCTGCTCTGAATCTCCCTCCTCCTCCATTAATCTACATGGTTTTACCTAACTAATATCCACACCTACTTGTACTACAAAATCTTCTAATCATTTCTCCATCCATGATAGGATTCTTGTATCTCACCCCCAGATATATCACTTCCCAGAAACTCTTACTGATGCGCTCACTGATCGTTGCCCAATTTTAGTCCTCCGTTTTACTCCTCATACGTGTAGACCACATATGATCAAAGCATGTTGCAGATTAACAAACCTTGACTCCAACAATTTACATAGCCATCTCTCAGTTCAACTTGTCATTCCTCAGACTGTTACCTCTTGATGAAGCTGTATTGGAATTTGACAAAATATTCCTTAACATACTTAATTCCGTAGCTCCTATTTGTAACGTTAGAATAAAAGCAATTATAACCCCCTCTAATGGCTCAGAGAGATAAAACCTGGAAGCTCTGGACTAAAACCAATCTCTCTTCTCACCTCCATACTATATAGACATCTTGGCAACCTTGCTAAGTAAAAATAACCACAGCAACCTTGCTAAGTAAGCCATCGCCACTGATAAGAGAAACTACTACACAAACCCTCCTGAGTTGCATCTAAATAATCCAAGGAAGATCTGGCATACTGCCAACCAAATCCTTCATCCAAGCAACCCCTCTTCACCCCAAGCAAACCCTAACATACACCTCTTCAAACCAGCACTAACTTTAACTCTTATTTTATAGACATCATCAGTAAATTAACCAACCTTCCTAACTCTAACACCAACTCTACCTCGCCTACCAACCATCTTAAACCCTCCAACACTTCCTTGACCTTCTTACTACATCAAGTCCCTCCTTCTTAAACTGCTCTCCCTCTACAGATGGTCTCCTTCCACTCTTTCTCCAGAAAGCAGCTAACTGTCTTACTCTTCCTATATCTGTTCTCATTAACCAGTCCATTACTGAAGCTAAAGACCCTACTATTTGGGAAAAAATTCTATATCCTACCCATACATAAAGGTGGGAACTGTACTGAACTCTACAACTTTAGCCTCATTGCAATTCTTTCACTGCTCTTTAAAATCCTGGAAATGTGTACACAAACAAATCATACAACACCTCATGCAAGAAAACTTAATTACCCCACCCAACATGGCTTCCGCCCAGGTCATAGCACCTCTACTGCCCTCATTCATTCATTAACACAATCTCACAAGCCAGAGATCAGAATAAATTAGTCTCAGCCTTTTTTCTCAACCTCTCTAAGGCTTTCAACACTGTCTGTCACCCCCTCCTTTTAAATAAACTCACTAAACTAAACCTATCTACCTCTACTATCTCCTGGTTCTCTAAATACATTATTAAACACTTCCAGTCTGTTAAATGGCTCTCTGCTATCTCCCCTGAACACCCTATCTGTCTCTGTCAATTAGAGCCACTGGAGATCCCCAGGGTGAATTTTCTATTTCCCATCCACTCATCAAAATTTCTCTTGAAGAGGGCCAGTGAGGCACTCTGCTTGACATGTATGGGAAGTCTGTTCCATAGCATCAGCAGTCTCTGGGTTATGAACCTGTCCCTCCAACTTGTTCTGTTGATTGTGGTAATGAGGTTAAGGTCTCTGGACCATGTAGTGCAGAAGGATTGGAATTTCTTTAGATTAAAGCTTAAGATCCTTTTTATGAGGTATTTTTGCAGCCTCTCCAGTTGTTGTACGTGTCTAGTGAGGTACATGCCAAATGGGGGATTGTACTCTATGATTGACCTAATGTGGGAAGACTAGAGGGAGACAATGACCTCTTTCTTCCTGGAAGCAAAATCCTTAGTAATGAGATGTGCCACATAGAAGGACTTTCTGACTACAGTGGCAATGTGGTGGTCAAAGGAGAGGTTGCTGTCAACCTGTGTTCCCAGATCGGTTATGATGCCTTCTGTGTTCAATGGACTATCATTGATGTGGTAAATCATGTGAACCAGGTTTTTCCCAAAGGGGATGATGACACATTTTTTGGCATTGAGCTTAAGGCCATGGTTCTGATACCAGTCATTGGTCTCAGTGAAGCCTTTCTGTAGGATGTCAACATCACTTGGGGAATTGATTATGTCTCCCAACTTGCAATTGTCTGTGAACTTTGTTAGCCACAGTCCCTTTATGTTGGGAAATATGAATGTTGATGTATAGGTGAAGCTTCAAAGATCGCATAATGCTCTTACATTTAAAGACTCCCTCTTCCATTTAAATATAAATTAATAAATAGTAATTATAAAATTATTTGAATACAAGTTCATTAATTATTTTTAACAACACACATTCTTTACTTAATAAAGATTATATTTTATATGATAGGAGGGACATGAATAGGTATTTTTCTAATAAGAAGTAGGTAAAGCTTTCAGATTGTTAGAAGCAGTTACACAAATGCTAGTTTTGGGGATTTTAAATGTCAAAATCCATATTTATAGAATAACACTTCCAACAGAGAATTTATATTAATTAATGAAAATAAAATACAGTTAATGTTATTTGATTTTAGTTTATTCTGGCTTGGTACTTTAGTATCTGTAGAGAACTGGATTGCTAAAAGTTGAATTAATGGTATGAAATGTACTTCCTCAACAAAATAAGGTTTTGTGAGACATTTTTGTCTGATACATTCTTTATTGCTTTTTTCTACAAATTTCAAGTGAATTGGCTTGTGTCGTCAAGTCATTTCTGCCATATCCACGCAACACAAATCTTCACCATTCACAGCAAAAGTGAAAGGAATGATTGTACATGAAATCCTAAATTTTTAGAAACTATTAGCAGTTTAAAAATAATCGTTGGTTAAAAGTAGTTCTGTATTAATCATTACCATACTGATTTTTTTTTGCACTGCTATCTCACTGAGTCAAAGGCTTTTGTAAGATTCCATCATTTCTTGTCTAATGGCAGCCAAAGTACTTTATGTAATTTATTATATTTTAGGGTACATGCTGCAATTATTAATGAATGTCATGAATTCAAAACTTTGATTTATGTAAAAAGCTAGCAATTCTGTAAGGGAATATATGGGTTGTAGTGAGATTCCAAAACTACAGCTGTGGAGGTTTAGCGGTAGCATTGTTGCCTCACAGCAAGAGGTTCTCCTGTTTGATTCTTGGCTAGAGTGCCTTCTGTGTGGAGTCTGCATGTCCTCCCTGCGGTCGAGTGGCCTCCGAAAGACATGCGTGAATGGGCGTGCCTTCGCTGAAGGTTGGGTGTTGGGCTGGCAACTCGGCACCATAAAAATAAACTGCCAATCATTAGCAGACCAGAGTTCCGCTGTGGCGACCCCTAACCGGGAAAAGCTGAAAAGACAAACAAACAGTGAGATTCCAAAACTAATAACATATGCTATTAAAAAAAAGTGGAAAAACATATATAAGCATGTCCTTGTAATTATATTAAATTTGGAACGCGATGTTTCTTTTATGTAAACTTGCCATGACTCTGATAGTACTTGTACTTGGATCAGACCATGATAAATTGCATAAATATTACATGCAAATATGAAATTAAATAAAATTAACAGTTCTGGAATATACAAACTGCTCAGGTTCTATGCTTAATTTATAAACAGTATAATTACTATGCACCAAAATCAGTATTACCTTATTTTTAACTTGAAGATAATAATATGACACTTACAGATAAAACAAATCTTAGTTGATGTGATAAAAATTAATGTTGTGTGATAAGTACCATATAGAGCATGAGGTAATGGCTAGTCTCTTAAATCAGTGGAATTTGGAATCAGTATGCATACATATATACATATACAGATAGGTAAATGTACACATACTCACACATACACACACATACATTCAGATGCACATTCATCTATAAAGATACTTTAATATGCATGTACACACACATACATACACTTGCATATTTGACACACACATAAGAACACAAATACATGTACAAATAGATATGCAAACTTCTATACACTGTAGCTCATTCTCAATGTAAACATACAACTACAGTTGAGATGTTTATTAATTTCAATCTTCTGTACAAGCTGGAATTAGCCCAGTTTGTGCACACTGAGGTATTGCATTTAATCAGATTTCATCTGATTTCCTTCTGAAGTAACATTCATAATATATAATCGGTGACAGTACAATACTGACACAATACAATTCCATGGTACTGAGTGCTTAAAATGACTTAAACAATGCAAATAGATTTCTTTAGTCTACAACATTGTGCATATACTGGTAATATTTCCATTGTATTCTTTAAGCAACACTCTATGGTATCTTAATGTTTTTAAGGTGATATGCAAAATCCCAGATTAATAATCTACTTTTTCAATTTCTTGCCAAATTAATATTATTGTAAAGTTGTTAAAGCAATAGGAAATTATTATATTTTTATAAAATGTTTTTTATAGTTCTGATTTGTAGAAGATCATAGATATAATTCAAAACTTGTAAAATTCATCTTTATGATAGATGGTTTACATATTGAAAAGTTATTCTAAGCACACAGTGACTTTATTTATTTTTTTTAATTGCAGACACATGCTAGACTATATCAAACATTACTATTGTTTAATGCATGCATAGGGAAATATACACTTATCTCATTATTCATAAATATAACAAAAACAAATAATCCTGAGTATAATATTTCATGTGTTGGATATATCTTATATCTGTTTAAAATATATATTATTAATTAATTAATATGTTTGCGTATTTTATATAGGAATCTAAATGCTTCACTTCCATACTTGTAGTTTAATTATTCTTAGTGAGTGATAATCCGTTTAAGTGACAGACATATACATTTAATGTTCTTACTCAAATGAAACTGATGATTTGAATATTTTATCTGTTATTATTTTAGGTCAGAACAGACTCAAATAATTATATATTTTTTTCTAGTTTAAATTTATAATAATTAATAAGTAAATACTCAAAGTTTAGAACATAATGTGCAACCTGTATTTTCTCCTATTTTATTAATGGCTGAGACCATTTGTTTAGTATTTTTCCAATAGCAATAGAGTGGTATTTGACATATACTTGTTGATTGGTAAGTGTGTTTGGGTAGAATTTCTATTCAAGCCAGGAGTATTATACCCCATGAGAGGACAAAGGGATAACAGATATTTATGTTTAAAATTTTATAACATCATTTTTCATTTAGTGGTGTCTGCTTTCACTGATAATTTGCATGTAGTTAATTATAAAGCTGTTAGGCTTATTTTTAAAAATAAGCATTTCAACACTTCTAGAAACAATGCTTTGATAATATCACACTTGGTAAATCATGAGGGTATTACTTATATTTTGTTTATATTTACAACATAACTTACTTAAATTGCATATCCATTAATGTTAATGGACTGAACAACGACTGTAAAAGGGTTAGCTTACAACTTTTTAAGGATATTTAATTCCCAGATTATTTTCTTACAAGAAACACATTTAATACAAGAGGATATAGACAGACTGAACAAAAAGTATTTTTTTCTGTTTTGACTAGTTTTCATTATAAACAAAAGAAAAGAGAGGTGGCTATATTATGGAAGATTCCTATGCTAATGTCCATAATTTTAAATACACACAATGACAAAAAGGGAATGTTTTGTTCAGTGACTCTAGAAATTAAAAGGAAATTGTATAATTGTATCAATGTATTTTGAATACATGAAATGGGGGTTCAAGATGTTAAATATCAATTAGAAGAAATCAAATTTCAAGGGGAAGTATTATTCTGGCAGGAGATTTTAACTGCATATCACATTATACAGATTCTAATACTATTAGTAAAATGAGAAAACCTGCTTCAAGAAAAGCATTAATAGAATTATTGATTTATTTAATATTAGACATATTAATCAATTTTCAGTGTCAGACTTTTCTTTGCTCATTTCTCACACAAATATGGTACACAATCTTGAATAGATAGGGTGCATGTATCAGATTATATTAATAGGTTAGATAAAGTTAAGGTAGTCGCTTGCCCATTTTCAGACCATAATGCAATAATGTTTGAAGTTTTACTGAATTTCAACAACAACAAAATCTCCATTAAAAGAGTTCCTGCTTATAAAACTAATATGAAAGAATTCAAATATTTTTTTAATAAAGAAATTCAGAACATTTTTGAAATGAATCATATAGTTAATACCTCTGAAACAGTTGTATGGGATTCTTTAAAAGTATACTTATTCTGTAAAATTATATGTTGGTATAGATTTACAAGAGAAAACTGATAAGTTAAAATTAGGTAGTCAAACAGGGAATAATAATTTATTAGAGGAGATAGATTAAAGAGCAAGTATCTTGAGATTTTACATCATAAAACCATGATTAATTTAGAAAAGATTAAAATAATTAATTATTCTACAAATCTCAAGTCCATGCATAAACTAGCTACTACAACAATAGTGATTATTAAAGCTGATCATATTAGATATTTATATCCTATTAGTAAAAAGGTTACTGAAACAGAAAACATTCTAGATGTATTCAGATCTCCTTTTAACAAAATCCGTCAATATAAACAGTGGAGACACAAGATATAATTAGAACATTTATAAAAAAATTATAAAAAATTATACTAAAATAGATTGTCGGAACAGCAAATTAAATTAATTGACTAACTTATTTCAGTGTCTAAAATCAAAACTCAAATTAATAATTTAAAACCTAACAAAGCCCCTGGAAATGATGGTATAACACCTGAACTGTATAAAATGATGTCTAAAGATAGTGTGAGTATTTTGTTGGAAGTATTGTCGATAGTTAAAGGTCTAGCAAAGGTTCCACCTTCCTGGAATTACTGTCTTACAGTTTTAAAAGCTGACAATGATTCAAGCACAATGTTCTTTATGTAGGCCAATTTCATTATTAAATATTAAATACCATTATTAAATATAGATTATAAAATATTCATGGCCATTTGCACTTGTATAATGAAACAGTTTCTTCCTATTTTGTTAAATAATGATCAGACTGGCTTTCTATTAAATAAAAATGCTTATGACAATATCAAAAGAATGTCAATAATAGATCATGCTAATTATACAAGAGAAAAGCTAACTTTAATTAGTTTAGATGTCAGTAGTGCATTTGACTCTGTTAATTGGGAAGATCTTTTGTTGGTTTTGAAAGAATGTACATTTTCAGTTTATTTTTTACAATTTATTAAACTTCTCTATGAAAATTCTTTTGCTTACATAAAATAGGTGTATATATCTGTCAGTCACTTATCTCTAAAGGAACTAAACAAGGTTTTTCTCTCTCACCTTTGTTCTTTACTGTAATTATGGAAACTTCTGCGAATTATATAAGGTGAAATATAGACATCAAAGGCATAAAAATAAATAACCTCCAAAATACAAATATTTGCTGATGATATCTTTTTGACTTTGAGCGACTGTAATTCCTCTCTTAAGGCAATATTTAATGTAATATAAATCTTCCAGAAGAAGTCAGGGCTTAACTTTAATGAATATAAAACTTAAATTTTACCACTGAATTGTAGTATTACTAAAATAGAAAAATTATTTAAATACATTGTAGAAGATAAAAAAAAATACTTTCTTAGGGATAATCTTAACAGATAATATTAAAAATATAATAACTATTAATTATAATAGTATAAATTCCATAAAATATATTCTTAAATGGATTATTTTTTTTTACCATGGAAGAGAGACTTTAGTTAATTAAAATAATTATTATTCATATATAAAATCCAATCTTTATCTCCCCCACCCCAAAATATTATAAAAGAATTTCCTTGTTCCTGAAATTTCTTTGGTTTCCTTATAAACCTAGCTTGGCTTTAAATCATCACATTAGAGATTGGGTATTGAGTGGTATTGGAGTTCCAGATTTAGAAATATATTCTTTATTATCAATTATTAAGACAATAATTTATTGGTTAAACCATAATTATAATGCTAAGTTGAAACAGTTTCAGGAAAACATTTAGTGTAAATCTAATCATTTGATAAAATCACATCATTTTAAAATACCATTTGATAATTTTCACTGGCTACAAAAAGACCATTTCTCAGAAACTAAAAATAAATCCATTAATTCTTATTATATTAACACGTTATTAGTTACCTTTAAGAATTTTATTTACAAGAATCTGGAATGTAAAGTGTGGATCTTTTTATTATTTCAAAAGCTTATGCTCAAAATAATAATGCATTCAACCTATCAACAATGGTTACATTTAAGGATAAACATTTGATACATTGGTTTCCATTATTGGATATTGGGAAATTACAAAATGTTGATTATATTAAAGACAAGTTTGATTTAAACAAACATATGTGGTTAGAAATTCAAAATTGTGGAGAATTAGTTGGGCATGAAGTTATGGGAAAGAGTAGTGGAAGCTAGGTTAAGAAGGCAGGTGATGATTAGTGATCAGCAGTATGGTTTCATGCCAGGAAAGAGCACTACAGAGAAGGTAAGAAGGAGTTGCATTGTGTCTTTGTCGATTTAGAGAAAGCATATGACAGGGTGCCTAGAGAGGAGTTGTGGTATTTTGAGGCAGTCGGGAGTGTCAAAAAAGTATGTAAGAGTGGTACAGGATATGTACAAGGGTAGTGTGACAGCGGTGAGGTCTGCGGTGGGAGTGATGGATGCATTTAAGGTGGAGGTGGGATTACATCAAGGATCAGCTTTGAGCCCTTTCTTATTTGCAATGGTGATGGACAGGTTGACAAACGAGCTCAGACAGGAGTATTCGTAGACTATGATGTTTGCAGATGACATTGTGATCTGTAGTGAGAGTAGGGAACAGGTGGAGAAAACCCTGTAGAGGTGGAGATATGTTCTAGAGAGAAGAGGAGTGAAAGTCAGCAGGACTAAGACAGAATATATGTGTGAGAATGAGAGGGAGGATAGAGGAATGGTGAGGATGCAGGGAGTAGAGGTGGTGAAGGTGGATGAGTTTACGTACTTGGGATCAACAGTTCAGAGTAATGGTGAGTGTGGAAGAGAGGTGAAGAAGAGAGTACAGGCAGGATGGAGTGGGTGGAGAAGAGTGTCAGGAGTGATTTGTGACAGATGAGTACCAGTAAGAGTGAAAGGGAAGGTCTGCAAGAGGGTAGTGAGACCAGCTCTGTTATATGGGTTGGAGACAGTGGCACTGACAAAGGCAGGAGTCAGAGCTTGATGTGGCAGAGTTGAAGATGTTAAGATTTGCACTGGGTGTGACGAGGATGGACAGGATTAGGAATAAGTATATTAAAGGGTCAGCCCAGGTTGGAAGGTTTGGAGACAAAGCCAGAGAGGCAAGATTACGTTGGTTTGGACATGTGCTGAGGAGGGATGCAGAGTATATTGGGAAAAAAGATGCTAAGGATGAAGCTGCCAGGTAGCAGGAAAAGAGGAAGGCCTAAGATAAGGTTTATGGATGTGGTGAGAGGGGACATGCAGGTGGTTGGTGTGACAGAGCAAGATGCAGAAGACAGGAAGAAATGGAAACAGTTGATCTGCTGTGGCGACCCCTAATGAGAGCAGCCGAAAGAACAAGAAGAAGAAAAAGAAGTTGACCATCAGATTAATTTAATGCAATCAACAGTAAGAAACCCATAATCTATGTTTACTGATTTTTTAAATATCGTGATACACCACAATAAAATAGGGGACAGGATTTGTATCTAAAATGTATAAAGTGATTAAGGATTCAAAAAAATACTACAGATAAAGCTATTGGGATTACATTAAACATTTTAACAATAATTCCCAAAGCAAAGCTGATAAAAAAATTAATACTTCTATCATCAAAACAATCTACTTCCTTGCTAAAATGAAGAATATTCTCTTGGAAGTTCATACACAGAACCTTCATTATGCCATAAAATTAAACTAGTGTTTGAAAAAGATATAGGTTGCTGGAGATGGAAAACAAATATTAAAGCTGAGTGGCAACAAATGTTTTTTGATTATATAAGGCTTAAGCCATATTGGGGTAATATAAATTCTTTTTTAAAGGCTGTTTTCAATTATAAATTTATGTTAACTAAATCATTACTTTTATTAAATGCTCCAATTCCTACACGTGTCATAAGAGCAAAATATGCTCTTTTATGGAACATCCTAACAATAGCAAGGAAGGCTACTACCAAAAATTAGAAAAACTAGTCTACCCTAACCATGAAATAATTTGTAAACATTGCAGCTGAAGTATGTCAACTTGAACTTCTCACAATCAAGACAAGAACTTCCAGAGTTACCTCTTCATATAATGTTTGGTTGAAATTTAAAGAACTGCTGGAAAAACAAGCTTTAATAATTAAATGATTATAGCCCTTATTTGTTTTTTTTTCTTTTTTAGAATTTTATCATATAAGTAGACAGTAAATAGTTATTTTTGTTGTTTTTATATATGGTTGGCTTCTTGCTCTTTAAGTTATATATTTGTATTTCTAATGTATGTTACTGTTTTGACACAGTATTTCAAATGCAGTCAGACTTTTTGTTTTATGCATTCACAAATGTTGGTAAGAGAGTAATTTCAAAAGCTATGTCACTTGCATTGTTATGAATGTCAGAATTTTTTTAGAGTATGTCAGTTCAGCTAAGAAGTGCATTACATACAATGATAGTGGCCACTAATGAGCTCAGCAGTAGGGAATTAATATTATACCATGACCCCCCCAAAACGTGCATGCTGATTGGCCAGCGTGCACGTTGTAAATCGAGTTATACTAATGGAAAAAGGTCCGGTCACCCGGACTTTTTTCCATTAGTATAACTCTACTTTTAAAACACTGTCTTGCTATGTTAAATGGGTTTAACATAGCGAGACAGCTTTAAAATAAGCAACGGAGATCTCCGTTGCTTATTTTAAAGCTGTCTCGCTATGCTAAACCCATTTAACATAGCGAGACAGGTTTTTAAAAAAAAAGCAATGGAGAAAGCAAGATCTCCGTTGCTTTTTTTACTGTTTCGCTATGTTAAATGGGTTTAACATAGCGAGACAGTTTTAAAATAAGCAACGGACATCTCCGTTGCTTATTTTAAAGCTGTCACGCTATGTTAAACCCATTTAACATAGCTTAAAACAGTAAAAAAAGCAATGGAGATATTGCTTTCTCCGCTTTTTGCTCATTAGCGCTGATGTACTGCGCAGGCGCGCAGTACATCAGAACTGCCGCAGATGCCAGACATCTGCGTAAGGGCCATAAACAGGCATTATACTATGCCATTATTTAAGAAAAGTAATAGTTTCTTTTCTTAAATAATGTCATGGTATAATAGCAATAACCCACTTCTGGGTGTGGGTAATGCTGTATTTACCCACGGTTGGCTTTGTTTGGTCCCTCGGGCTTCGCCCTCGGGACCAAACCACGCCAACCGTGGGTAAATCCAGCATTACCCACACCCAGGCGTGGGTTATTGCTATATTATTGTACTTCCAAATGTGCACATTTAGGATGCATATAGTTTTATATAAGCCATATTAGTACTGTCCAGAACCTTTTGTCCTTAACACCTATTGAACTCTGCACTAAAGTAATAATTCAAATTTCTGTATAAAATCATTTAATAAAATAATGTTCATGAGTATATGTGTCTTGAATGTAAGGAGAAATGAAATGTCCCATACTGCCTGGTTTATTGATAAAATATTTTCTCTGCTTGCTGATTAACAATTTTAGTCTGACTTAAACCAGTTGACTATATTTTTGTATTATCAATCTGTCATTTAAATTGATTTCAGTATTTCACTTTTATTCTGCAGGCTTCTTAAATATAATTCATTTTATCCATAAGCCACTGATGTAGGTAATGATTTTATTTAAGTAGAGGAATGAAGTTTTTTTTTTTTTTGGTAGATATTAGTATGAGCTCCTTAACATTGTACAGACGATCCTGCATTGTGCTATTTAATATATATTTTCCAAACTAATACAAGAAGTTCAATACTGCTGTACTTGAAATCTAAAATGCTGTCTGGTAGTGTATCAAATTATTTTCAGACATGAGCTGTTAAGAAACAGTATCGCAGAGACTTGGTTCTGATCCCTTAGATCAAGAATTCAAAAAAATATAATAATGCTAACAATACATGTTTTTTGTAGGCGGATAGGGCAAATTCCACATCCCCTTCACTTACATACATTCACTCAAAGGTCACCCAGCTCTCACAGATCATTATTAAACCATGTAAATAAGAATCGCATCTAGAACACTCAATCACGTACTGTACAGATAGCTACAGAAAGTAATACATGAATGTATGCTGATGAAAGAACAGCTCAAGCAAATCCAGATCAAATAAGTTAAAATAGAGTAATATGCAAGTCATGGGAAACCTTTATACACTTTACTTATATGTTAGAATGTGTCAATCTGCAAAGCTTCTAGGTCACAGATGACAGGTATGGCAATTGGATGATAGACATCAAAGTCACTTCTTTTGGCATTCAGTTTTGTTTTGTCTGTCTGCAGAATGAAATATTGTTTAACTCCTATTTGCCTTTCTGACTAAATTTTTCCACGGGAGGCTGTAGTGTGCACACAAAACATAAAGATAGCCAAGCATTTTATCACATTTTTCCCTGAACTGGCATTTTTTGCTTCTCCATGCTATGTTTGTCATTCTATTCAAAAATCACTCCAAGAGCATAAGACTTCAGGAGAAATTTAATTTTATATTCTCTGTACAGACCTTCGTCTAACTGTAAACAGGAATTAGAATGCTTTTCTAGCAGAAAACAATGGCTACTTTGTGATGTTCTGTGCTTTATGTGGTATCATTTTGTTCCCTAGCAACTGAACAAGTGTTTTTTTTTTTTTTTTTTTGTTGAAAATGTTTTTACAACCTCACAGAATTATTTTCCAAAATAATTTGCAGTGCTAAATCAGTGCCCGAAGATCTGCTGAAAGACTTCCTTTGTAGCAAATTCCATTTTATACCTTTCTCAATAGTTTTTCATGTGGTATCTGCAGTGTAATGAGGTAAATATATCCAGTTTACCAGTGCAGATGTCAAGTTTATTTCTCACACTTTTTTTTTAAGCTCACAGTAGTTTCTTTGCTGAGTTGTTCATAGCTAGATGTGCTACACTATCAGTTATCATTCTATCAAACTGTTCTCTTGGAACTTCTGAATTTATTCACACTAAACATTACCTGCAAAGCTGAAATAATAAAAAAAAAACTTTTCTATTTGTTTCTATTGCATATTTTGCTGGTCATTAAAAATCACAAGTTACTAGTTTGTCTAGCTCCTTAATGGTTTCCTCCTGTGTAATGTTTTTCACTGCAGTATGAGGTTAAAACAGACAGAGGAATGAAAACTTTTTTTTTCAGCACTCACATTAAAGAAATATATATAAATATATAAATGTATAATACAACAGAACACATGAAGATATTTCACCAAATCTTGCTTTTACAAGTGTGATACAGTGACTGCCAATATAAAAAGTAGGTCTTTAAATGACTCATTCTAAGAATGACCTGCATACAAGCCATTTTGACACCATGAGCTGAGTTTGCAGGTAGGAATCTTAGAGCTTCTCAAATGCACATGGAGCTTCTGCTCCCTCACTCCTGTAGCTGATTCTACAAAAAACAGCACTTGGTGGTTAAGACATTCTTGTTGGTTGCAAGAAAGGTATCTTGTATCACCTACATGGAGCTGTGCACCAGCATCCAGCTAGGTGAATCAGTATTTAAAAAAATATATGTCTCTGTCTCTGCCTTTATCTCTGCTTCTATCACTGTCTCTATCTGATCCTAATATGTGCATTTTGCATCTTGGTATTTGTCAATCTAAGTGGCACGGAGCTGGCATGTTAGTTTGGGATACACAGGGTGTCAGGATATAACGTTTGTTAGTTTTTAACATTGACTATTCCTTTCATCCCATTTTAAATAAATAATGTACACACACATATATGTGTGTGTGCTTATCCAAAGAAAGGATGGTATAACTGCTGAACAAAAAAAATTAACATTCTGGGGTGAAGAATATGTAAAGTGTCTTATTTGTACAGATGTTTCACCAATTCTCAGATTGTACTTTCAGTAGAGTCAGTAAACTTCTATCCAGTCGAGCATCCAGATTTGGCAAAACTGGACAAAGACTTTTATGAGGCCAGTGGCATACAACTGAATGCTTTTGGTCTAGATTTGTTCAACCTGCTGCTGTCTTTAAGAATCAAGAATACATTTGAGCAGAAATCTAGTTTACCTTAGGAATCTAATTGTTATTGTGTAATTTTAGTGCCAAGTTCCTTGTCCATTATCAACTTAAACCCAAGCCTAAACAATGTAAGAGGTTAGTCAGCATGGACAATCATATTATTGTGGTCATCAGTACATTTGCCGAACATGAACGGGGGGGGGGTCGGAATTCTGATGCATGCTAGTGCGTGGTCACTTTATGGCCTCTATCCTCCTTATGTTCCCTATTCTTATTGTTATGCAGCATCTTATTGTGACAAGGAGATCAAGAAACCTTGTGTCATTGTTACAGTCATATGGCATGTTTCCTATAAGGGCAAAGAGTGGTAAGCCTTGATTTAGTTGTTCTTTTGGGGCATGGGTGGGAGCTTGGTATATGTGTTAGATGCTAATGCAAGGGGTTGGAAAGGGCCTGATGATGTCAACTAGTTGCCAGTGTTATCTTCAAGCTTATGCTTTGGTACTGAATTTGAAATCATAATTACATGAAGCTATTACAGATTGTGCTGTTCTGAGCTTATATTGTTCAATAAACTGGTCACAAATGGTATTTTTATTGACTTAGGTATGTGAACAAGAACAGCTTGTACACAAGCCATTTTTTCACAATGAGCTGAGCTCATTCATGCGTAAGGAGTCTTAGAGTTCCATAAATGCTCACCAAGCGTCACTTCCCTAATTTTGATGTCCAGCTGAGGAAATCCTCTGCCTACCTTTTCTCCATTGCTTCAGTCTTACCTTGTCACAGGAGGTTTTGATGCGATCAGTTTTGTGGTCACAACCACCCTTGTATTCCCACTCTTATCGTTTAGCATCCTCTTATTGAGATGAGCAGGCCAGAATGCCCTATTGGGTTGTTACAGTCACATGACATGATTCATATAAAGGCAAGGAGTGCTAAGCACAGATGTGGTTGCCTTGGAGATATCTGAGGGAACTTGGTGATCTCACTCAGATGTTAGTACAAAGGGATGGAAATGGCTTGATGATGTCAGTCAGCTGCCTAGGTTATGTTAATGTTTATGCTTTGGTATTGAATTTGAATGCATTATCATATGGAGTTGTTTCTGTTCCTCTTGCTCTGATTTTATGCTGTTCAATAAACTAGTTGATAATGCAAATGGTGTTTGTATTTACTCTGCTGTGGGGACAAGCTTGTTTAGGTACACATCAGTCTGCCATATATGCTTCAGCATGCTGTAAAGAGGCACAAATTATTTGGGTCTTTCAGCAGAAATGGCAAATATGCATTTATAGATGCATCTATACGTGCAAATATGCATTTATACATGATAATCTGAAATCTAGCTTGAGAATCATCACATGCTAAATAGACATCAGCATAGCACAGAAATGAATTTAAATTATTACATTTTAGCTTTTCAGCTCTGGAATCTCCAGCAGCTTCACATTTCGGGGACCGTCTTGCTTCTCCTTCTCTGCCCATACCTCAGTGGTATATTCTTTATCGATAGCAGAGTACTGTGCCTAAAAATAAATAAAATAAATTAGTTCCTGTTTATGTAAGGTTTCAGTATCAATCAGCAGGGTAAAATACATCCCAAAGAAGACTCTGCATTGTACTCACATAAATGTTGTACGAAATCTCAATGGGTGTTTTTTTAATTGATTGCCATTGCTTCTTCTGAAATGGTCTGCCTTACGAGTTGCTGTTATCATTGGTATCCATTTCCCTACTCACGTGTGTTAGTTAATTCTGCCACAATGATTGCCTCACATTTTAGAATTGCTTGAATTTTAAAGTGCGTTCTTTTCAAGTATGAGTTGAAAGGTAGTGAGACATTTCTGCTACAATTCAGCAGTGGAGTTGATACAGCAGACAGTTATTTAGTGTCCTTGGGAGTTTGGAAGAGCAGTTGCCCATGTTAAGTAGTATATGTAAGGACGGTATAATGATGACTGCAACAGACTATCTTCATACTTTGTGTCTAGACACTACAGAAGAAAGTGGCATGCTAGTAGACTAACAAACAAGTTTGCAGAGTAAGGCAAATAGAAAACAAAAAAAAAAAAAAAAAAAAAAGAAAATAGATAATTTTATTAGGAGATGTGATAGAGAAAGATTGCCTCTTTAACCAAATGTAAGGTTTTCAGAGAAAGAAGGTGCACAAACTAATCATATCTCACCTCAAAGAGTACCGGATCAAAAATCTTTGGATTAAAATTAGACAGATAGTAAGGTCGAGAATATATATTTCCAACAAACTCTTTAAGACTTATGGATTTATAGCATAATGAAACAATTAAAATTCACCATCTTAGACAAAAATATGTTTACTGGTTATACTTCTTTAAGTTACATGTTTTACTAGTGTTGTGAAAGAAAGATTTGTTCAAGTTTGTTTAGATTTATACAATAGGTTTTTGTATCTAACAAGGGCTATAGCAAGGGAATCTGAAATACAAAGTAAAATACACATTTTACACCAGTAAAACATAAAGTATATGTAATGAAAAATTAGTATTTGATGGCAGTACCCAGTGCAAGCTGGCATCTGCGACTAAGTTAAAATAAAGAAACTGATATCTAAGAAATAGAAGAAACTTACTCAAAAGAGAAAGAATACACTCTACAGTTTGAACAAGCAAATCAGATACCTTGTAAAAGTCCTCCAAGGCTAGTTACAAGACTAAATTAACATCTCTAGATAAAGACAACCTTAAGGCATTCTTTAGCTGTGTCTGAAAGTTAAAAGGCAATGCCCAGCTATGTGCTGAACTTATAGTGGATGGTGCAACTCTCACTGAACCTGAGCAAATTGCCAACCTGCTAGCTGACAGATTTGACAATAACTTCACTCCCCTGCCCCAGCAGTCATATCACAAGGCATTCCTGACACCAGTCCTCTACTGAGTATCTCCAAAGAACAGGTCACACAAGTGCTGTCCAAGGCCAAAAACACAGCCTGTATTGGACCCGATAACATCCCAGGTAGCTTACTAAACAATCTAAAACAAGACCTAGTGGAACCACTTGGCACTCTCTTTAACCATAGCCTGAGTAACAGATTTGTTCTGGCAGAGTGGAAAACAGCAACAGTAATCTCCTTTCCCAAAGGTGGTCCATCAACTGACCCAGGAAACTACTGACCAATTAAGCCTAACTAGCCTTATCTGCAAGACCATGGAAAGAATCATGATGGAACTCATCAACAAGGCTACAGGTGACCTTCAAACTCTTGACCCAACCTTGTTTGGTTTCATCAAGGGTAGGTTCTGCTTATTAAACCCAATGGACTTCTTAGAAAATGTCACCAAAGCCCTGGATGAGAAAAAAGAAATACATACTGCCTATCTTGATTAAGCCAAGGCTTTGAATACAATCCCCCACTCAGGGATCGTTGAGAAGCTCTCCCAGTTGGGGATTAACCCATATATCACTAAATGCATATCCAGCTGGCTCACAGACAGAACACAGACTGTTGAAGGTGGGGGGTCCACTTCCAACAATAGACCAGTTACCATAACAGTGTAACCATATTACAGAAATACCTGATGCAGACAAATGATTGGTGCCAAAGTCATGGACTTAAACTAAATGCAAAAAAAATGCTTCATTATCCCATTTGGCAAAGAAGTAGTCCCTGCTAATTTTGATATAGATAGCACCCCTCTAAGTTCAAACCCAGTGGTGTGAGACTTGGGAACACAGATTGATAGTGATCTAAAGTTTGATCGCCATGTGTCCATAGTGATAAGGAAAGCCTTCTACATTGCACATGTCATAAATAAGAGCATCGCATCCAAAACTAAGGAGGTTATAACTCCACTGTACTCGTCCCCTATCAGAGACTAATTGAGTACAGTGCTCCCTTCTGTATGTATCTCACCAGACATCTGCAACAACTGGAGAGACCACAGAGGTTTCTAACCAAGAAAATTTATGGCCTCCAAAATGAGACTTGCATGAAAATACCGAAAGCCATGACACTGTACTCTGTGTCATACAGACTACAGACGGGTGACCTGTGTGTCATACAGACTACTGAGAGGTGACCTGTGTGTCATACAGACTACTGAGAGGTGACCTGTGTCTCATACATACTACTGAGAGGTGACCTGTGTCTCATACAGACTACTGAGAGGTGACCTGTGTGTCATACAGACTACTGAGAGGTGACCTGTGTGTCATACAGACTACTGAGAGGTGACCTATGTCTGGCCTACAGCGCAGTCTCTGTTTTTCCCTAAAGGAAATGCTGCACATCCACAAATTAAATGGGATAAGAGTCACTCACTCCGGGGATCTCAACCTAGCCTACGACATTAACAGAACATGTTGGACAGACAGATACATACAGTGGATATAAAATGTTTACACACCCCTATTAAAATGCCAGTTTTTTGTGATATAAAAAAATGAGACCACAATAAATAATTTCAGAACTTTTCCCACCTTTAATGTGACCTATAACCTGTACAATTCAATTGAAAAACAAGCACATCTGTTAGGGGAAAAATATAAAAAATAAAAAATGTACAATACGCTGGTTGCACAAGTGTGCACACCCTTAAATTAATACTTTGTTGTGTGTGCATACCCTTAAACTAATACTTTGTTGTGTGTGCATACCCTTAAACTGACACTTTGTTGAAGCACATTTTGATGTAATTACAGCATTCAGTCTTCTTGGGTACACACCTGCTATCGATTAAAGAGACTCTGATTAACCCCAAATAAAGTTCAGCTGTCCTAGTAGGATTTTCCTGACATTTACCCAGTTGTCTCCTACAGCAAAAACCATGGTTCTCAGAGAGCTTACAAAGCATCAATGGGATCTCATCTTTGAATGGCATCAGTCAGGGGAAGGGTACAAAAAAATTTCCACAGCATGCTATACCATGGAGCACAGTGAAGACGGTCATCAAAAAGTGGAGAAAATATGGGACAACAGTGACATCGCAAAGAACTGGACGTCCCTCCAAAAGTGATGAAAAAACAAGACAAAAACTGGTCAGGGAGACTACCAAGAGACCTACAGCAACACTGAAGGAGCTGCAAGAATTTCTGGCAAGTACTGGTTGTGTACTACATGTGACAACAATCTCCCGTATTCTGCATATGTCTGGACTATGGGGTAGGGTTGCAAGACAGAAGCCTTTTATTACACAAAAAAAAAAAAAAAATCCAGGCCCAGCTAAAATTTGCAAAACAATACATCAAGTCTCCCAAAAGTATGTGGGAAAATGTGTTATGGTCTGATGAGACCAAGGTTAAACTTTTTGGCCACAATTCCAAAATGTACATTTGGTGCAAAAACAACACTTCGCATCACCAAAAGAACATCATCCCCACAGTGAAGCATGGTGGTGGCAGTATCATGCTTTGGGGTTGGTTTTCTTCAGGTGGAACTGGGGCTTTAGTGAAGGTGGAGGGAATTATGAACAGTTCCAAATACCAGTCACTTTTGGCCCAGTCTTCGTCTGCTAGAAAGCTGAAGATGAATTTCACATTTCAACCTGACAATGACCGCAAGCATACATCCAAATCAACAAAAGAATGATTTCTCCAGAAGAAAATGAAAGTTTTGGAATGGCCCAGCCTTAGCCCAGTCCTAAATCCAATAGAAAATCTGAGGGGTGACCTGAAGAGGGCTGTGCACAAGAGATGCCCTCGTAATCTGAATGATTTGGAGTGCTTTTGCAAGTAAGAGTGGGCAAATATTGCCAAGTGAAGGTGTGCCATGCTGATAGACTCCTACCCAAGAAGACTGAATGTTGTAATTAACTCAAAAGGTGCTTCAACAAAGTATTAGTTTAAGGGTGTGTGCACACAACAAAGTATTAGTTTAAGGGTGTGCACACTTGTATATGCAACCAGTGTATTGTACATTTTTTATTTTTTATATTTTTCCCCTAACAGATTTGTTTGTTTTTCAATTGAATTATACAGGTTATAGGTCACATAAAGGTGGGAAAAGTTTTGAAATGATTTATTGTTGTCTCATTTTTTTATATGACAAAAGCCTGGCATTTTAACATGGGTGTGTAAACTTTTTATATCCACTGTATAGTTTCCGGAGATTGCAAATCCTCTGGAATAAGTTCCCACTTCAGGTGAAGCCAGAGCTCCTCGATGACCCTGTTTAAGTGCAATCTTGACAATTAGATGGGTAACCATAAATTCAGGGGTAGTCAGTGCTGATCATAGAATCGCTCTGCTAACAACAACCATCTAATTATGGTCAATTAGGGTACACAGGTTTTTTACGCAGCTAGGCTTGTAAAGGCCACAGGTCCATTAGCCTAGTAACCTGTGAACCTATGAACCTATAAGACAACCATTCCATTCCTACATCTCTGGCAATTACTGCATTTATTCACCCCTCCATATCCTGGAAAAGGGAAAGGCCTGGTCACTTGCTCAAGAAAAATTTTCCTGCAAAGGAGGTCTGTAGTTCAGGGAACAAGATAGTGTTTCACTTGTGTTATCTGATGCTTTATGAATTCTTGAGATGATCGCAGTATCTGAGTAGCATGATTGAGCAGAAAGGCATGAGTTGGTCTCAAAGATGCTTTGAAATGTTGCACACAGTATATTTGCTTTACTTATTACTGAACTTGTATTATGGTATTTCAATAAAATATAAAAAGTTATTTGTATTTGAAAAAAAAAGTAAATCTGGACTCTGCTACACTTACATGCATTGTCTACATTATGTGTTGTGTGCAAAGTCTCTGACAAACATACTGTTGTAATTTTCTCTATGCTATCACAACATGTTATAATCATAAACACAACCCATGGAACAAATCCAAATGCATTTAGAATCAAGCTTATTGCTATACTTGAGTAGATCTGAAAAGTTATAGCTAAATCAAAGTTTAGTTAATTTTACTCACGTTCATGCAGTTTATTGTTTTACTATTCTGAGAGAATTCATCAGTATTGTAAAAATAAATAAATATATGAATGAATAAATAAATAAAACATATAGTCATCTCAGATGTCAATGGCAGAAATACAAAAAAAGAAATATTCATTAAATATTGTTCTAGAAACATCTGGTGAGTATTATTCCATTGAATTTCATATGTATATTAGACAGCTTATTGCAAACAAATGCCTTATTAGGCTAGTAATACTATTTAGTGGAATGGCCTTTCCTACATCTATTATACTTTAATTGGTTGCCGCAAAATTGTAACACAAAGATTTCAGTGCTCTGTAAGACTGATAATTCCCAGTTGTGTAGAGAAATAGGCTGTTCTGGTTTGTCTCAGTTTTATGTGCATTATAAACTGAGTTTAAGTGGTTTTGTAATGATGCCATGCTTTAAGGACATGCTTTTCTTTGGAAGTTAATTTTGTTGAGGTCTGCTGACCACACCTAGAGGAAAACCAACAGTAACCAGTTCTTAACCAGTTCCCATCTCTGTCTCTGAGGTAGATGAAGTGATCGGCTTATGCATTTCTTCTTCACAGCAAAACTCACCATAGATGAAACTCAAAAAATCTGTGAGGTTCCAATCCATCTATTTTCTTGCATAAAAAAAAACTGTCCTGGGAGTTCTCCCACCTTACTTATATAACTCAACTCTTGGTTGCACAGCATTGGGGACAGAGGAGAAAACAGAGGGCTCGGGAGCATCAGTGATTGAGTTTGCCTTCGTAAACAATCTTGCACCCAAGTTGATCTCCACACCTATGCCACTGCCATCACTAATGGAAGCTAACTTCTGTGACAGTGGCCTGGCCTTTTGTCTTTATTTTTGAATCCTTTCATCATGCCATTTTTTTTTGGCTGTCTCCTTCTCAGACATGCAAGACCCATAGATATGGATCCCAACACTTCAAAAATAGTCTAATTCATTCAGAATAACAGACACTGTAAATCCCTCAGTTATGCTAGAAGCATTTTGCAACCCCCCACATACATACGCATACTGCATGCATATATATATATATACATATATATATATATATCTATATACACACAGGCTAACTGATACAGTGAAAGCTCAGAGTAAGCAGAAACTGCTCTGTTAAGAAGAAAGTCTTGACAATTGCATTGTCTGGCTAAAATGTCAGCTTCTCGCCTCCCAGAATCATATACCTTTTCTGCATGTCATTTTGTCACCTTCATAGCAGTATGTTTCTGTTTCAGGTCATGTCTGGAAACAAGCAGTAAGCAGTTTGGTCTTAATAGATTTTCATGCTTAGAAATATAGCTAAATGACTTAAAACTATGATACTAAGGAAACAGATTAAAATTAGTCTAATTCCTATAAACTATCTGTCATCCTTATGTCAGAAAAGTACTGTGAAGGGAGTTCATATTTCTTTGTATGAAACACGTAATATAATTATTACTTGATAACCATGACTTTATGCTTCAACATTCAGACTATTCCATCAAGCATTTATGATGCGATTAACCCCACTTTGTGATTTTATTTATTGATTTAATGTATTTATGTATGTATGTATATATGTAATTGTTTATTTATTTCAGGACTCCATTTAATGTGGTGTAAAGCTTTATTTTTTTCAGGTGTTGCTCACATTTTGTACTTTGCATCTTCAGAGTTACTCGGGGTTTGACCTCTGTCTTGTACGTACCTCTGTTGAAATAAGTGACTAGCTATTTTTGGTTGGTCATGCTTACCATAGCTGAGAGCAAAAAAGCATGGAATAGTTTAAAATGACTAGTGCTTTTCTGATTAAAAAACCTCCCAGGGATGGAAAGATATAATGGTCTGTTGCCAAGGTTTTCGGAGTTAAAATATCTGTAGATAGAATGGCTAAGCACCATTGTTTATTTTTTTAAGAATCTAATTTTCTGTACAGAAATCAAAGATTGCTGTTGTACACCAGCTTCCATTTAAAGTAACTTATTGTCAATCAGAATTTTTTTTTTTGCTTCATCACATTTATGTTAAAACAGGAAATATAAGCAAAGTCTTAAAGATATTCTGTAAGGGCTGAACAGCTTTAAGGTATTTAAAAACCACAAACGATAAACCAGCAACTCCGTAGAAGGAAATTTATTAAGAGCACACAGCTTAGAAACCTCTAGCGCCTCGGCCAAAAGCCTTTAACAGCCTTTAAGGTATTTGTTCATTTTTGCAAGCCATCCCTTAGAAGTATAATAGCTGGACTTATGAGAAGAACTCCTTAGGTATTTCTAAATAATGAAATATTGAGGCCATGAATTAGAAATGGTTCAGTTTCAGAAGCAGTGCATAAACTGAATTGTCCACAGATTGCACAACACAAACAAGAGAATGTATAATTCAGTCAGAATGATCTGTGAGGTCATTCTAATCAAGAGCACAAATCTGCATCAAACGCAGATCAAGTCAAGCTCAGACTGATTGCCATCCATTTTGAGAATGCAATCCTTTAAGCTTAAGCCAGTTTTTAAGCCAGGTGAAACAAACTAGCTGAACCTTCAAGTCAGTGAAAAAAAATTGTAGTGGATAATCAAAATCCCTCCTAGATCCCAATGTTAGGTGATTTACTTCAGACATTGTCCTTACTTCACAATTACACAACCATTGAGAGAAGCAGATGACAGACAGAAAATGTAGTCACTGCCAATGTGCAAAACCAAGTCAGCAGTGATTTCTTATCAAGAAGAACGACCAGGGGGGTTGAACTTGACATGCTAGCACCTCATCTATTTTACTAATGATAGACAGGAGGGAAGCCAAATCAGACAACGTATAAAGTGATAAGTGGTGCACAAGCACGTACACTGTCAGATACAGTTCAGCAGGTATATACATGGATGTGGTCCTGATTCTAATGACCAGTGTGTGAAAAGATAGACTGCATGAAAATGATAGAAAAGTAACATGATACAGATCAGAAAAAGGGAATGCAACATAATGAAAATGGAATAATCCAGCAGAGCACATCAGTATAAGAAACACTGGCTGATGCTGCCTTGCATTGTGGTACAACAGTAGCCTGCAGCAGATCAGGCAGCAGACGTCTTACAGCGACATAATACAGCCATCCCAGATGGAAAGGGGAACAATTGTGGTACAAAAAGGTAGAGGTGAACCCTGCATCAAAGAAGAGAGATAATGTAAAATCAAAGGAGGAAGCACTCACAAGTCATTCAGAATAGAAAGAATTTATAGGGGAGACCATGCATCAAAGTTAGCATATATCTGGTTGAAAAGAACATGTCTGGCACAAGATAAGAGGTACTGTGTAATATTAGCGCTTTCATCAAGTTTATTAATTCAGCTTCATCAGACAAATACATCTCTCCACTAAATGTGCTTAAATAGTCTTCCCTAATCACATGATCTACACTATTAATACAATTAAATCATCCATCCCATTTTTAAAAACATATAGATAAACATATAAATATATATATATATATATATATATATATATATATATATATATATATATATATTTATATATACACACACACATATATACGAATATAGAAATGTAAAGATATACACAAAATGCAACAGCAATATACTTATATTCATCTATTGAGGCTTTTAAGCTTTAATATACATGAAATAGACCAAATATCTTTGAGACCTGGTCTAGCATAAGCTCTGGTTGAAATTTGCCATCTTAGTTCTAATTGTTCCAATAATAAAGACATGGATACCCTCTATTATCTGCTATTACAGTGTCAATGACTCTAAACAAAAATGCATGGTTACAATAATCTTTGACATGTCTGGCTAGGGCATTTTCCACTTTTCCTTTTCTAATATAAGTGTTCGTATACCCTCTCTCAACTTCCTATCCGTTTTGCCAATGCAAAAACATGGGAAACATTGGCATTGAGCTAGATAAAACTACTCTACTAGTATTGCAATTAAATATTGTTCTACTAGTAAAATCTTTGCCTTGGATAGAGAAGTTGGCTCCCGTCTGCATATATCTGCAGTAGTTGCAAGATTCACATCTATACATACCTACTATCCTTGGGGGTACTACGTGCTTAGAAGATAAAACATCCTTGAAATTACTGGCTCTTTGAAAAATTACTCTAGGTGTACTACTTAGTTTGTCTAATCGGTCATCACCTTTAATGAAATTCCAATTTTATATAAAATACGTTTAATCTCCTGTCCATCAATGTTAACAGGAGTAATAAAAGAAATATTAAAATCAGTTTTTTTCTGTATGAGCTTGAAATACATCATCTGTGTCCACCACTCCTTCTCTCAAACTATCACTTCCCAAAATTGCTTTGAAATGTCCCATATTTCTTTTAATTCTGCCTTCAGTGAGAATTTCTCTTAAAAAAAAAAGTTGGGTAGCCTCTCTTTATAAAAATCCCTCCTAGAAAAATCACATTCCATATCAAAATCTACATCAGAAGTGCACATACGGGCTGCTCTCATGAGCTGTCCTTTTACCACAGACTTCTTCTGATGTGGGTGCGCACTACTAAAATGTAGCAACGAATTGGAGTAAGTTTCCTTCCTATGGATTTTGGCTGTATGTTTACCTTCAATCATATCTTTACTTAAATCTACATCTAAAAAGGCTATCCTTTCTTCCTGAAAAGTGTATGTAAAAGAAAGAAATCCAGTTGTATTATTACAGTAATCCATGAATTGCATAAATAGATCTAAATCTCCCTTAAAAATAATAAAAATATCATCTAAAAACCTTGTGTAAAAATAAATATATTGGTGGCATTCATTCTTTATATCATGAGTAAAGTGTTACTCCCAATATGCCATGACTAAATTAGCCACACTTGTGCCTACTGGGGAAACCAGTACTACTCCTTGATTTTGTATATAAAAATTTTGATCAAACATAAAATAGTTATTTGTCAAAATATCATCCAAGAGTTCTTGTATTAAGGAAATCTCTGTTACAGATGCCCCTCTATTCTTTAATAATAATACTATTCACTCAATACCCTGTTCTCGAGGTATGACTGTATAGAGGTCCTTAACATCAATTGTTGCAAAATTATAACTACTTATAAATTTTAACTTGTCAATGCTTTCTAAAAAAGACCACAAATCTTTACAAATGTAATGTTCAATAGTCACATACTTCTTTAAGACTGCATCCACATACTTTGCCAGTTCATAAGTAACAGAACCCCTACCATTAAATATTGTGCACAAAAGTGGATTCTCTAAGTCCTTATGAATCTTAGGAGTCCCAAATTTAACTGGTATTTTTGGGGAAGGCATAGATAAAAAAAATTAACAAATCCAAATTTATTCAATTCACAATAAATAAATCATTCAAAAAATGTCTAACCCTTCTATAAGCACAATTTAATTCATTCAAAGAAATAGAAGTATATGTTTCAGAATTTCACATTCCTAACATCCTTTCTTTGTAGTCTACTTTGTCAGAAAATACCAACCCCCCTACTTTGTCACCCCTTAATACTTTCACTCCTGCATCTCTTAACTCATTCATAAGAGACCATTAATCCCTAGACATGTTATTGCATATTGAGTTTGTTCTTTTAGTATTTATTATGTCCCTAAAATCTAATTCACACATTTTTTCAAAAATGTTAAGAAATGGATGTAGTGGTGGGTTATATGTACTGTTAACCTTAAATTAATTTGAAATAAAATCACCAGTAGGTATCAACAATTTTAAATTAATTTTTCAGGTGAATACTTTCAAGTCAGTCAATACTCTACATATATCTAGCCTTCTACCTGGTACAAAGGTCAAGCCTTTTGCCAACAAATTAACTAATTCTTCAGTTACCTGTAAACTAGAACAACTGAATATTTTAAAATCACCTTCAGTATTAGTTAAAATGACTACCTCTGTTTGTTGTTCTGTATTAAGTACATCACAGTTCTTCATATTTAATATCTTGCTCACTAGAAATACTTTAATTAAAAGAAATTGCCTCCTCGAAATCATTACTAACATTATAATAATTTGATATTGGATTCACAACAGCCCCTTCAGATGCTGAAACAAAAGCATTTTCAGATATTGAATAAAATTATTATTTAACGTGCTTATAAATGGAGGAATCTCAACAACAGTGTTACATTCTATATGATCAACAGTAACATAATCAGAGCTATTCATTTCAATATCAAAACTAGTTCCACATGTCCTTTGATCATCCATTTTTAAGTCGCTCACTGCATTTCTAGTTATTTCAGATTCTTTTGAAGTAAATACTGTGGCCTCAGAATTAATACCAGAGATAATCAATCCATAACTAACATTTAAGTTATAAGTCTCTCTTTCTCCGGTTGCTATATTATGTCCAACAATTTCTGAAGGATACAGTACCTTAGTTAGAATCATCGCCGGCGTCCCTTTTTTTGGCTGTTGTTCCTCCATTGATTCATTCCACCCTGTTGAAGATTTGTCGGTTGGTTATTACCATGCTGCTTCATTAAGCCTCCCTTATTTGGCACAATATTTTTGTTTATTTGTGATATCCTTTCACTACAACGAATTCCTTCATATGTACCTTCACCTGGATCAGAGTCTCCACTATAATCAATAGCTCCTGTTGCATTCAAGTTGTTCATCATGTTCTCTGCTTGTGAAATGCCATTCACCTCCCTTGCATGAAGTGCAGTGACATATGACTTTGACATGACTGAGCTGTGGGCTACAGCAGCACTGACCTGGACATATGACAATGATGATATAATAAGTACAAAACCCACTTGGTATGCAGTTTGCTATTTTCCATGAACAAATATGGAAGGCATACTATTGGGGAAGGTTCTAGTTTTAAACTGTCATTTTAGAGGTCTGTTAGAAAAAAAATGTTTTAAGCTAACTAAATTTGCAGTAAGGTAATATGCAGACATATATGTATGTGTGTTTGTGTTAACTGAAATGCATCCTTGGACAACTGCTGCTGCTGGTTCTCGATTATTTCTGCATATGCAGTAAATTAAACCATCAGTTTTATATATTGTTAAGCCTGTCACATCTCCTGAATTTGAATTAAAAAAATAATTTCTCATTTAATGTGTCTAATATTTATGATCTTCAGATTTTTGGATTCTACATTCAAGATTTTTTAATTCCAGATAGTATTCACTTAGGCTTGTCATTCAGAGTCTGAATAAATTTCTTAATTTCCATTTACTTGTAAAATTTATTATCGAAATTCTATACTGATATAGCCAATAATGCATTGCATTTAAGTTTATTCCATCTATGCACTGTATTTTCAGTCGGCAAGCTATCAGACTGTAATGTTGTTGAACTTTCCTGTTTTGTATGCCTTCTTTCTGTACTCGTGAACCTCCCCGAGATATGTTTGTGTCAACTCTTTGCAGTGCTGAATCTTTAAATTATGCATTATCTGTAGATGATTTGTACCTGAGAATTACTTGCCTTCTCAGCCTTCTGTACCCAAGACTATCCCCGGGATTCTTGAAGCTTGCTCTAGGTGCAGGCGTAGCATCAACGATCTAACACTAAGGATGGCTGCTGAGCGATTCAGGTATGAGTCATTCCCATGTGCACTACCTGCGTATGCTACGCCTGCACAACTCCTGAGCCTTGTATGCTAATTACGCCATTTGCAGCAATGTAGCATGCAATGAAGGTATGTAGCGATTCAGGAAGTGGTGCAGGCGTAGTGTAAGCATGCAGAAATGTAAACCGTAAAATAACAGTTTACATTTTTGCAAACATTAAATCGGAGCCATGACAGCTGACCAAACACATGCATTATATTGTTAATATATGCCAGTGGCTAAATATGTAGCCATTGGCATAAAAAATCATGTACAAAATATAAAATTAACATTTAATATATATATAGTCGCACTATCGCAAAGTGGAAGCACAGGGCAGCAATGCACAAATGGGATCGCAAGGAATATATAAAAATATAGAATAAAATCTCAATGAAACACATATCATGATTTCCCCATAATAGTCAATAGTAGGCATGTTACACCATACTCATGGCACAAGGGTTGCTAAGGGGCAGTGACAGTGTTATGCGCAGTAGCTAGGAATTAGTAGACAATGCCATGCAAATGAGAGGAGTAATAGTGAATCGCAGATTCCCCACTGATGTAAGGATGCACCTCACAGAGTAGCATTATAACACCGAGGTGTGCCCTTGAGATAAAGATGACATCAAGAGAGGGGTGTGTCGCCATTGCTGTAAGCACATTGGAGCATTGCTAAACCGGTCTGCCCCTAGTTAGGCAAAGATGCAGGATAGGGGTGTGTTAAATCGCCCATAGCTATGCTTAGCTGAGAGTACACAAGGTAACCGGGTATGCATATGAACAGAGATGAAAACACGCGTAAACCCGGTAAATGGGTATGCATGGCGCGCACTGCAACTGAAACTGAAACAGGAAGGATATAGGAAAGAAATAAGAAATGCTGCAGCAGTGAAATTGGAGTACAAATGACTAATTAACACCTAGGAGCCTACAGTGGGCCATCGACAACAGATAACAAGGCTGCAAGCAGCTACCTGCAGAACAGGGAAGGGGAGGGGCTGTACTGCAAAGAAAACAGCAAAGTGACAAAGCAGAACAAAGGCGATATGCAGTATATCAGCTACAAGGCACATTTTGCTATGACTGGGTAGGGAAAGTACAAAACAAGAAAGACGGCAGGTGGATGTATACCTGATAATGGGAGGGGATCCAGGTCTAAAAGTGAATTAAAGGGCAACAGATTAATCAAGGCAGGCAAGTAGATCTCCACAGTAAAGGCCCCACACATGCAGTACTCATTGCAAAACCCATAATTAAGACACACAGCAGCTGGAATAGCTCATACACACCCACTTACATCAGCAGCATCCATAGCACAATACTATAAAGTGTGAAAGCACCTCACACGCATTTGTGTATTCCCATACACTCTGTCCCTCCAGCATCCACCTGTTATTGTTGTGGCAAGGTCAGCTCACTACAGTGTGTGGCTCACTGTGACATGGATTCCCATAGGTGGAGCATATCCATCAAGCCTGAGTTCTACATGGCTGTATTGGCCAGTGGAGATCATCTCTGGGTAAACGAGATGCCAATGAGTAAAGCAGGAGTTTATTCAGTCTGGCTGCATAGACCATATGTTGGAGGCCTGTATTCCCTTTGGTGAGGTACATTCGTGGACCCCCCCAGCTGTTGGACATGCCCTCTGAGGTACATCCCACATGGGTTATTATACCCTATGATGGGACTGATGAGTGATGAGTAAAGGAGCACAATAACCCCAGTATGTCTAGATAGGAATCCCGTAGTAATCAGATGGCCTACATAGAAGGATGTCCTAACTACTGTGGAGATATGATTGTCAAAGGGGAGATCACTATCTACCTTAGTCCCCAGATACCCCATTACCTTGTCTGTATTAAAGTGGCTGCTGCTCATGTGTTAATATGTGGGTGCCAATTCCACAACGGAATGACCATGCAGTTAGTGGCACTTGGCTGGAGGCCATGTTGTTGACACCCTGCAACGTTCTCTGTGAGGCCCCTTAAGGGATGTCCATGTCAGCTGGACTATCAATCATGGCTCCCAGTTTGCAGTCATTGCCAAACATGGTCTGCCATAGTCCACCTGTGTTTTCCTGTACATCTGAGACATATATGCCAAACAGTAGGGTTCCCAGGACTGAGACCTGTGGGACACCAATCATGACTGTTCAAGAGTTGGACCTGGAGACCACTAGTCATACCATGTGGGTTCTCTGTGTAAGCCCGTTGGCAACCCAACCTGTGACGTGTGGGTGAATGTATAGGCTGGTGTGTTTATCAATAATACCTGAGTGGGGCATGGTGTCAAACGCCTTGGTGTGGTCCAGGTAGTATGTGTGAACCACGTCCCCTTTCATCTAACGTCTTGATGTCAAACAGGTTCAGTAGGCATGAACTGCATTCAACCAAGCTGACCTGGGTTAGGTCACGTGTTCTAAGGTTACCAATGTCATTGTTAATGAGTGCCATGAGGATGTGAACCATACCATTGCAGACCAGGCTAGTTAGGCTTATGGGGTGGTTGTTACCATGGTCAGTTGTGATTTCACCTTGATGGAGTGGAATGACCGTTGTCACGTGCCATTGTATGGGCATGTAGCCTGTGGAGAGGCTGAGGTAGGAATGCTTAATTAGGTGGGGGGGGCAGGTTTTCTTGTACAGTTTGCAAGATTCAGTCTGGGTCAAAATCTGCCTCCACTGATGCTGTGTTCTGCTGTTAGGGCCATTTCCACCAGTGTGTCTCTGATGGTTGGGATACTGTACCTTTTGGGTAGTGCTGTGGGCTCTTTAGGGGGTAAAGTATGCAGTAAATGTATCTGCAAGGATGTTGGAGATATCATTAAGGTCACATATTTTGTGCTATATTTCACTGGCACAGTGTAAATCTGTGTGTCACCATGTAGATCCTTGACATATCCAAAGAAGGCTTTGTGGTTATCTTTTGAATCCTTGTGTATTCTCCTGCTGATGTTAGCCTTGGATGATGTCATGAGGGACCTACATATCCTACTAATAGTGTCTGCCCTTCGTGGGATTAGCTGTGTGTCTGGAACAATGTCCTACTTCTGTAGTATAGCCTGTTTATTGCAGAGGTCCACCAGACAGGTGTCCTTGTCTCAGAGGAGTGAGTCTTGTCAATGAGGAGTGAGTCTTGGTTTACCAGTGATGGCACGATCCATACATCTGTGTAGGGGCTTATAGACTGCATTTGTAATTCTGTCTGTATCTTGAGCAGTGTTTCCCCTTAGTGTGGGGGCTGTAAAACCCCCCACCCCTGTCACTAGTAGTGTAAATTTAGCTGTAGGAAAGGTATACACTGTGGTATCCGTGGTTGGGGGAGATGCTAGGGTGTGGAAACAGTGAATAGTTCATGGTCAGATCTAACCAGTGACCGGTTAGCCTCCGCTGTGGTACACCTGTTGCCCATGTTGGTGATGACCACATCTAGTAGTTTCCACCCCATGTTAGGGAGGTTAACACCTGATACAGGGCATATGAGGTGATACATTCCAGGAAGTGCTGGTACTATAAGTGAGTACAGGAGTACGTTTCCCAGTTAATGGTATAGTAGTTGACATCGACCAATGCTAGGGTGTGTGTTAGGACTGTCGTGTTCTCCACTGTCTCCAGGTAGGTGGAGTGGAGGTCCTGGGTCATGGAGGGTGATCCGTAGCAAGCCACATTCCACATTGCAGTTGTGGCTGATGTTAGCTGCACATGAATGATCACAGAGGTATCATGCTGCCCCACTAACCTGGAGGTGTAGGTATCCCTGATGAATATGAATACAGCCCCTACATGTCTATCGGTCCATGTTCTGTGGCTGAAATGTGTGGTATGGGTTGTAGTCTGGTAGTGCTGGTGTGCTCTCAGGAGCCTTAAGACAGATTTCAGTTAATGTACAGATGTTGATGTTTTCCATCCTGAGGAGTGCTGTAAGTGCATGCATGTTGTGATCACAACTCCTGGTGTTGAGTAGCATAATCCTCATTGAATCTGCTATTGTGCTGTTTACGGAGCTGGTATTCACATTCGAGACTCACACAAGTAAGGCACCATGGGGGCGCCAATAGCCTTGGCCAGTATTCCAAAACATAAGGTTGACACATAGGCCGGTATGGTATCTTTGCGTGCATGTTCCCCATCTGTGCTTGTTTTTCATCTCCCCTGTAGGTAACCTACTGGTAAGCAATAGAAAGCCTTAAACTTATACAAGTCTTCTAGCTTTCAGGATAGGTTTTTGAAGTGACTAAGTATCAGTGTTCTGTATGTTATTGCTGTACTCAACTGTTTCCTGACTACATTTTGAGTTCTCACTGTATATTGTGATCTGAAGGTCTGTTTATTCACATACTATGGCTGTGATGGCCTGCATGTTAAAGGTTCACAGCCTACTACCTATCTGCCCATGGGCAATTAGAAGCATAGCAACAGTGTGTTGGCCTACCCCTCACCATTGATGAAGTAATTGAGCCTCAGTCAAGCATAGCCAATGAAGCAATTCCAGGCAAAGTTACTAGAAGTTGTTGAAGACTGGGGTTATGGAGGGTGATAGGGGCACTTAGTGATCTAAAAGAGGGCATGTTAATGTGGCAATTCAACATCATTCAATTCCCCCAACAGGTCTTGCAGCTATCAAACTTGGCAGGCTCCCCCACCCCCTGGCTGTATGGTTCTGGGACACATGATCCCAGGGGTGTATAGTCTGTTACCCAGTCACTCAACAAGGTTTCCCTTGAAATGTGTCAGTGAGGGGCTATGCCAAATGTAGTTAGGAATGTAATGTATTGTCTCACAGTACATTTGTTATATGTTGTTATTTCAAGAGTACTTGAAGCTCAGTGAGTTTGGGGGCTCCCGCCCATTGCTTAGCCTACCTTGCACATAGAAATCATCTAAATAGGAAATAGGTGGAAGCAACGTTAATGTCAACAATGTAATGGTTACAGCATCCACAGAGTATCTGTGCATTCAAGGTTACAATCCCGATAATGGCAGGGATGTTTATCATGTGCAAAAGTATACCTTAACCACAGCTTGCATATATAGGTAGCAATCATCTGTATAATAAACATTCGAATCACCCATATAAACCCATGTTTGCAGGAGAGTAGAGTCAACAGAGAATGTAATGTTATGTCAGCACATAGTGAGATGTTACATCACTGACATGTATGTATCCAGAGTAGTTAGCGGATGTGGCCATGTTTGCGCACACAGGTTATACATTACAAAGTTTGTTTAACTGTGTTTAACCGCTGCTATAATGTCACACAAACAATTTTAAACATGTTGACAACTGCTTAAATGAGCCTTATTCTGCAGTAAAAAACATTCGTAAATCATCGTGGGTGTCGAACCCTGAACCATGCACACTATAGTAATGGGACGTACCACTAAGCCATCCGAAGTGTACACATGTTTCATGATCTTGAGACTACACCTTATACCATATGCATTTCACTGTAATGATCACAAATGGGACAGTGACTTTGTGTACATATGTACAGTACATTGTAATGTACTGTAGTTTGTGAACCAACACATTCCAGTCTACAGATGTATTACTGTTACAAACTAATACGAAATATATATTATATATATATATATATATATATATATATATATATATCAGTGATGGCTGCACACATATATATATATATATATATATATATATATATATATATATATATATATATATATATATATATATATATATATATTCTGCAGTTACATCAATAGCCATATATATAAAAAATCTATGAACACACTTCGTGACGCAGAAGCACTCCAAAGGAATTGGAGTGTACACAAAACACATGCAGCTCTGGTATTATAACAATTAATATTAACCTAATTCACCATAGAAGGGGTAGTAGTTGTGTATGTGAAGATTGGGGTGGGGAGGAATGATGGGTAATGCAATCATGCATCAGGGCGGGCCTGGGTTGAATGTTCAATAAGTGAACTGGAGGGGCATACATTGAGTATGGGGACAATATAAAAAGGACACAAAGCAAGAACCATACTCTTCATAATGCACCCTGTCATGTCACATTGCAACACCTACTTTCACAAACATATGAACATTAACATGTATCAGACATCTGTACACCAACTGACTGTCACATTTTGTTTCTGTAGTGAGGAATGTCTGTAGTACAATGCATAGTCTAAACACCATAACATTCGTACATATCTCAGATGCCTTAGTGGTAAAGTCAGTGACTGTGGTGCTCATGTTCCCGGCTTCAAGACCTGCAAAGGCTGTTAGGTGATTTTGAGGGCCAAAATAAGGGCTTTTGGATGCAGGTGCATTAAAGCTCTCTTAAGCAGTTTAAGCAGGTTTCCACATTTTTCCATGACTGTAAGCGGTGCTGAAACACGATAAATGGAGATGCGCTTCACACATTTGCTTAACGTCGCGCAGACCACGGGCAAACCTGTTCACAACCACGTAAATGTGCATTATTCACACTTTCCCTACCAGTGTCTACTCTGAGAGGTAAAATAATAACACCTTCCTGGAGTAGATCCCACAGCCATGTACTCCATCCTCAGAGTAACCTAACACTAAGCTACCTGGAATGTACCTATCCCAGTTGTGTATGCAGACAGGTTAAAATAGAAAAGGGAAGAATGTGTTGAAATGGGACAACCCGTCATGTGCCCAATTAGTGTATGCTCATATACAGATATATACACATATATATATATATATATATATATATATATATATAGAGAGAGAGAGAGAGAGAGATACATAGACACATGTCGATATATACAGGTCTACATATATAAGTAGATATATAGATAGGTTAAAAACATATACACATCTATGGAGGTACAGATAAACGTATGCAATAATGTATGTATGTATATACATATATATATTTATATATATATATATATATATATATATAGATATATGTGTGTGTGTGTATATATAATATATATATATATATATATATATATATATATATATATATATCTACACACAAACACACACACACACACACACACACACACACACACACACACACACACACACACACACATACATGTCTGTAGACAGCATCCGAAGTGGTCATATCTGAGTATAACATGGACCATAGCAATCACACATTCCACCCCCCCCCAACAATATGAACATAATATATGCAGAGTATATGCCAATACACTATTACAAATATGTTCTATGAACACAGTCACCAACACAACTGCAATGACTGCAAATATCCATGACAGAATTACACAGACAGCTTTCATTTTGCAAATCTTTGTTACATTCCGATGTATTGCCAAAAGGATTCAAGAACTAACAGTACCTGCATGCTTTTCAGGAAGCATGTAATAGTGCCTTAATGAATCAGCCTGCAATTACCATAGTATTAGTCCACTAAGGGATAGGTGTTCACTTAGGGAATGAACACCCACACACATAGACGTTGTATGAAAGGGGTTCCTACATACCTGCATGTGCTATGTACACCCATCAACCCAACAACCAAACTAATTACATCAATACATACTGTCATGGCATAACCAATTATGCAACTACTGTATAACATCTGCTGAAACCTTAACATACCTGGACACAGACACACTAACATGACCCTATGTGAAATAATTGCTGTTATACAATTGAACAGCTGCTGATGTAACATGAACTAATCCCGTTTCAGAGAGTTGAAAGGTTCATACACCAGGAAGTTTTTTCGAGTACTGATTATTAGCTCAGTATGATACACCGTAACACCAAACTAAATATGTCTGGTAGGCACACTGTAAACCCCCTAACATTATATGCATAGCTTTGCAGCCTTGAGCTGGTCAAACAACCTGGCCAGACTGAAACATATGTAGAAGTATTAGGTACAGACAAACCCTGCACAAGTAGCAATGTTCAGAAATATGACAGCAGTACTCACATTTAGACCAACTCCTCTAGGCATTACACACAATATATTACTGTTCATCTCCATACAGCTGTTGAAATAGATTCCAAACAAAACTTCCACACTGTCTTCCTCACAAGTAAGGCAAAGGGACAACGCCCAAGTGGAGTACATGATTATACTCCACTGTAGCCATGGTAATGGCTAAGGCAGTAGCACCGCAGCTGATGTACATATAATTAACTACTTAGGAACACCAGTTGTTCCTCGAGATAGCACATGTTACTGATCTGCAACTTTAAAAGGTTGCCTTGTCACACATTCAGACCATCTGCATCTAACTGTAGGACAGTACAAAACACTGAAAGACGAACCAAAAATGAGTATTACACAAGTTAATAACACCTCCAATTACTAAGACGGTATGTATAACATGTAGTATGTCTGTGTATGTAGTATCTGTACTGTACGAATTAGTGTAATCAATGCATATAGTGGAAATAGCTATCTTGTAGCAATGCATTGTTGAGCAGAAGTAATGCTTGTAGTATTCTATGTGTGTACTGCTGTAGGTCACAAAGCACACTACACATACACCACAAGGGATGATATGGGCATGGAACCCACCAACTCGCTTCCAGCCACTGTTAGTATAAGGATTGGTCCAGCAAGTATGTGCTATAACAGGAGATAGTATATATCGATATATTTTAACAATCGACATATGTATGGGTGTATAAGTAAGATGAACATGTTAAAGGTGGGCTTACCATGCAAATATGGTGTGCATTGTGGGATATTGTGCCAATAACTGTAATGTATATTCTGTTCTACATAGCAGTTCTGTTATGTTATGCAAACAGTAGTTATGTCTTTTGGCAATTACAATACTCAATGGCAGGATACATAGCATTAGTATTCATCTGACTGGTTAGCAGCATGATAGCAAAGATAATTGGAAAAGCCAGGTAGCTATCCATGCACATAACACATGTAATATCCACCTCTCTACTATCGTTTGCAAGCAATAACAGCTGTGCATGTGTACATGTTATGCAAACGTGTAGTGCCCTTGTTACAGGGCTGGGCCAAATGGCTATGTGCACATCTACATAGAGTGGATATTGAGAGTAAAGACACATTGGTTGAACTATCAGGTCTGTGTAGCCCAACCTCTCATTGCCAACCTAACAGCCGCCTGCACATACTGTATGTAAGGTAGTGCACAGCACTGGTAATGAAACAGGGTGCATATCATCATTAACTCCAGTGTAACATCTGCAGTAGGAGTGTAAGATGTAGGAGACAGCTGCCCATGTGTAACAGCCGCATCATAGGTGATGACTCACGCTATCTGATTATATCCTGATCATGTTGATAGTGGCATCAGAGCCTATTGATACATGACTCTGTTTGGAGAGTGGGTGTCTGTGCCCAACAAAGCTCATGGTCTTGGTGGATATGTGAGTATATACCCAGAGAAGGAAACAGACCTGTAGACACTTGCATCATCTGTAATCGACTAACAGGATGTGATGTGCTCCTCAGAGGAGGATTGCTGCTAAAGGTAGCTACAATGTTTCCATAATAGCCAGAGTTGTCACGTCCATAACGCAAATATTTACATGTGAGCATCACTGTCTAAAACATATTCATAGGCAGTACGTAAACTAAATACGGTACTTGGTACTTGTAGTACTGACTGCTCATACAGGCATGTCCACTAGTCAGCTACTGGTGTTTCCTAATGCCAGCTTTGTGTATGTGGCCATCCTGGGGGACTGTAATCTCTATGCTGTGTACTCTGCCAGACCCACCTAACACCATGCCCCACACATTGTTTGGGATGCAGCTACAGGGGTAAGCTGGAAGGCAGCCCAGTCTACAGCTATGACTGGACTGGACAGTCATGAGGTGTAGGTTAACACATACAGCTCATCAACACAACCAACACATACCCCTACCTGAATACAGTAAGGACACCTGCACACACTACCGGAAATCACACACATTCACAGACACGTCTAAGTATCTGGCCAAACAAGTGACCCTCCCAAGCAGGATGAGACAGACACAGAAATACACAAACTGTATGACATAGTTTGCATAATTGTGCCACACCTCTGAACACATGACTGGAAACATGCCCAACAGTACTCATTTGTGAATGCAAACTCTAGCACTATGGTACATACCAACCTATACGAGGGCATGAATACTGTCAGCTGCCTGTCTGCCATGATTAGCCACATACACATACACTCAGACCACCTTTTGAACTATACACATTGCTCTGGCATATTCCATGTTGTTGTGCAGGACCTGTGATGCAGTAGCCTGGACTGCATGGAAACACATATAGGAACTGTCAGGTCTTGTAGGCCATGCAGGTATGTCCCAAGGCCTGGGTAGCATTCTGCCATTGGCAGGAATGTTACTGCAGTACAGAGACAAAAGGATTGTATTCTACAATTGTCTAGTGTAGTGGTGCATGTCACAGGGTATCCAGTATCTATCATCCTGGGATTACATGGTTGACAGACCATGATGCTTTGCCAGACAGGGCCTGCACCTGTCTGTCACCCCTGGGAATCTGGATACTGCCTAGGGCTCATGCTTCCCCTATAGTGCCTTCATCATGCACGGTTCAAGTGAGAGTCCATTGCTGTTACAGGGACAGCCAAGCAATAAACTGTGGGTCTTGCTAAACAGTGATACATGTTAGAAAAACCATACGGACACATGTCAATCCCTAACATGGAGAACCTATCTGTGCAGTGGTTGAGACATGTTTCAAAGCTTCAGAGAGCACACCTGCATGACCATGTTATAACACATACCTCACCTCTTGCCCATTATCCTTTATTGGAACACATGGGTCACAGGCGTGTCTATATTCCTGAAGGATATGTACACCCCCACGGTAATTGCACTTGCATAACATCAGATGCATTATGCTGAGCAACTACCTTTGTGCCAAAGTGGAATTCAAAATGCACCTTGAGACAGATCACCCACCAGGCCGCGGACTTCCCAACTGTCATAATGTGCTGTAATGGGGAAGATTAGGTGCGAGACAGAACCATAATAATGGCTACTCTCAACTATTCCAGTATGAACTGGGAAGACTCCTCATGTACCAACACCTGCGCTCAATGCATGTTGGATTACATCGACCCCACAGACCTGGATCACAGTAGTCACACAAACAGGGCTAACAATATGCTACACATAGCCTCCAATGCCAATGTTATGTTTCCTAAGAGCAGAGTGGTGAGTGCCATGGCACCTATGCAGATGGGCACTGCATGTGCAAATGCTGAATCCTACACAAATTAACCTTAAGCAGTCACATATGTGCAGTGATTGTGCCATTGAAACAGAACCAGGATTCAACCCAACGCATACAAGTAGGCTAACTGGTGGTACCATGCTTTAAACAGTACCACAGAAGGTAGTAACTGTTGCAAGAGTGAATACACATGATTGTAGGTGATCCCTGGTCAGCCTCAGTAAGATACAGATACACCATATAAAACCATGCAAAGCTACTGTGAAACTAATCAGCCACATATGAGGCCAAGCACAGAGCATTGTATAGCTGTGTCATTAATCGTAATGGCAACAACAAGACCTGCTGTGCTGCACAGCATTATGGCATGGGAAGTACTGCACCTACAGAAATAGCCCCCATTCATCCAGATAGGGTCTTGAAGAACCTAAACCCACTCCCACACACCCCCACCCCCAACAGGTACACTTAGTAATATATCCATGTACACTACAGGGCCCCTGTACTAACAACTGTATAGGTACAAGCTTCACTCTCTAAAGCCATACATACAGCTTTCATGGGACCTGTCAACATCCCCAGGGTGTATCCTACACAAATGTAAGAACATTCAGCTATACACATCATGTTCAATCATAGCTCCATGTCAGGCTGTGTACACACCGAATGGTGCAGAGCAACAGTTATCACACTCCACAATGGGGGAGACACCATTGATAATGGGATATAGTGCACAACTACCCTGTTGAGTCTGGTCTGTACAGCCATGAACTGTGGTCAGTGTAATTGATGTACTCTGTACAGATGTAGATGAAAGTAAGGTTGATTCACACTGCATATCATGACCTTGCCAGATTGTAGGACACCATCACCCATACTGTGTTCCAGCTACACTCAGTAAACTAGGTGTATATTCCTATGTCACAGGAGTGGTTGGCAACTGGACTGCTGGCAGAACCCACACTACATAAGGTGTCTGATGAATACACTCACATCAACCAGTGCCAGCCACAGTAATACAGGGGTCATTCCTGGTACTCCCCCTATTTGTTATATATACCACATAGACTAACACAGAAGGCATCAGCCTATTGATGATTGCAAATGACTGTGAACTAGGAGCAATAGTTGGCTCATTGTCTGCTGCGTTCAACATACAAAAGGGCCTTAGTGTGTCAGATGTGTAGTGTGTGATGTATGGCCACAATCTGACAGCTAAGTATTGCATTGTCATCCCCTATGTTACAAACCCTGTACCCATTAACTACCACTTAGGCAGCAGTCAACATAATGGCAACTGTGTGTATGGGATGCAGCTGGACAGTACTTCCCTTTGATAGTTACATCACCACAAAAGACAGGTAGTTGTATGTGGCACGCCTAATCATGACAGGGTGCCATCCAGGAATATATAGATAACTGCTCAGCCATACTCAACACCCATGTGACCCATAATAGATCACATATTTCCTTTAAGGGTTATTGCCCATGTGTAGATGGCCTACACTGCCCTTCACATTCCCTAGCTGCACTATGTTGCATGCAGCCTACCCTGAATAAAGCCATCTCCAACCCAGAGGTGTTGGACATGCTACACTTAACACATCCTGATCCCAAATAAACACATGCGTCATGGACAACCACCTTTCTATTACAAGGATCACAACATGCCTGACAGATCCCTGTCCCATACACTTAACATACTCTTGCCATACTATGCATCCCTGTCCACCCTCTTTGTGACATGGTGTGATGACCGCATGCCAAATATATCAGTAACCATGTGTATCAGTTCTGTGGCACTGCTTGAACTGGCCACTGAAACTTATCTGTCTGTTGCCTACAGCTAGGTAACCTGTCTGCCTAGGCTCATAAATGGCCCAGGGCATATATCCTACTAGATCTCTATGACCATACATGCTATAGTTGATATCCAACCCTGCAAATACCAACAGGCTAGCTATTGTCCCATGTGTTACACATGTGCAACACAGGCAATACATGGCAGGATGCTACACAGCTGCATAGTGCCATGTAGATGTATTTGGCAAAATGCATACATGCTTGCAAGTCTGCAGGGTCACAGGACATGTCCCTAATGGCTATGTATGACTATATATGTGGCATATACACAGCATTAAGGTAGATTGCATTAATGTGAACACATCCAGGCATGTGCTGATAGGTAAAGACACCACTACAGGCAAACAGACATGCCCACGTCAAA